>NC_092711.1:235047496-235349764 GCF_047496885.1 Scyliorhinus torazame | reverse complement strand
TCCTTTGAAAACATCTTTCAAACTGCATGACCTCTACCACCTAGACGGACAATGGCAGAAGATGCATGGAACTCCCCCACCCGCAGGTTCCCTCTAAGGCACATTTTCCTGACTTGGAAATATATCACTGTTCCTTCACTTTTGCTGGGTCAAAATCCTGGAACTCCCTCCCTAACAGCACGGTGGGTGTATCTACACCACATGGACTGCAGTGGTTCAAGAGGTCAGCTCACCTTCACCTTATCAAAGACAATTAGGGAAGGGCAATAAAGGTTGGCTTAGCCAGATAGCCTGCATCCCATGAACAAATAGTAAAATCAAACCCTTACATCAGGATTAAACCTCAATATCCTCCTCCTGCCTGGTGTGCACTGCAAAAACTCATGGCATGGTTCCCCCCTTCTGCCCTCACTTTGGCTCATGCTCACATTCCTCGATAGCACCTGCGAAAGTGCCATCCACACTTTGCAACTTGTTTGCCACAATGTGCACTCTCCCCTTTGCAAACACGGTCTCCTTCCTGCTACCTGGGTGCCCGAGTCACGAAGGGAAAGAATATCTTGACAACCCAGGACCCACCCGCCAGCTGCCTTGGATGTCAGCCGCATATCTGTCACTGAATTTGTGGAAGATCTGAGACACTTTTTAAAATGTTTAAAGTTATCCGAAAGTGTATCTGACCATTCCAACAGGGGACCTGACCTTTCCAAAGAACTCTGGTAAGTTTAGACATTCTCCTCCAACGTGTAAAACCCGCACGTTGTGCTTCAGAAACCTGGGTGATGAAAATAGCTCCCAAGTGAAGGCAGATGCAGTTCTACATGTGCAGCTGCCTCCATGAACCACAGATGTGCAAAGTACAATCAGCTCCTCTTCCCATTCCCTGGATGTTTGAACAGAGAGCGCTGCATTCGGAAGCAGGATTTCTGGATTCAGGGCTCCAGCACCATTTTGGCGATGACATGAGCCCCCTTCTGAACCTGCAAAATCCAGACCCCAATTTCAATTCAGAAGTTTTTCTTCTGCACATCACTCTTGAGGCCTGCAAATTCCATTCTGTGCAGCTGCACCACATGACTGCACTGATAATTCCTAATCATTCAGTCAAGCAAGTGAAGACAACCTCATTATGTGTTGGGGGCACCCATAGCAATCATTGACGTGGCACAAAATTGCGTATGATGTTTAATGGTGCACCTTTATGTAGCATGATTAAAATAAAAGTAGGTTGTAAAGCAAATGTACACACCTGTTTTACTCTCAATTTTTCCAGCGATTCTTTTCAAGTGCTACCTTACTACCATCTCTGTCTCTTAGAAACCATTTCTCTTTCATAAAACTGACATTGAACTGTGAAAGGTGTTTTTTTTATTATCTTCCTGCTGATGTTGAATATGTGCACTTGTCCTTCTGTGTTTGTACTTATGAAGCCAGCTGAAAACCCACACATTTTGTGTTGTGTTGAACATGTGGGTTTCAGTGATGTGAAAAACCAGAGAAACACAATGTGGTTGCTTCAAGATACATCCCAAAACATAAAAGGATTATTTTGCTAGCTAGAGGACAGTGGTGGAAAACAATTATCAAAAGAACAAAAGGGAAGACGAGGAGACTTATTTTTCACAAAGAAGGTTTTTTTTTTCCAGATCTGGAACATGTTGCTCAAAAGGATGGTAGAATCAGATGCCAAAGGAACTTTCCAAACGCAATTCAATATGTGCTTAAAACAAGACTATTTGCAGGGCTGTGGAGACAAAGCAGCACCATGGGATCAAATTGGACAACTCATTCAAAGGGCAGTCTCAGGCTCAAAGGGCTTCCACTGTACTATAAGATTCTGTGATTCTACAATCCCCCCAAAATGATTCATTTGTCGAATTTCTTTCAACCTTCATAGAATTAAATATCTCTGTGTTCTATACTCTGAATTTAGGAACTATCTTTCTATTAACAATGTGAGTTAAGATAAAATTTAAACTTAGCAGAACCTTTTCAAAATTAGACTGAAGTTGTCCGAAAATGTGCTGTATTTTATTTTAGCGTTGAACTATCAAGAATTGTGCAAACAATTGCGAACTAATGGCTGTAGAAATTTCTTCTCTCTATTGTACTGACAGTGATTTATTTCATTACAGCATCACTGTTGTAAATTAATGTTAAAAAGACTGAAAAAGAAGACATAGCAACCAATCTGTGGATTAGAAGGACAAGCGCAGTGAAGTTCAGATTCAGTAAAACATCATCTAATTCACTTCGTAAAAGCGGAATACAATAATTTCCTTTGTCAAAGAGTCATCCACTCGAAACACTAGCTCCTTCTCTCTCGCCACAGATGCTGTCAGGCCTGCTGAGCTTGTCCAGTATTTTCAGTTTTTGTTTCAGATTTGCTTTTATTGCAATAATTTCCTTCTTCAATACTTGCAGCTCACAGGATAATAAAAAATCTGACTTAGCTAGTCTCAACTGGGTGTCAGTAACTGTAATGCATTTATACTCATTGCCCTTAAACTAGTGTAAATGCAGGGAAAATGAACGGTACGTCCCGCTTTTGATCAGACTATTGGCTCCTGCTAACTCCTCCTGTGGCAATATGAACGTAGGAACATGATCCAGGCTGGCTGGGTGTGATACTCGCATGTTAAAACTCTCAGATCCAGAATGCGCATTCGTCTGATATTTCGGAGACAACCATGTGACGAAATGCCATCTTGAGTCAGCCATCTCCAAAATGATTGGGTATTCATAAACCCAGTGTCAGTCTTTCACTCTTGGTCCATTTATTTTACCAGAACATTTTACAAGCACTGTATGAATCATTGAGAACTCATGCATAACCTCAGTAAGATCCTTGTGAGTGATGGGAAAACATCGTCCGTGTCATTAGAATTGGATTTTTCTATGAGGGCGTGTGTTCTTTTTGAGCTGCATCACGTAGCATGCATCATAAATGGCAGTTTGCACTCAGGTTGCTTAATACTGCTTTTCTCATCTATTTATAGTTTCATATTTAACGATCAAATGTCAATGGAATCTAGCAAAGCACAATGCCGAATACATCGATCATAGAATCCCAAAAGTGCATTCGGCCCATCGAGTCTGCACCGACCCTTGGGAAGAGTGTCCTAGGTAGGCCCACGCCCCCATCCCTTCCCCATAACCCCACCTAACATGTTGGACATAAAGGGACGATTTCGCATGGCTAATCCATCTAAACTGCACATCTTTGGACTGTGGGAGGAACCCGAACCACCTGGAGGAAACCCACACAGACACTGGGAGAATGTGCAAACTCCACACGGATAGTGTCCCAGAGTCGGGATCGACCCTGGGACCTTGGCGCCATGAGGCAGCAGCGCTAACCACTGTCCAACCGTGCTGCCCTATACCGCACATAAATGAAGATATCTTAAAGGAGATTGCTTTTTGAAGAATATGTTTTATTTATTTTCTTCGGCCTGGACCGTCATCCCCTTTTTTGTTTCATTGTTTTTTCTTTTCCCAATTTTCTTTTTTCATCTTGCAAATCCCATCTTAGGAAATAATACATTATATTTTTTAATCTTCCCAGTTCCTTTAAATAAATATAACAGCTGCCTTTCCTTTAAATATGTTTCACCTTCTATTTAAAGGCTTCAGTCTGGGTTTTGATGTTAAAATTGTATTTCTAATTGCTATCTATTTGAGGCTCTCCAATACATCCTTAAAGCTCGGAATGCTGTTCTTCATTCCTTGTAGCAGGTTTTTTCTTTGAAGACATTCGGTCAAACACTATTTAATGGATGCATATTTGAAGGAATGCCAGCTGAATTAAATGCCTCTCAGACACCTTTTTAAAAATAAATTGAGAGTACCCAATTATTTTTTTTTTCCAATTAAGGTGAAATTTAGCGTGCCCAATCCACCTACCCTGCACATCTTTTTGGGTTGTGGGGGCTGGACCCACGCCGACACGGGCAGAATGTGCAAACTTCACATGGACAGTGATCCGAAGCCAGGATCGAACCCTGGTTCTTGGCACCGTGAGGCAAGAGTGGTAACCACAGGGCAGCATGGTGGTGCAGTGGATTAGCCCTGCTGCCTCATGGCGCTGAGGTCCCAGGTTCGATCCTGGCTCTGCATCACTATCCGTGTGGAGTTTGCACATTCTCCCTGCGTTTGCGTGGGTCTCGCCCCACAACCCAAAGATGTGCAGGGTAGGTGGATTGACCACGCTAAATTGCCCCTTAATTGGAAAAAATTAATTGTGTACACTAAATTTAGAAAAATAAAGAGTGGTAACCACTGCGCCACCGTGCCTCTCAGACACTTAACTGGTTAGTGGAAGGCTACTTGTTGTGACTTATAAACTACAGAGTGTGTTTAACCCGTATACGGTGGACAAATGATCACACAAGTTGTTCAATACAATAATAGTTTATTAATACACACACAAAGTTAATACTAATCAATCACACATTCATGCACATTGGACTATAAATTAATACACTAAAATAACCTGAACTTAACTTCTGGCAAGTACAGAGCAGATATGGCCTTATCTGGGATCTGGTAGTCTGGCAGTGCTGGAGTTCTTGTAGCTGGTCGTCTGTGGCCTCTGTTCTGGTTCCTCTGTGGATGGCGTGGATGGTTCTCCTCTTGGCTGGTGATGGGTTCACTGTTGTTGTTGACTGCCGAAGCTGTAGTCTGGAAGGATGCAGCTGAGAGCGCGAGTGGTGGGCTACGCAGCACCTTTTATCCCTGGAGCTTTCGCGCACCTTTGGGCAGTCCCAGGTGAAGGTCCAATTAATCGATCAGGTCTCGATCACCTAGATCAATCTTGACCAATTGGGGCGGAACACCTTGATGGCTGGGCGAGTCCCAGTAGGCCTTAGCCATTAGTGTCCGAGGCACGTAGGCCTTCCCAAATAAGGAAAGCAGGCACCGCTGAGTCTGCCACTTATTGTCAGTTTCTACCTGGAGACCATTGTCCCAGGAAGACCTTTTACTGGCCTTTCTCCTGTGTTAGTTTCTGCATAATTACGAGCTGCAGCTTTTGTATATTTGTAGGCTGTCTGTGCTCAGGCTTGGCCAAATTTCATAACACTCTTTGCGGGCCTTTTAGATGGCCACATACACAACCATCAAGAACCCTGTGGGTGAGATCTACCAGCCAATTAAAAGTTGACAGTTCCACTGACTGGCAGTGTCATCGGGGAAATGGTGACTGCTGCAAGCACTACATCCACGAGAGGCCTCAGATCATTTCTGGATCCCAGGCCACAGGTGAACAATGGTAGGAGAAGGAATTCCTGGGGTGCAGGTCGCAGGGGACAGAGGAGGGGGGCAATTAAATTCTGCCCATAGTGTTTGTGAAGGATCACCTAATGTTAAATTAATTTATTGGCATGGGTGGCACGGTAGCACTGTGGTTAGCACTGATGCCTCACAGTGTCAGGGACCTGGGTTCAATTCCAGCTTTGGGTGACTGACTGTGTGGAGTTTTCACTTTCTCCCCATGTCTGTGGAAGTTTCCTCCAGGTCCTCTGGTTTCCTCCCACAGTCCAAAGATGTACAGGTTAGGTGGATTGGCCATGCTAAATTGCTCCTTAGTGTCCAAAAGGATAGGTGGGTTTACGGAGATGGGGTGGGGGAAAGGCCTAGGTCGGGAACTCCTCCAATGGGTTGTTTTGTAATAAGGAAGAGATGGCCAGGGATCACAAACAGGCCAGGAAATCACAACTGAACCTGCTGGAGAGAGCTGCCTAGGAGAGTCCACGGCAGGCAAATCATGGAAGCTGCATGGAGCTCCAGGGCCTCTGGTGGACCACCCATTAAGAAGGAACTCAAATCGGGAACAAAACAATATAGAAAGGATTTCTTGAAGTGTGGCTTTGTTGACTGTGCCAGTGCAAATCAGGATGCAAAGCCCATCTGTGTTATGTGCAGGGAAGTACAAGCAAATGAAAGTTTAAAACCCTTGAAACTTCAAAGGCATTTGAAGACTAAGCATGGCGGGTTCAAGAACAAACCTCTTGATTTATTTCAAAGGATGCAGTGAGAACTTAAATCATCAGCTGAAGTCCTTAGCAGAAATGTACCATTGAATGACAAGGCAAGTGAGATTGTGAGGACAAAGTTGGCTCATTTGTCACATTAAAGGTAAGCAATAAGGTCAGCCGACATGGGTCAAGAGGGTCAGTTGGCGTGGGTCGCAAAAGTCGGCTGGTTAGTAAAAGTGGATCCCGGAACATTTTTTTGAAAAACACTGGTTTGAGAAACAATTGGCTGCTGAAATCAAAAGGGTCGTTGAATGGCCAAATTAAGATGAACCCAAATCACTTTTCTCATTGATAATTTATCTTATAAGTTTGTACATATTCAACTTCTTTACTCATTCTTCACCAACACACCTGAAAGTTGGGACACATTTGTTTTTCAAAGCCACCATTTAATTGGCAGAAATCTGGTCCTAAAGGTTGTTTTACTGGTCAAATGTGAAACGAATGATGAGATTTAGCTGGATCACAATGTTAAAATAACCTGGAAATGTTTCTGATCTTTTTTGGGTTTGACTACCAATGTACTGAATAAGATAATGATACGAGCTCAGAAGAGTGGGTTTGCTAAGATTATTCCGAGGCCTTACATAGCCATTGTCCCTATTTATACCCACATCTGCCCGATTAATTTTATTTCACTAACAATAACTGCAATGTTCAAGGAGCATTGTAAAGCTAAATTTGATAATAAGATTGATAAGAGAAGAATAGGGAAGATGGCCGGATGGCCGAAAGCTTGCTCAAAGAGGTATGTTTTAAGGAACATCTTAAAGGAAGAAAGAGAGAGAGAGGGAGAGATGTGGAGAGGTTGAGTGAGGGAATTTCAGAGCTTGGGATCTAAGCAGTTGAAGGCATGGCCACCAAAGGTAGAGGCATTACATTTGAGGCTTCTCAGAGGCCAGGATTAGATAAATCTTGTTAGGTTGTGGGGCTGGAGGAGGTTATAGAGATAGGGTGGGGAGAGGTTGTGGGTCAAATATGATAAAGTTTGGTGTAATTTTAGATTGTTGCCAGGTAGAGAGATGGAGTTAAAAGCTAGGGAAGGGAATATGAACTTCAGGCTAAGGCAAATTTTAAGAAATTTCTGCTCATCCAGTCCTAGATGTTAGATCAGCAGTCTGATAAAAATAGAGGAGACGAGACGGGACGAGAGGGCTGTTAGTGAGGTCAAGCTGGATGTCATCAATGTACATTCCTCACATCTCAGGGCAAATTCTAAAAACTTCCTCCTCAATTTCTGACCGAAATGAATTCTCTTCTGCACCAGTTAAAGCCAATTTCTCATTCTGTATGCAATTGTCAATTTCTTTTATTCCCGAAGGCAGTGTAAACACAATTTGGTTTGCTGGTAATTTAATGATCTTTGTCAAATGTTTGTTTACACATTCTGTTGTCTTCTATTCTAACATTCACCATTCTTAATACCTCAGCTTATCTCATCAAAAATGCAATGATAAGCCTTATGAAGATATTAGGAGTTTCTGTTTTGAGCCTAATCAGTGATCTGGACATGAATGGTGCTCAAAGTTGTGCTTGTGTTCTGAAGTTTTTTCCAGCTGAGCGTTTTTGCCCAAATTCATTTGCAAATCGGCAAATCGCAGGGTTCATGAACTGATGCAATCGAGCTGTGTTTTAGAACGTATTTTAAAAAATTTATCTTAAAGATATTGCTTGATATATTTAGGATCTGTAACCTGGAGCAGTTTAATTAGTGCAGCGTCAAATTGGTTTATCACAAAAAGTAAACACTTTTAATCAGAGACCAGTTGACTGCCTGATTTAAAATAGGACTTTAGATACTGTGCTGAACCAATTAACTCATAATGGTGATTAATTCAACCTGTAAGTGCCGTCAGTTTTCTGGATGTAGGCCGAGTGGTCATGTGATGACGCGGCGACAAAAAAGGTTCACGTGATGGGAGCGTAGGGTTCCTCCCTGGCAGAGTACAAGCATGGAGTAACTGCTCAGCTAGTTAATAAAATATTGTTTGTTACAAGTCCTTGTTGTCAGTGTTTGGGAACCCACTACGTCTACACTGGATGGGGAACAGCTTCTTGCACATTTGTTAAAACAGTGCAAAGGATTGTAGAAAAAAATGATTTGTGCTGGATGTAGTTTGTGCTTAAATTTCCTCAATCTTTTGTACTAGTTTGACCAATTTTGTAAGAATTTAACTGAAAACACAACTGAGTTGGAAGTCCTGCCCGACATTTGTTCACTGCCCCCTTTCCTGTTCCAGCTATTTCTTTTTTCCTCATCACTGCTGGTTTCAAGTTACAAATGTGTTATTCATTGTTTCATCGATAACCCTCAGTGCGCTGCTTCCTAATACAATTAAACCCTCTGACCTAGTGAAATGTTGTCATGACAAACAAGATATTGCTGCAATGGAAGTAAAAATCTAGTCATAATATACAATAATTGCCAGTTGAATCGTGGCAGTTAAATTATGCAGATGCTGCAGTTTAATGGGCTTAGCATAGGAAGATTTCCTTTGTGAGAAACCATGGTGTTGAAACTGCCTGACAAACTGTACTGTTCATTGGAAAGTTGGAGAGAAGAACTGTATATATTAGGGAATCATTATTTATAGATTGTCATATATCATTGATACTGCGATAGAACACCACAGCCAAACCTTATTTCTTTGAAGATGCTTCAAACCTTTTTTTATCGTCTCACATTTCTGATGTTGACATCATGGAATTACAGATCTGAGTGTCACAAGATAGGTAATGTCCTATCGTAAGCCAGGGCCTTTTTCAACTATCTTGCGATTTGCTAGCAGTCAGGTTTGCTGCAGCACACATTATACAGTAAAACATCCATAATGGGCAGTTGTTAACCCAGAACAAATTCTCCTTGTCTTTGTTTTCCCAGTAGCTCTTGTAGGGCTAATTTTCAGGTTTTATTTTTGTAATTTCTGATGGTGTTTCATTGTTTTTCAACATATATGACTGCAAGTATAGATATCTCCTAATTATAAGTTATCTCACTCTTTCTCTCTCTATTAAGTGTGTGTGAGTATATATATATATATGTGTATATCTGCATTTTTCACAAATATATGTTTATATTTTTACAATGTCACATTTAAAAAAGGCATAATCAATAATCATGGTTTATATTGGAAGGAATGTTCTACCTCTTACAGTTAGAGACTAGAGTTAACATGAAAATATTACTACGAGAGCCTCAGTGAAACATTGTCCACATTGAATGGCATTTCGGGCAAATTATTTGTAGGCAGAGCACACTCTGGACTTCTCTATTGCTTAAAGCACTTAAGATATTGTCCATTGTGAAAATAACAAGTAAGAGTACACATTATGACCTGTAGTTATTAAATGTAGTAATCCAAACAACAGTATAAATTACATTTAAATCATAACTGTTGACCTGTTGGTAACCATTATCTTGCTCTAGTAAGACAAATTAAAGTGCAGAGACAGCTTGCGTTTATCTCTTGAACTTGATACTGATGGGTGCAATGACTTTTATCATCTCTGTGCAAGAACTCTATTATAGTACAGCGAAGGCCATGATCATAACAAGTCCTCCCAGAAATAAAGGAAAAATGGGTCATATCTTCAGTGTTGCAGTTCACCTCAACTATTATTTCATGATGCTGTCAAGAGTGAATGAAAGAGGCCACTATAAAACCTCCCAGCCCACTAAATCATTGAGGGGCTTAACATCGTGCAATGCTGTATTTTATTAAAGAAAGAGGTTAGAAAGATTTCAGTCCCAAACTGAAGCTGATGTCCTGTATGATGGCTTTACCGAGATCACAGAGAAGTGGAAAGCCTCTATAAGATCAATCTACTGGCTAAGGGTCAGCGATAATGGGAAGACCATCAATTTCTTAAGACCCTTATGCGTTATGCCATGCAAGCACTTAGGCATGTGCACTCCAGTTGGCTGACACAACAAAAGAATGCACAGTTGACAGGAATCAGCGTAAACATTGCACTCAGAAAAGCTATGTTCTAATGTAATCCCTACTGTTTCCCAAAGTTGTATTAGCTGGGACTTTAATAGATTACTTTTGGATGTGAGCAAAAGTGTTATGAATTGCAGGCTATTTGCAGTAGGTATGGAGGCTTAAATTGGATAGCTTACAAAACAGATGAATTGTGACATGCAAATAACCTAATCAGCACTGGCTGCATTGTGCTGTCTACTCTTTTGTGTAATTTCTACCTGCAGCTAGGAGTCATGCATGTAGCCGTGTAGCTCAATGCCGGAAGTTAAGACCTGAGCATGTAAATGCCACGCTGCCAGAAGTTTAATGGCCTCATACAAGTAATCAAGGTGAGTGACATAATTCCTTTGTTCTTACAACAAAATGAGTCCTCAACCACAGACAGCAGGAGCTAACCAGAGGGGGCAGTTGTGTCTGCAATATTTATTCCACAATGAGGAGATGGTGTTAGCCATTAAAAAAATTAATGGGATCCGAGCATCGCTGGCTCGGCCAACATTTATTGCCAATTCCTCATTTCCCTTGAGAAGGTGGTGGTGAGCCACCTTCTTGAACCGCTGCAGTCCATGTGGTGTAGGTACACCCACAGTGCTGTTAGAGAGGGAGCTCCCGGATTTTGACCCAGCGACAGCGAGGGAATGGCAATTTTGTTCCAAGTCAGGATGGTGTGCAGCTTAGAGGGGAGCTTGAAGATTGTGATGTTCCCAGGTATCTGTTGCCATTGACCTTCCAGGTGGCAGAGGTTATGGATTTGCAAGGTGCTGTCAAAGGAGCTTTGGTCAGTTGCTGCAGTGCATCTTGTAGATGGTGCATACGTCTGCCACTGTGCATCAGTGGTTGAGGGAGTAATTACATAAGATGATGAATGGGGTATCAATCAAGAGGGCTGCTTCATCCTGAATGACTATTGAGCTTTGAGTGTTGTTGGACACTCATCCAGGCAAGTGTCTCCATCATACTGCTGAATTGTGTCTTGTCGATGGTGGCGAGGTTTTGGGAGTCAGGAATTGAGTTACGCATTGCAGAATTCCTAACCTCTGACCTGTTCTTGTAGCAACAGCATTTATTTGACTTGACCAGTTCAGTTTCTGGTCAATGGTAACTACCAGTATGCTGATAATGGGAAATTCAGAGATAGTAATGCCATTGAATGTCAAGAACGATGGTTAGATTCTCTCTTATTAGAGATGCTCAATTCCTAGCACTTTATGGTGTGAATGTTACTGGCCACTTATCAGCCCAAGACTGAATATTGTCTCAGCCTCGCTGGACAGGGGCATGGATTTCTTTAATGCATGAGGAGTCATGAATTGTACGGAAAATAGTACAATCATTGGCCAACATCATTACTCCTGACCCAATAATGGAGAGAAGGTCATTAATGAAGTAGTTGAAGATGTTTGAGCCTAGCACAATAACCTGGGAAACCCTTGCAACGATGTCCTGGGACTGAGATGATTGATGTCAAACAACCACTGACATCTTACTTCATGCTAGGTGTGACTCTAGCCAGTGGAGAGCTTTCCCTCTGATTCCCATTAACTCCAGTTTTGCTAGGGATCCTTGGTGCCACGTTCAGTCAGATGCTGTCTTGATGTCAAGAGCAGCTACTCTCACCTCACCTCTCAGTTCAACTCTTTTGCCTTCAGTTGTTGCTAGATATCACATGAAGTGAATTAAATTGGTTGAAGACCAGCATCTTTGCTGGGGACCTTAGGAGGAAGCCAAGATGTAAGGCAGCACTTGGAATAATGCGCACAATTCTGGTCACCACACTACCAGGAGGATGTGGACGCTTTGGAGAAGGTGCAAAGGAGGTTTACTAGAATATTACCTGGTCTGGAGCATGTCAGCTATGTGGAGAGGCTGAATAGACTCGGACTGTTTTCATTAGATTGACTGAGGTTGAGGGGTGATCTTATAGTGGTCTACAAGATTATGAGGGGCATGGATAGAGTGGATGGGCAGGTACTCTTTCCCGGGTGGAGGGGTCAGCCATCAGGGGGTATAGGTTTAAGGTCTGTGGGGCAAAGTTTAGAGGAAATGTGCAAGGCAGATGTTTTACACAGAGGGTGGTGTGTGTCTGGAACGCCTGGGGAGGTTGTGCAAGTAGATACATTAACGCCGTTCAAAAGGCATCTTGACAAATACATGGATAGGATGGGTATAAATGGATACGGAACAAGGAAGTGCTGAGGGTTTTGATCAAGGTTGGTATCATGACTGGTTTGGAGGGCCAAAGGGACTGTTCATGCGCTGTAGTGTTCTTTGTTCTTAGTACTACACTTCTGTATACTTCACCCGATGCCTGTGTCTATGTATTTACATTGTGTATTTTATGTTTGCCCTATATATTTTCTTTTCACGTATGGAATGAACGGTTTGAACTGTACGCAGAACAAAGCTTTTCACTGTACCTCGATACACGTGACAATAAACAAATCCAATCTTATGATAATTAATAATCAGTAGGAGGTGACCCTGCCCATTGCCATGAGACTGCATGGCATCCCATTATAGATATTACCTTTGCTGACAATGGTATCTTCATACACAGTTTTCTTTTATCCTACCTCTCCCTTATTCCATATTCTCTTCTGATTTCCAAGTTGCAAATTGTTATGTTATTTGTCATAGCCGGAAAGAGAAAGAATCAGAGCTGGCACACGTTGACTTCGTGTAACATAGTGCAAGGGGTTTGTTTAGAAGATGCTACTCAAACAGGGTACAGTGGTGAACTCAACAAAAGCCCACAAAACGCTCCAAAGACATCATTGTGTAACATGTGACATTACACCATCCGGTGGTGTTATTCTGATATATAACACCCCTCCATTTTTACTCCTTTAGTGTGCTGGCATTTTTACTTCAACACTTTGACACAGATTATCCCATAACTAACATCATATGCTACGAATATATATGTACATTAGTAAGAGGGTCTCTTGGGTGGATGTCTGTCTCATTTTGAAGGACACGATATTCAGGAACTTCGAATGTGTATCAACCATGACCGAAAATATGTGTCCTTCAACTGGTCCTGCAAAATCAACATGGATTCTTTGCCATGACCTGGTAGGCCTTTTCCAAGGTTGCAAAGGTTGTTGTCATGATATTCAAACACACACATCATGATGGACACACCAACAGGCAAATCAGAGCACACAACACCACAACCAATCACAGACAAGAACACCAACCACATAAAAAGCACGAGCACGACACCTGGTAGTCAGTAGGTCTGGGGACAAAGAAACAAGGAAGAGCTGTTAAAACATCACAAGCAGGGAACCCCCACGTGCAGAGTGCAAAGACAAAACTGTACATAGTAAGTTTAAATAAAATAGCGTTGTACCATATACAACCGTGTTGGCTCATCTGTGTGTCAGAACACCCAACACCACATGGTACAGGAGTGGATCGATACCTGCCTACTAACCTGCCATTCTGGACATGGACCACACCGACGGACCGCAGCCGTTGCAGGTCGCGGGGAACCTAGGTACCAATTGGAAGCTCTTCAGGCAGCGATTTGACCTGTACATCCGTGCCACCGAAAAACAGAGTGCCTCGGATGAAACGAAGATGGCAATGCTCCTCTTCTACGCAGGTCAGCACGCCACCGACGTCTTCAACTCACTGGTGTTCGAAGAGGGCGAAAACCAGTCCAAATATGACACGGTCATCCTCAAGCTGGACCAGCACTATCAAGTTGAAGTAAATGAAAGTTTTGAAAGATACCTCTTTCAGCAACGCCTGCAAGGTAAGGAGGAGCTTTTTCAACCCTTCTTGACGCACCTCCGGATTCTAGCGCAGTCCTGCGGTTACGGCACCATCACAGAGTCCATGATCAGGGACCAGATTGTTTTTGGCGTTGCCTCTAGTGGCCTACGCCAGCAGCTTCTTAAAATAAAAAGCCTCACCTTAGCGTCTGCTGTGGAAGCCTGTGTCCTCCACGAAAATGCTACCTGCCGTTTTGCCCAATTTCAGGCGTCCGAGTTGGCACGGAGGGGGTCCCCAGCCGTCGAATCGGCAAGCCAGGCCGCCCACGACGTCGAACGCATCCAGGCCGTCGATTACTTCCCGACCCACGGCCCGGACGACAGCGGCCGCTTCCCGCGCTTTTCGCGGTCTCCCGCGCAGGTGCGCGCCAAAAATAACGGCCACAACGAGAGACGCACTGCGCAGGCGCGCCCACCGCAAGATCGCACTGCGCATGCGCAGTGGCGCAACGAACGCCGTGACGTCATGACGTGCGGCAATTGTGGAGCTCTACATTTAAAAGGGCAATGTCCTGCAAAAAACCGACAGTGCCTCAGATGTGGCAAGATGGGCCACTACGCAGCCCACTGTCGTTCGGCTCAACCCATGGATCCGGCGCATCCTCGACAATCTCGCAGACAAGTCAGGACCGTCCAGCCCACGCATCAAGACTTCCAGTTAAGTGATGCAGATGACCAGGATGCCTTCCGCGTTTCCGTCATCGATGTCAACAAGGTCAATGCCATCAATCCAGCCGATGAGTGGTGTGCCACCCTGACGGTCAACCGATCGCGCGTCGCCTTCCGTCTGGACACCGGCGCATCCGCCAACCTGATTGCATATTCTGCAGTCCAGGCCATGAAGGTCAAACCACCCATCACGCCATCCCGGCTCAAGATGGTTGACTATAACGGGAACGTCATCCCGTCCATAGGATCTTGCCAGCTACAGGTGACCCACAAGATGTACACGGCCACACTCCCCTTCGAAGTTGTCGGCTCATCAAAGGACTCGTTACTGGGCGCACAGGCGTGTAAGGTCCTTCACCTGGTACAGCGCATTATGTCTCTCTCTCCAGATGAGATATCCGACTTCCCGGATGCTGAGTTCCACGCAAATCTCCATTCCCTCCTTGCTCACAACCAGGAGGTTTTTGAAGGCATGGGGACATTGCCATACACGTACAAGATTCGACTCAGACCGGACGCCATCCCTGTCATTCACGCACCTCGCAGGGTTCCTGCGCCACTCAAAGACCGCCTCAAGGCACAACTGCAGATTCTTCAGGACCAAGGGGTCCTATCCAGGGTCACGGAGCCCACGCCATGGGTCAGCTCCATGGTCTGTGTAAAGAAGCCCTCTGGCGAGCTCCGTATATGTATAGATCCTAAAGATCTGAATAACAACATCATGCGGGAACACTATCCCATCCCGAAACGAGAGGACCTCACCAGCGAGATGGCGCGAGCCAAAATATTCACCAAATTGGATGCGTCCAAAGGATTCTGGCAGATCCAACTGGACCCGGCCAGCCGAAGACTATGCACATTCAACACCCCTTTTGGCAGATTCTGCTACAACCGGATGCCATTCGGCATCATTTCAGCATCTGAAGTTTTCCACCGCATTATGGAGCAGATGATGGAAGGCATCGAAGGGGTACGTGTATATGTGGACGATATCATCATTTGGTCCACCACTCCGCAGGAACACATGCATCGTCTACGACGTGTCTTCACCCGCATACGACAAAATGGCTTGCGTCTCAACCGTGCGAAGTGTGCCTTCGGCCAGACGGAGCTGAAATTCCTCGGGGACCACATCTCAAGGTCAGGGGTCCGTCCCGATGCAGACAAGGTTAGCGCCATCACAGCCATGCCACGACCGGCTGACAAGAAGGCTGTCTTAAGATTCCTGGGCATGGTCAACTTCCTTGGGAAGTTCATTCCCAACCTGGCTTCTCATACAACAAATATGCGCCATCTCGTAAAAAAATCGACAGAATTCAACTGGCACCAATCGCATCAGTGGGAATGGGAGGAGCTCAAGCACAAACTGGTCACGGCACCAGTGCTGGCCTTCTTTGACACGACTCGCCCTACAAAGATCTCAACAGACGCCAGCCAATCTGGTATTGGAGCGGTACTCCTGCAAAAAGACAGCACGTCGTCATGGGCCCCGGTTGCATATGCCTCACGAGCCATGACCCCTACCGAACAGCGCTACGCGCAAATCGAAAAAGAATGCCTGGGCTTGTTAACTGGACTGGACAAGTTCCACGACTATGTGTATGGCCTGCCACGATTTACGGTCGAAACTGACCACCGCCCCCTGGTCAACATCATTAACAAAGACCTGAACGACATGACTCCTCGCCTCCAGCGCATCTTACTTAAACTCAGGAGGTACGATTTCGAACTGATCTACACTCCGGGGAAGGAGCTCATCGTGGCGGACCTATTTCACGCGCTCGGCAGAGATTACATCGTTATTATAGACTACTTCTCAAACTACCCGGAAGTCATGCCTCTCCATGATCTGACGTCGTCCGCAGTCATTGGGGCCTGCAAGGAAACATTTGCTCGCTATGGCATTCCAAGGACTGTCATGTCAGACAATGGACCCTGTTTCGCCAGCCGTGAATGGTCGTCCTTTGCCGCAGCATATGGTTTCACTCATGTGACATCCAGCCCTCTACATCCACAATCGAACGGGAAGGCTGAAAAGGGTGTCCACATCGCCAAGCGGCTCCTGTGCAAGGCGGCTGCTGCCGGATCGGACTTTAACCTTGCCTTGCTGGCCTATCGATCGGCTCCGCTATCCACGGGTCTCTCGCCAGCGCAGCTACTAATGGGTCGCTCCCTCAGGACGACGGTACCTTCCATCCTGGCACCAACAACAGACCATGAGACGGTTCTTCGGAACATGCAACTGCAGCGTGATCGCCAGAAAAGTCGGTACGACACACGAGCGACGGACCTGCCCCCCCTGTCCTCCGGAGACAAAGTACGCGTCCATCAACCGTATGGTGGCTGGTCAGCACCGGCCGAAGTCCTCCGACAAGTGGCTCCCCGCTCGTTCCTGGTTCGCATGCCGGATGGTTCAGTGCGTCGCCGCAATCGGCGCGCCCTTCGCCGGCTTCCACGCTCACAGCCACACAGTACGCACACGCCAGATCCTCAACAGGCTTCCGAGGATGACTTTGTGGAGCTGCCGCACATCACGCCCTTTCCATCGCCACCCATGGCCATGCCTGCACAGCAGCCGGTGGTTCTTGATCCACCCTTGAGGTGATCAACCCGAACTCGTCGCAAGCCCATTAGACTGGACTTATAATACCGTTCATATGTTTAACAAGTTGCACAATTTTACATGATAACCTGTTGTTGTTTATCGTTCCAGATGTCGTCTGACTGGACAACTGTTCAAGTTTTTTTTTCTTCTTCTCTCGTTCGCATTTCTGTTATGTTATGGTACAACTTGGTTCATGTGACGCACCCGACATCGCCCCATGTACATAGTTCCGTCATATGCACATGCTGCACACGACACACACACACACTTTTAGATGCACTCACGACACGATCATATTTATTACCACGTCGGCACATATCTTGGTAAAAAGGGGGGATGTCATGATATTCAAACACACAACAGGCAAATCAGAGCACACAACACCACAACCAATCACAGACAAGAACACCAACCACATAAAAAGCACGAGCACGACACCTGGTAGTCAGTTGGTCTGGGGACAAAGAAACAAGGAAGAGCTGTTAAAACATCACAAGCAGGGAACCCCCACGTGCAGAGTGCAAAGACAAAACTGTACATAGTAAGTTTAAATAAAATAGCGTTGTACCATATACAACCGTGTTGGCTCATCTGTGTGTCAGAACACCCAACACCACAGTTGTATTCTAGGTACACTTCTCATCCCAGCACAGGATTGGCATAACCTCACCTTCTCCTCTATTTGGACATCCAACTTGGGCTATCAGAAGTAGCTTGTCACCAACTCCTTCATTGTAACTACACCGGGATGGCTCTCGTGCATCTGATCCAGGATTATACTCCTTAGATACAGCTGAGTGATTAATCTAATACCCCATGACAATACTTCATTTATTACTGCCAATTCAAGATGCCTGTTAAGATAGGATCTGACTACCAGGGCCCTGTAAAAACTCCCCATTGTCTGAGCTTCACAAGAGTGATTAATGGACTCTTGGATGCAACAAAGCATGATGTCATGTATACATATGGTTTGGAATGTCTGTTTTATGTTGGCTTTTATTTTTAACCGTGATCAAGTGGACACTGTTACAATAACAGAGGAAAGGTGTGGTGTGGGACTGTATGGGGAATGAAGGTTGCAGTTAATGGTATCACCTGCAGATCAGCTTTTTATAACCCTGGCAGAAAACAGTTGCCTCCTCCCTTCTTCTTCTTTCTCTGCATGTTCCTGCACCCTAGCTGCTCAGCAAGGTACTACAGACAAGGGCTGCTCCCTCATAATGGTGCAGAATGCAGCAGACTACCACAATTCTTGACACCTGCTCTGCAAAGCACGGTGAGGCTCCTCAAGAGCATTCCAGACAGTGGAAATGCCGTTCTAGTACACCAATAGTGTGTTCTATCATATTTTGTGTGGCAGAATGACTTTTATTGCATGCATATACATGGATTTGTGCTTTTGACTTGTCAGCACGTTGTCAGCGGATATCCCTTTTCACCAGTAGCGGCACTTTGGTTTGTTCTTGTGTTTCAAATGCAGCTGGCACAGTCGTCTGATGCAGAATGAAGGCACCAATTGGTACTGCAATTACACAGCTTATTCACATACATGAGGCCTGAGGCTATATACCGGCTGAATGTTGAGGGAATGTTATCCGTTTTGGTTCCAGTATAGGACATGCGGAGCACACAAAGCAGTCACTGGCAATCTGCACCATTGTAAAGTCTGAATCCTTATGAATCATCCTCTTCACTCTTACTATCTTTTTGAGACCAGATTGAATATAGTTGTCGCACATGGAATAGAGAACCTCAGTGACTTTCTCCACCCCCCCCTGTCCCCCCCCCCCCCCGCCCCCCCCCGCCCTTACTCTCATAATCTATCTTACTCTTCTTTATAGCTTTTTTAGTAGCTTTCTGTTGCCCCCTAAAGATTTCCCAGCCCTCTAGTCTCCCACTAATCTTTGCTACGTTGTATGCTTTTTCCTTCAATTTGATACTCTCCCTTATTTCCTTAGATATCCACGGTCGATTTTCCCTCTTTCTACCGTCCTTCCTTTTTGTTGGTATAAACCTTTGCTGAGCACTGTGAAAAATCGCTTGGAAGGTTCTCCACTGTTCCTCAACTGTTTCACCATAAAGTCTTTGCTCCCAGTCTACCGTAGGTAGTTCTTCTCTCATCCCATTGTAATCTCCTTTGTTTAAGCACAAAACACTAGTGTTTGATTTTACCTTTTCACCCTCCTTCTGTATTTTAAATTCCACCATATTGTGATCGCTTCTTCCAAGAGGATCCCTAACTATGAGATCATGAATCAATCCTGTCTCATTACACAGGACCAGATCTAGGACCGCTTGTTCCCTCGTAGGTTCCATTACATACTGTTCGAGGAAACTATCGCGGATACATTCTATAAACTCCTCCTCAAGGCTGCCTTGACCGACCTGGTTAAACCAATCGACATGTAGATTAAAATCGCCCATGATAACTGCTGTACCATTTCTACATCCATCAGTTATTTCTTTGTTTATTGCCTGCCCCACCATAATGTTACTATTTGGTGGCCTCTGGACTACTCCTATCAGTGACTTTTTCGCCTTACTATTCCTGATTTCCACCCAAATGGATTCAACCTTATCCTTCACAGCACCGATGTCACCCCTTACTATTGCCCGGATGTCATCCTTAAATAACAGAGCTACACCACCTCCCTTGCCATCCATTCTGTCCTTCCGAATAGTTTGATACCCTCGGATATTTAACTCCCAGTCGTGACCATCCTTTAACCATGTTTCAGTAATGGCCACTAAATCATAGTCATTCATGATGATTTGCGCCATCAACTCATTTACCTTATTTCGAATACTACGAGCATTCAGGTAAAGTACACTTATGTTGGCTTTTTTACCTCTGATCTGAATCTTAACACCTCGATCAGTAACCTCTCTTAACTTATATTTCCTCTTAACTTTTCTCCTAATTTTCCTTGTCGTTGAACCCATATCTTCATGTAACAACCTGCCGCGTCGCTTACCATTAATGTTTTTACTTCCTGTTTTATTCCTTTTAGTATTCCTGGTCCTATTACTGAGCTCCCCCTCAGTCACTGTACCTTGTATTGTCGCCCTTTTTGATTTTTGACTATGGCTTCTCTGCCTTACACTTTCCCCCTTACTGCCTTTTGTTTCCTTTCCTTTTGGATCCCGCCCCCGGCGGCTGCCGAATTCTCCGGCCCCCCCAAAAACCCCGTCGACGTGAATCGCGCCGCCCGCCTCGGAGAAAGGCGAGGTCCGGGTCGATGCAATGGATTCCGGGGCCGCCTGAATTCTCCGGGCCGGATGGGCCGAAGTCACGCCAACGTGACCCGTAAATCAAACCACCTATTTCATGGTATCAACCAGTCGTGCTGGTTGACGCCAGCCAGCGCGGAGATAGGGCTCGGCGCAGGAGAAGTGACGGCATGGCCGCAGTTGGTGGGGGTTGGCGCAGGACCCATTGGAGTGTGCCGGGTGGGGGGGTTTGGGGAGAAGGAGGGGATTTGAGGAGGGCGGGGGGGTTTGGGGAGGGCAGGTTGGAAGGCACCTGCTGGGAAGGAGAGGGCGAGTGCTGGGGAGGAAAGGGCGTGAGCCGGGGAGGAGAGGGCGCATGCTGGGGAGGGGGTTGGTGGGCGCATGCTGGGGAGGAGAGGGTGAGTGCTGGGGAGGAGAGGGCGAGTGCCGGGGATTGGGGGGGGGGGCGTTGAGGGGTGCGTGCCGGGGAGGAGAGGACAAATGCTGGGGAGGAGAGGGCGAGTGTCGGGGAGGAGAGGGCGAGTGCTGGGGATGGGGAGGGGAGGGGGTTGGGGGGGTGCATGCCGGGGATGTGCTGCAGGCAGAGGAGGGGAAGGAGGGGAGCAGCAAGACGAGGTGCAGACCTCCCCAGATGAGGAGGTTGGGGGCAATGGTTAAGCAGACGGGCTGGACATGGACGGGAGGCTGCCCACCTTTACCGGCTGGGCCAGCGGGCACGGGACAGGCTCATAGCCGCCCGGCTCACAGACTAGGGCGGTGTGGGAATTGCCGTGTATGGGCAAAGACTGCACACTATGGCATCAGCCTACCACCCTCACCCCACCCATCCACCACCAACCACCTTCACCCTAACCACATGCACACCACCCCTCCATTGCACATCCACCTGCGACATAACTGGCAGGCTCACCCGGTCGCCGGTGGAAGCATGTCTATTGCAGGCCATGGAGGATGATGACAACCCGCTCTGCGATGAGCTCTGGGCTCTACATTGTTGGACAATGTCTGACCCATGGCAACAGTACCACCCTCCACCTGGACCGTCCCTGCATGTAGCCATGACACTGCAGTGCACGGTCCCGTTGTCTGCCCGGGGGGGATGGCGAGGGCGGCTCGGGGGGAGTGGGGGGGGCACACTCACCTGAGGCCGACGTTTTATCACCCCCCACACACACACACTGGTGCTCACCTCACACCACACCTCCGCATGCATCGGACAGAGCACAAAGGCAGCTTCTGTAGGTGTGAACGTGATTTTAATAACAAACAGATCATACACGTGCGCTAGCCCCTGTAACTAATCTGTGCCCTGCACCCGTGCCAACTTACTCAGTGTCTACATTTTTGGCCTTACAGGCCCTATGACTACGCTTAGGTGGTTCCCCAGATGGTACAGCAGAACTGGAGGTGGACCTGTGATTCCTGCCCTGTGACTAGGGACCGTCCTGGGGCGGCCCGGCCTAGATGGGCCAGGCTGTGGCCCTGGTGACTGGGATGGCGAGCTGCCAGCCTGTCCTGCCCGTTGCCCACCAGATGCACCTGGGACGGAAGGGGGTCGGGGGGTCGGGGGGGGGGGGGGTCCGAGGTGTTGCGGTGTTCCGTGTTCCGGGACCACCCCTACAGGGGGACCTCCTCCCTCGGGGTGCCTGACAGCCCCTGGGCCTCTACATGGGTCGGGGATGCGAATGGACTGACCATCCAACGCCCCCCCCAACACCTGGCGCTGCCAGTCCTGGAGGCCCGCCCTGGTATCAACAAGGGTCTGCAAGTTTGCAGCCATGGAGCTCAGGTAGTTGGCCATCCCTGTCTGTGTCTGGGCGACACCGGCCAGTACCTGGGCAATGGCGCTGATGCCCTCAGCGATGGCCTGCAGAGACTGGGCCATTGCCTGCTGGGACTGCGCCATGGTCTGTTGAGACTGGGCCTTGGCGTTGAGCGCCTCTGTGATCTGCTTCTGGCGCTGGCTCATGGCTTCCTGTGAGAGGGCAGCCATGTCCTGGGCCACGGACGCCGCCCTCACGGAAAGCCCCAGGCCTTGCATACTACGACCCATGTCTGACACCATTGCACCCATTGCCTCCACCGCGGACGGCACCCGTGCGGTTTCGGACTGGGTGGCATGCATGACTGGCATCACTCCCTGCTCCTGCACGTGGGTGGACTCCTCCACCTGCGCCTGCAGCTGCCGCAAGCCGGCCGTCACCCCCTTCGGTCGTCCCTTGGTCCGTGACTGCATCGGGTCTATGGATGGGTGTGGTAACTCCAGGAACCGGGGACCCATCTGGGCAGCAAATTGTTCCTTGCGCCAGTCTGCCCTCCGACCACCCGGCCCCTCGGCTTCTCCTGCCTCCACCTGCTGTACCGGGACAGCTGTGTTGTGCGCACCAGTTAGTGTCCCAGATGCCTCATCGCTAAAGTGCTCAACCGAGGTGAGTATCTCTGCGATGGTGGAGGGTGTAGGAGATAGCAGTGGCCTAATGACGTGCTCCTCAGTTGACCCGAAGTCCAGGGTCCCCTGGAGTGGTGATTCTTGTCTATCCATCCCGTGTGTGTGGGTGTCCTGTGCGTCAGGGTCCTGTGCGTCAGGGTCCTCGGCGTCAGTGTCCTGGGCGTCGGTGTCCTGGGCGTCGGTGTCCTGGGCGTCCGTGTCCTGGGCGTCCGTGTCCTGGGCGTCCGTGTCCTGGGCGTCCGTGTCCTGGGCGTCCGTGTCCTGGGCGTCCGTGTCCTGGGCGTCCGTGTCCTGGGCGTCCGTGTCCTGGGCGTCCGTGTCCTGGGCGTCCGTGTCCTGGGCGTCCGTGTCCTGGGCGTCCGTGTCCTGGGCGTCCGTGTCCTGGGCGTCCGTGTCCTGGGCGTCCGTGTCCTGGGCGTCCGTGTCCTGGGCGTCCGTGTCCTGGGCGTCCGTGTCCTGGGCGTCAGTGTCCTGGGCATCAGTGTCCTGGGCATCAGTGTCTTAGGCGTCAGTGTCCTGGGTGGGTGTGTCCTGGGTAGGAGTGTCTTGGGTAGGTGTGTCTTGGGTAGATGTGTCCTGGGTAGGTGTGTCCAGGGTAGGTGTGTCCTGGGTAGGTGTGTCCTGGGTAGGTGTGTCCTGGGTAGGTGTGTCCTGGGTAGGTGTGTCCTGGGTAGGTGTGTCCTGGGTAGGTGTGTCCTGGGTCAGCTGCAACGGGGGCCTGTTCCTGTGGCTACCCCCTGATCGCTGGTTCGGGCTCGCCGGCGTCGCCGAACTCACACTAGATGGGGGCATCGTCTTCCTGGTGCTCCGGGTCTGTCCCTGGCTCGTGGCCGCCCTGGATCGTCCTGGGGGCATCGTATGCCTGATGGGCCGGGACTGTCCCTGGCCCGTGGCCGCCCTGGGTCGTCCTGTGGACGGTTGCCATCCGCGTGGACGGGTGGGTCGACGTTTGGTCCTGCAATACACAATACAGCGTGCATGGTTAGACACGCAGACGGGGGTAGGGGGCAGGGGGGATAAGGGGGATATGGGACATATGGGGGAAAGGGGATATGGGGAAGGGAGATATGGGATAAGGGGATAAGGAGGAAATGGGGAAGGGGGGTATGGGGCATAAGGGGCTATGGGGATAAGGGGGATATGGGGGAAGGGGGATATGGGGGATTTGGGGGAAGGGGATAAGGGATATGGGGGATATGGGGAACAAGGGGGATATGGGGGAAGGGGATATGGGGGATAATGGTGAAATGGGGAAGGGGATATGGGAGTATGGGGATATGGGGGATAAGGGAGACACGGAGGAAGGGAATATGGGGATAAGGGGGATGTGGGGGAAATGGGGGAAGGGGATATGAGGCATATGGGGATATGGGGGATAAGGGGGATATGGGGGAAGGGGATATGGGGGATTAGGGGATATGAGGGATATGGGGGATAAGGGGGACATGGGGGATAAGGGGAAGGGGAATATGGGGGATATGGGAAGGGGGATATGGGGGATAAAGGTGATATGGGGGAAGGAGGTATGGGGATATGGAGGATAAGGGGGAAGGAGGTAAGGGGGAAGGGGATATGGGGGAAGGGGAATATGGGGGATATGGGTGATATGGGGAAGGGGACATGGGGGTGAAGGGGGATATGGGGGTGAAGGGGGATATGGGGGCTAAGGGGGATATGGGGGCTATGGGAGAAGGGGGATATGGGGGATAAAGGGGATAATGGGGAAGGTGGATATGGGGGAAGGGGGAAGGGGGAAATGGGGTCAGGCAGTGCAGGGTCTCACTTGGTGGTGCGCCCCAGACCTCTGCAGCCGCAACCTCCCGGTCCTTGTTTCCGCCTGCAAGTTCCAGGGCCCTCTCCTCATGGATGGTGAGTTGTCGCAGTTCGGGTGGAACCCTTCCGGTCCTCTCATGCTCCCAGTTGTTGTGAGCGCGCTTCTGCTGTGGGGGGTGGAAGGGTGGCAGGGATAGAGGGCAACAATGTTGGGCAGACATATCTATGCAGACCAGCGGTTGTGTGTATGTTGGTAGAGGTTCACAATCCATCCTGCCACTGCAGCCTGCATGGGTGGGTGCAGCCATGTCGGTTGCACCTAGGGCTGTACCGCCCATCGAAGGTGCGGGGAGTACTCACCCTGGCTGCCCTGACAAGGTCATTGATCTTCTTGTGACACTGGACGACTGCCCTTGCTGTCAAAGCCACGGCACTGACAGCCTCTGCCACCTCCCTCCATAGGCGCCGGCTGTGGTGTGGTGCGACCCTGTGGCCATGTCAGGGGTACACGGCCTCCCTCCTCTGCTCCACTGCATCCAGGAGCGCCTCGATGTCCCGCTCCTGGAACCTCGGCGCTGCGCAGTAGGCGGCCATTTTGACGGGTGTCCGGGAGTGTCCGTCTTTTGTGCTGCGACGCGGGAAGGCCGTCTTTTGTGCTGCGACGCGGTGGGGGAGCCGTTCTTTGTGCTGCTAGCCCATTCCCAGCCGGAGAATTCGCGATGTTCCGGGGGGTCCGACGCCGGAGTCATTCGCGCCGATTTTGCCGCCGCGTTCGGGCCATCGCGCCGATTCACGGAGAATCCCACCCACGGTTCCTATTTGCTGCTGAACATGTGACCAATTGTGTGAGATTAGATGACAACATTAGCTGGAGCATGGAGCTCCAAAATGGTACCTCTGGTGTCAGTCAGCATGGCACACCGATTGATGACAAGATCTGCTTTCTTTTCACACTTCCAGTGGACACTCACTGGGAGCATGCTAATGCTTACACAGATATGGCCTCTGGTTTCATTCACTGCATGATATGTGCTCCCTCGGAGCTCCAATGGATACTTGCAACAATTATCCACCAGGAAACAATCTTTCTTGCACCTTGTCTTGGAAAAACGTTTCTATTCCCAGGTCAGGCCAATATAATATGCAATATCAAATTTATTTCTATTACATAGACATTATTTCAGAGTTATTGGATGCTCCTTGAGAAATGAAGATTATCTTGAAAGTTGCAGAAACTCTGTAATTTTCAATCTTATACTATTACTATCAGCCCCTCTTCCTCCACTGTGTTGCAGGCTTATTAACAAATTCCCTACGGTAAAGAGAAGCACGCACTGCCATGAATAAGGCAATAAATTAAGTTTCCCTGCAAGCAGCAGAAGAGGAAGTACTTGTGGGCATGGAACAGTGTTCCATAATCTCCAGAAATTGTGTGTTTTTCCTTCGTGTCATGTTTTTAACCTAAAGCTTAAAAGGATTAAGTATCTTGCGGTAAATAATTATTTAATATGTACACATAAAACAGCTGTCCTAATTGAACAAATATTTTAATTTGACATTTATGCAGATGAAGTGTAAAATGACCTTTAATCGTCACCTCTGTTTCAGCGAGAATAGGACACTGCACCGTTATTACAATATGTTCAGCAAATTTATCACAATGAGATGAAGGGAATTGTTCGAACAAAAATCATGATTGCTGGTAACAATAATGTTGACATTTTGCATGGGTCAAAAACCTTTGATGAAAATAATGTCAACCCACTCTATTAATGTAAACGTCACATGTAACAATTCACGAGGATATGATTGTACTAGAACTGGATAAGGAGCACAACTGCTTATTTTTAGTAGCATATCCCACATTTTAGCACTGTAAAATTTCCCATGGCACTATTTCAATGATTCCAACCGAGATTGGACGGATGCCACTGTGGGGTATTTCTGGGCACTGCAGTGGTATGGAGTCATTGCAATAGAGAACTAATTTACATTTTCACCCAACTGATCTTTATCTTTGTCCCTTCAATTTGGGCAGTATTTAAACTCAGTTGAAAACTGCACTCTGACACTCACCCTTCAAATAAAATGGTCAATTTAATAATCATGATTGTTTGAGGTTTTGTGTCTGCCAAAATGATTGTGAAGCACTTCATTCATGGCAGCCATGTGATCAAATTAATTGCAAACCCTTCATTTGCCAGTTTTTAGTCACAGAAGAATACATGTCTGTGATAACCATCACCGAGACCCTTTGGGATACATTGATTGACATCGCCGTGGGACTCATAGAATACAAGCTACCCCGCTAGTGGAGAAGTTCTGCCCAACTGGGGCTCATTACTTAGCCCTTTAAATCTCGGCTCAAGCTATTAGTCCCCGGCTGGGAACCCCCACCTTAACCTTCAAGTTTATAATAAACCTAAATTAACCTTCTTTCTTGCGTCTCCTGGATCATTATATTGGCGACAAGGAAAGAAAAGGTGATTCTTGACCACCTTGCCGTGACCAAATAGTCTGGGAAGAAAATGAAACCAAAGGAGATTACAAGATGTTGCTGTTTGGGAAATCAGAGCCATACGATGTAGACAGAGGGCATGGGGGTCAATTTGCTGGAAGAATGCAATATTTCTTTTGGGAAAATTGGATAGATGCAGAAGACTGACAGAAGGTGATTTTCCTGACCGCTTGATGGACCACAATATTTGGCATCATCTAATGCCTCACCTACCCAGAAGCCCCAGACTTTAAGCCCTTCGACGAATTCATCGAACTAGTGGCGAACCACAATGACCCAAAATCTTCTGTAATACTACAAAGGTATAGGATGAGATTCAGTGGGCTTGAGTTAAGGCCCGCTGAATGACACGTTTGGCGGGATGTTTATCGACACCTGCAGTGCTGAGAAACACCCCGGGCTGGATTCTTCGGTCACGGACGCCGAAATCGCTTTCGGCGAACGGCTGGAGAATCCAGGTTTCTGACTAATTTGCGATGCCCCGCCCCCTCCGGAGCGGCGTACGCGTTGCCTGTGGCCCGCCCTCTGATGCTCCGCCCCCGATTGGCCGAGTTCCCGGCAGCGTGGGTCTCTCATGGTCTCATCCGTCGGGAACTCAGCGTGGCGGCTGCGGACTCAGTCCAGTGCCGCCACAGTCGGGGTAAGGCTGATCCGTGGGCAGGGGTTGCCTTATTGACAGATCTCTACTGTCTCAAAGTTAGTTACATATTCATAGCATGGTCATTTGTCCTTTTGTGTTAATGTGATAAATACTGTAATTGGGTAATCATAACGTTCCATTTCGCGATAATGAGTTTCCATGCTGAGTGGTCCGGCAAACAGCCAATATCGATTCCGGCCAGGGTCTTATTTGGTAGTTCCTTTTTTACCTCGGCCTATATGTATTTTCCCCTCTATCAGCCTGTCCCCAGTACTGCAAGTCGAATACTCCTTGACTGCAGTGCAAAGTGAATTGTTAAGCCATTAATGTCGATGCGACTTTAATATTTGTATCTGCCTGCATGAGTTAAATTTTTTTTTCACTCCTGCATACTTCTCCTTTCTTGTTTACTCTCAATCTCTGCGTAACCCTGTCACATAATCTTGATCTATATGATTCCTTTCTTTGTCCTGTTATTTTTAATTCTTGTTTCATTTTGTGCACTTTTTAAAAACTCTTTGACCATCTTTGGCCCATTCCCCTCCCTAGTCTGAGTTGATATTTTCTGACCTTCTTCCTACTTAGAATATCACTGCTCATTCCAAGGCTGAAAAGTTCATGGGCGGGATTCTCCCAAAGGGCGACTAAGTGCCGACACCGGAGTAAAAACGGGAGTGTTTTTCTCCGGCGTCGGCGCCCATTCCAGGTCCCCATTCTGCGGCCCACAGGGGGCTAGGACGGCGCTGGAGCGGCCTCCGCCACCCCAGCTGCTGATCCTGGCGGCGGAGGGTCCGCGCATGCGCAGTTGAGCCGGCGCCAACTAGCGCATGCGCAGTGGCCCTCTTCCCCGCGGCGGCCGCGACACCAAATGGCGCAGGGCTACAGAAGCCAGCACGGAGAAAAGGAGGCCGGGGGGCAGAGAGGCCGGCCCATCGATCGATTGTGGGCCAGGCCACTACAGAGAACTCCCCCCGGGGTCGGCCTTCCCCCCCCCCCCCGGGGTCGGACTCCCCCCCCCCCCCACCCCTGGGGTCGGACTCCCCCCACCCCCACCGGCCGCACCCGGACCCTTCAACGCCGAGGTCCCGCCGGCTCAGAGGATGTTAGAACGGCGCCGACGGGACTCAGCTTTTTGTTGACGGGCGCTCGGCACATCTGGGCCGGAGAGTCAGCGCATACCCCGACCGGCACCGCGCCGACCACGCCGATTCTCCGCATTGCAGAGAATTGCTTCCTGCCGTCGGGTCGGTGTGGCGCAATTCACTCGGCGCCGCACCGATTCTCCGACCTGGCGGGGAGGGCGGATGTTTCTCCAGTATTTCCTCATAAAACTCAGTCCTCTGTGGGATTTGCTTTGAACAATATGAATGTACTTTCTTCACGTTGTAATTAGCACAAGTGCAGCCAGAGACGATACAGTCTGAGCACAACTTCCGTTTTGACAGCGGAAAAATCCTGGTAAATCTAATCTACCTTTTCAAACCATTCCGCTGTGTCCTTTTCAAAAGCCTAGAACAAATCAGCCTATTGCCTCTTACCCATTGGGAGCATACCTGTTACTTTTTAAAAAAAAAAAAAAACCTCCTTTAGTTTCCTGCTTCAATTCATTTCACAGTTTTATCACTTACCGAACAATTGTCTACTTTTTGTATTATCTTTTGGCAACCTCTAAACCATATCAGTTGTGCCTTGAAGTCTATGCTCAACAGAAGCAATTATGGATTCAAATTCTCTGGCCCATGAAAATGTGAATTGTATAGAATTTGATAAATTTTACAATAAAGAAATAGGTCATTCAGCTCAACAAGTACATGCCAGTGTTTATGATATACCCAAGACTCCTCCCATCTTTCTAATTCAGCATAATCCTTACTTTTTTTCCTGTTTACATACTTTTTCAGCCTTCGCTTAAATGCATCCACAACATTTCTCTTAGCTTCTCATTTTCCTTTGAGTGTATGATATTAATGCCATTATACTCATGGATTTACAGCAAATAGACACATTACTTGTGAAACAAAACAGTGAAAGGACAGTCTGCTTGGAAACAAAATGGAGTTGAGAGATCAGGTGAACTTTTCTTTTCTGCCAATGTACATGGGACTACATGAGGCTGGACACAAGTTTTCTTGTTTGGATAGGACATTAAATGCACACCTTTGAGCAATTTTTATTGATAATTCATTAAAATTCAACAAATCTTTCCTGTGAATAAATAGATGCCATTGTCCGAAAAACTGCAGAAGCTAGTTCATACTGGGGCTTACAGACTACTTGGCTATGGAACAGAACTCCACAGAATGAATGCGAGAAGAAATACATTCTCACAAGGAGTTGCAAATGGGTGAAACTCAAACACTGTTGCGTGTTAATGCCCAAGTCATCAAGGACCATTTCTGTCGTCAATGGAAAACAGATACAATTGTCACCTGACAGAAACCAGGATTTCATAAGGAACTTTTATTAGGAGACATTTTTGAGAGATGTAGTCAAGAGCGTTGGAGGTGGGGGGTGGGGGTGGGGGGGGGGGGGGGGCTGCTTGTACAGAGGAAACATATTCAAGCCAGCATAGGAAGGACCCTGCCTGGAACGCACCAGCAGGCAGAAATTGGTGTTAGCATTTACCTACCAACTTAAAGAACAAAATCAGGTTTTCGCTCCAAGGGTTTGACTGCACCTCCACTGGGGTGAAGCCAGAAAGCAATCCATCATCAGAAACTTCCAATCTCCATTTCTCCAGTGAAACAAAACGTAATCACAGCCTGCAATGTTACAAGACTCCTGCTGAAGTTTTCCGGCCTTTCTCGCCAAATGGGATCTTTGGTTGCGGCAATGGTGACCTCCTCACCATTGGTTCCCTGGTAACGAATGGTGCAAACAATGGAAAAACCTGTTGACAGTGGTGGGACAGGGGGATCCCGCCGCCAGCCAATGGTGAGCCACCTCAGCTGTCAAAACATGCCGTTGGGAGTGGGTGGAAAGTTCCACCCTCCATCTTGAAAGAATTAAAGGTAATAGTGAAACGTTGAGCTCTTAAAGCCTAAGTGTATGCTTCCTCATTTGAAATCATCTTTCTGTGTATGTCTGTGGCCATATTTGAGTGGATGCTGTTGTAACTACATTAGGGCATTGAGAAATATTTATTTACCTTCCCTTTTTTAAAACTTATGACAAAACATGGGCCAGATTCTCCAATTCTGAGGCTAAGTCCAGCGGATCCGTGGCATTTTATGTGGAAAACATTGGCGGCACTCCCTCACCAATGCTGCGAACGGTGACGGGCTAGCGCCACGAAAACCCCCGGCCTTCGCAAAATAAACAACCAGAGAATGGCCGGGTCTGTGGCCACGCATGAACAAGGCGATGACCTGCAGCGGTCGCGCCAAAAATCATGGTGCCTGTTGTGCACAGAACTGACATGCCAGACAGTGCCCCCCTGGACACCCCTGGACACCCCTTACCAGTCCCTCCCCAGCCCTCATGGACGCCCCTCCGGCCAGCAGCACGGCTCCTGCCCGACTGTGGCGGCGCTGGACACAGTCTGCATCCACCACACCGGGTCCCTGCATAGCTGAAACCAGAAGTGAACTTGGCCCGTCGGGACGGAGCATCGGGGAAGGGCCTTCAGGTGACTTACTGAGACCGTCCCGCGGGAGAAGGGGCGGAGTGCCAATCCGGACCTGGCCCATTGGTGGCGATGGTGGCCACCAGTTCGCCCGAGTTCCACTCCACTTGATGAGGATGCGTCTCAAGGTCAACACACGGGACAGGGTGGCACGGCTGTGCATGTGTCGTCGACAAGTGATATGCCGCCTTTCAGCCCCAGAGCCCCCAGAGGGGGGCATCCTCCACCAGGGGCATCAAAGGCCATGGGGCGAGGTAGGCAGCTGGCCGCCTCAACCTCAGATGTGCATCCTAGGGAAACACCTAGACGTAGTGGTAGAGCTTGGAGGGTCAAGCACGTTGAGGATTACTGAGGGTTCCTGGGGAGCGGGAAGGGGTGGGAGGAGTTAGGGGGTAGGGAGAAGAGGGGTGGGGGTTTGGGGGCTGAAAGGAGGCAGCTCACTTGTCAACGGCACATGCACAGCTGTGCCACCGTGTCCCATGTGTTGACCTCGAGACGCATCCTCATCAGTGGAGTGGAACTCGGGCGAGCTGGTGGCTACCATCGCCACCCATGGGACAGGTCCAGATTGACACTCAGCACCCGTCCTCCCGGTCGGTGCCCATAGGGCCTTGGGATGGAAGGGCAGCTGGTTCAAGCCATGGATGTTCCTGCATCATCTGGCTTTGCCAGCCTTGGCGGTTCCCCATAGTCCGCACTCATATCAACGCCCTCAGCGATGCTCCTCAGTAACTGGGACATGCTCTGCAGCAAGTTGGCAATGCCCACATGGGACTGGGACAAAATCCGCAGAGCTTCGGCCATGCCCATCTGAGAGCGGGACATGTTTTTCAGCACTTCATCGGCCTGGTACTGGGTGACATCCCCCAGCGAGTCGGACATTCTGACATTCTGCCAAGACCCTTAACTATGGCCGTCACTGACTGCCCCACGCCTTGGTCACCTTCACCCATGGTGCTGACATAGTGCACCAGACTTTCCACTGTGGTCACAACCGTAGCAGTGTTGGCCTTGGTGCCTCGCATTGCGGACGCCATCTCCTGGACCTGTAGCCTCTGGGACTCCTCAAAGCAGCTATGGAGTGACATTGACATCTCCCCCTGAATGTCCCTGCTGTACCCTATCACCTCAATCATCTCCGTGTTCCTCTGTGTCACAGGTTCAGTATCAGGCTGGGATCCAGCTGGGTCCAGGGGTAGAGCAGCCCTCCGACTGCTGTCTCACCTGGGGCTTCCTGCCTCCACCTGATGTGCATCATGAGCAATGTGGTGGTGCTCATGGTGCTCACCAGATTGTGCCCCGGATGCCTGTCCATTAACATGTCCCACCGAGGTGTGTGTACCTGCGCTGGTGAAAGGTTGGGATGACAGCTATGCCATGACTATAACGGTTGCATCCTCGGAGCTCTCCTCCGAGGTGTTCTCCGAGGGGTCAGGAGAAGGTGCTGCCTGGGATGGGCCACGCCGTTGGCTGGAGGATCTGCTCGAGAATGGACATGTGGTCAGTGGGAGGGATAGGTCAGTCAGTCATGAAGGCAACTCACATTTGACAGGTCCCCCGGGTGGAGCCCGGTGGTCCCTCACATCTGCGGCATCCACAGCCTCCGTGTGGGTGACTGATCTGTCTTCGGCCACCCCAGTCACCTCCACAGCATCCTCCTGTGGAAGTGAGGTTTCTTAAATCCGGAGCCCTCCGCCAGTCTGAGCCCTCTCCCGATGATTATGGGAGAGTTTTTCCTGAGGAGACACAGAGCAGGCATTGTTTACCCACATGTGGTTCACGCTGGTGGAGGGGGTGTGAAGGGAAGGATTTGGGGGTTGAAGGGGGAGGCGGTGGAGGAAGGGTTGGGGTCGGAGTTGGGGGTGGATGCTGCCTTGCTGGTTTGGGGCATATGTGTCTACTCATTCGTGCTGCCTGGTGTAAATCGTTGACCTTCTTCCTGCACTGGAGGCCAGACCACCTGGTCACACTGTCCGAGCTCACAGATGCCGCTACCTCATCCCAGGTAGCACTGGCTGCCTTGTGGCTGACTCTCCAGAACACTCTGGGGAACAAGACATCCCTCTTGACCTCCACAGCTTCTAGCAGCCTCCCCAGGTCAGCATCCAAAATCTTGGGGCCTGTCTCCTCCGCACCATTATTGTCAGCTGACTGGGGTTGGCTGAGCAAGTACTGCTCGATCTTGTTAGCGGGGGGCTGGCGATCGCGGTGCTGGCGAATCAGATGGTGAGCCTTCATTTGCAGCGAGAAGACTGGGAGGCCTCGTTAAGTGGACCAATGAACTGGGCCGAGCTCCTGAAAGCTCGCGGCAATTCCCGCTCGCTACCACACTAGGAAATTTTCCAGGAGAATTCAGCCCTTAGTCTCAGAAACAGAATCTCGCCCTACATTTTTCTGAAAGTACTATTTTAATGCAAAAAGGAGATATTCTCATCAGTTCAGTGATTTCTAAAGTTTTCCTTCTGTGGCAACTTCAAGAAGGCATCCCGTTGAGGACAGCGAATCACCGATAGTAACTTCTGGATTTCTGAATTTAACTGTGCATGTGTGGATGCCACAATTTTCTGTAAGTGTCAGAGCGTAATGTAGACATGTTTTAATAGTTTCCTTATTATTACAACAGCAAAGTCCAGCCCTTTAATCTTACTTGGCGCTGTGGAGAACCGTGACCACAGACTGAAAGGAAATTTGTGAATTGTCACTGGTGTGGGAATCAAATTTGAAGGAGCTGATCATGAAGCTTCCTCTACCAGCACCACCAGCTTTATCCTGATCATGCTAAAAGTCACTTATGTTTCATCTGAAGGACAATGGAAGTCTCATGATGGTCATGTACGCCGCCAACCTAATTAACTGTGATTCACAAGGAGGCACTTTAACATTGATCTCAGCCTCTACCTTGGTGCACAGCTGGCGATAATACCTCAGGATTCAATGCTCATACCCCCATCCCATTTCCTCTCAGTTAACGTGCCATTGTGTTCTTTCTTTTCCTACGACTGGAGTCCAGGCCAAAAATAATTAGATCTCTCTCCCATTCAGCGGAATGTGTATGCATTAAATGAGATCTTTTGAGAGTTTGAACTTGACTGAACTGTCAAGTTCTACCGCACTTGCCCTGGCTGCTGCAACGGTAGCCTCTCACAGTCACAGCTGCTGTGATTTTCTTCCATCGCCATGGTAGAGATTCCTGAAAGACCCAAGGATTGATTCTATTCAGGGGCATCTGCCTACTGTTAAGTGACTCTGACTCAAAGGTTTCAAATTCAAAGGAAACAGCTTGGGACTTCAGGAATGATCATTCTCTACTAGTGCAATTCAGAGCTTACAATAAGGACTGATTGAACAGTCACAATACAGAATACACGGGTGACTGCTTCACTGAGGATATTTTCTTGTTTTTCTGTGAGCTACGTGATATGTAACAACAAATTGTGACAAGAACTATTATTCCTGGCCAATGGTGCAGGGGGTGGGGGGGGGGGGGGGGGGGGGGGGGGGAGATAACCCACTTGTCTCTCTTCAGTAACTCCCATTGGTTGCACAATTCTGTCTCATTTACTGGGTCTCTGATTCTCCTATAAATGGGTAACAAATGTCAACATAATGATATTTGCTGTATGACTTAGTATCAACATGAACAAAATGTTACTCAAGTTCCTTTGCAAAGTGAATGGAGTAATGCCAGAGGTTGAGTTACTTCAGCCCAATAATTATGAAGATAGAAATATAACGTTGGTTGACACTTGAAATTGATATGCACAATTTTAGCATCTTGACACAAAATGCATTCATGTGATATTTTATTTGCTACCTAGGTGTGAACTCATTTAAACTTAAGTTTATTGCATCAATAAAAATTGCACAACGCTTGTTTTATAAATGAAAAACAGGCACTGCATAACCCAATGTGGGTACATGTGGTTTTTCTGCGAAGCAAGTCTGTGGCATGCACCCTCACAAAGTTCTATAGTCTTCCAGGGTTCCTTTCACATCTACTTAATGCTGCATTCCTCCCCACGCCCTTCAGTTAATGCTGACCTTCTATTTAATTCTCTCCATATTTCCTCAGCCTGCTCGTGACAAGCTTAACCCTCTTACCCTGCCCGGCCAAATGCATCACTCTTCATCAGTCCAGTCATTCCAGCTTCACATTTCAGGAATTCACATGACAGGACAGAGATTCCTGATCTTGAAAGAACTGCCACTGAAAACATGTAACAGCAAGAATCAAATAGAGGAGAAATACCAAGAGCTTTACTTAAGATGATCCACATTGACTTTTCTTCACTAACATGGGCATGCAGGGAGTGTCACCAACAGGCTGTCTGTGCCAAATATCATCGATTTGCATATGTGGTACACTACAGTTGAACACTCATTCCTAACTTACTGGTCTTAATTTTACCATCGCCCGCCCGGGTATTTGAAGGTGAAAGGGCTTGTAAATTGCACTGTGTGACTTTCCTACCTCCTTCTCGCCCACCACAATTTTATGATGTCAGGCAGGCTGCACACCCTTGGGTCTATTGAGGATATGGGCCTCATTCCACTTTTGCCACTATATGGGGACAAGCCAAGGATCTTTAAGTCACCTTTGTCTACAGGAATAGTGGCAGAAGACTGGAGGATAGCAAATGTTGTCCCCTTGTTCAAGAAGGGGAATAGAGACAACCCCGGTAACTATAGACCAGTGAGCCTTACTTCTGTTGTGGGCAAAATCTTGAAAAGGTTTATAAGAGATATTGTGAAGGGTAGGTCATGCCTCACAAACCTTATTGAGTTCTTTGAGAAGGTGACCAAACAAGTGGATGAGGGTAAAGCAATTGATGTGGTGTATATGTATTTCAGTAAAGTGTTTGATAAGGTTCCCCACGGTAGGCTACTGCAGAAAATACTGAGGCATGGGATTCAGGGTGATTTAGCAGTTTGGATCAGAAATTGGCTAGCTGGAAGAAGACAAAGGGTGGTGGTTGATGGGAAATGTTCAGACTGGAGTCCAGTTACTAGTGGTGTACCACAAGGATCTGTTTTGGGACCACTGCTGTTTGTCATTTTTATAAATGACCTGGGGGAGGGTGTAGAAGGATGGGCGAGTAAATTTGCAGATGACACTAAAGTCGGTGGAGTTGTGGACAGTGCGGAAGGATGTTACAAGTTACAGAGGGGCATAGATAAGCTGCAGTGCTGGGCTGAGAGGTGGCAAATGGAGTTTAATGCAGAAAAGTGTGAGGCGATTCATTTTGGAAGGAATAACAATGAAGACAGAGTACTGGGCTAATGGTAAGATTCTTGGCAGTGTGGATGAGCAGAGAGATCTCGGTGTCCATGTACATAGATCCCTGAAAATTGCCACCCATGTTGAGAGGGTTGTTCAGAAGCCATATGGTGTGTTAGCTTTTATTGGTAGAGGGATTGAGTTTCGGAGCCATGAGGTCATGTTGCAGCCATACAAAACTCTGGTACGGCTGCTTTTGGAGTATTGCTTGCAATTCTGGTCGCCGCATTATAGGAAGGATGTGGAAGCATTGGAAAGGGTGCAGAGCAGATTTACCAGAATGTTGCCTGGTATGGAGGGAAGATCTTATGAGGAAAGGCTGAGGGACATGAGGCACTTTTCGTTAGAGAGGAGGTTAAGAGGTGACTTAATTGAGGCATACAAGATGATCAGAGGATTGGATAGGGTGGACAGTGAGAGCCTTTTTCCTTGGATGGTGATGTCTACCACGAGGGGACATAGCTTTAAATTGAGGGGAGATAGATATAAGACAGATATCAGAGGTAGTTTCTTTACTCAGAGAGTAGTAAGGGCGTGGAATGCCCTGCTTGCAACAGTAGTGGACTCGCCACCACTAAGGGCATTCAAATAGTAATTGGATAGACATATGGACAATAAGGGAGTAGTGTAGATGGGTTTTAGAGTGGTTTCACAGGTCGGCGCAACATCGAGGGTCGAAGGGCCTGTACTGCGCTGTAATGTTCTATGTCTATGTCTATGTCGATGTTTTTTGTGGAGGCAAGCTTTCAGTCAGGGAAGCGGGGAATAAGGCGCTCCATAAAATCCAGTCCATTGTGTTTTGAATTTTACATCAAGGGAAATGTATATTGACATAAAGTAAAACAGAAAATACTGGAAAAACTCAGCAGGTCTGGCTGCATCTGTGGAGGGAAACAGAGGGCATGATTTTCCAGCCCCTCACACCCTACACACAAACACACACGGTGTGTCTTCTGGTGGCAGGGGCAACTCGCCATTGACCGATGATGCGATCTTCCGGTCCCACCGAAGTCTATGGCGGTGTGTGTGGCTCACACCCCAGCTGCTGGGGCATCCACCACAGGGGGTGACCATTATTGGGAATGGAAGATCCTGCCGCTGGGAAGGGTTAGAAAATTCAGCACTGGGTTAATGTTTCGAGTCCGAGTGACTCTTCTTCAGAGAGACTTCCTGCCAGGTCCTGGAAACTGCACTTGTCATAATATACACCAGTATATCATGGTGCAGATACACACACACTGATGGACACACAGCGGGACCAATCAACACACACAACACCGCAGCCAATCACCAGTTAGAGCACACGCACTATAAAGAGTTCCCGCTCATTCGCGATGCAGCCTCCTAGTAGGACAGAGCTTACAGCTTACAACACAGATCTTCACCATGTGCTGAGTGCATAGACTGGTTAGGAAAAGGTATAGGTCTTTAGTTTAATCTAACATCGTGTTAACCCACAGTGAAAGTATGTTCAACAGTTTCTTACTTAATAAAATAGTGTTGCACTATATTAAGTGTTGGTGGCCTGTATGTGTTCCACGGATCCAGAGCACCCAACACATCAGCACTGATCCTATTTTTTTCCCCAAGCTTGGTGTTTGAAAAGTTGTAAGGGGATGCACATTGTCACCTTCCTGATGCACACTTTTTACATCTCAGTTTTAATAACAGGGTTTTCTGAATGGTCTCTGAGTCATGACTATGGTGCTGCTAATGAACATACCTCAATTGATAAACAACTTTATTATTGGTTTGACTTCCCAACCATTAGTGTTACAATAACAATGATAATAGATCAATAGTGAACAGCCCACAAAGCTCCATACAGGCATTCCTGGACTTTATAATGTTCAAGTTCGGAGGAACAACCACTACAACGTTTTTAAATTGACAAAATGGTTTCAACTTTCCAACACCGGTTTTGACTTTATGAGCACCCGCCCCCCCCCCCCCCCCCCACCCCCCCCCCCCCACCACACCCCGCCAGTGGTCTACCAATTGTTACATTCCTTTATGTTCCACCTCTCACAACATTAGGAAGGGCAAAGGACTTCTCAGATACAGTATAGAAGTGTCTTTGAAAGTGCCGGTGGGATCCTTCGTCCGTTTACGGCAGTGGCGTTCTCCACTGCAGTGAACGGAGATTTAGCTGAGTGCCAAATTCTCCGTCCTCACTTGCAGGGGTAGTGGATCGGATTTGTAGTGGAGAATTCCGGCCTAGATCATGGGAAATACACTATTGTAAGGAAATTATACTGATGCAAAATCTCACAGCCTTTCACTATTCAATGAAAATGGGGTATCGCGGTTTTGGTTCAGGAATCAATCCCCCATTTATCATATTGCTCCTCTGGGAAAACCGGTTCCAGCTTATGGCGTTTCGCTTAACGACGTGGTTTTCAGGAACTAATTGTGTCACAAGTCCGAGGACTGCCTGTATTCAGCAGGCCCTCTATGAAAGCAGTAAAGTTTGAGTGGCTTCTAAAAGAGTGCTTGCTTCGCACAAGTAAAGGACCATAAAACTTCCAAGGATATCGCCCTCAATCAATTTAACAGCAATTTCAACCTGATGCAACTATGTTTTGAAAAAACAGTGCAAGTGATAAATGAAATGGCTAAATTAGGACTTCTGACATATATTTCTCTTTTGTGACTAATCATGAAAGAAAAATAGAATGATTTATAAGAGTTGACTCTGTTTTTGTGACTCTGTTTGCTTTGGTTTCATTGTACCTTCTAGTAATGCCTTTCTTCAATGATCAATGCTCATCTACTAGCAAATAAACACGGGTAATTCACAGACAAAGAATTTAATCTTCACAGATCTTTACTGCGCAACCAAGAGGAAAGGCACCAATTATCACACCATCTCATCAAGGGCATTATTTAGAAAATAAATTCAAACAATTAACTTTATTTTAATCAATGTCAACAATGTGCTTTGGTATTGAACAATGTAAAAGTTCTTTCAACAAAAAAAGTTAGCGTTTGAAAGGAACGCTAAATTTCCTTTTGCTTTCAGTGATGGAAAGAGAAAGTAGCATATAATTACAACTAACAAGGTTTTTCTGAGAAAAAAACCCAATAAGAATATCTTTAAGCTGCAAGAATAAAGTTTGAGGGCTGGATTCTCTATGTTTTGGTGCCGGCGTGGGAATGATGCCGTTTTACGATCTAAAAAACTGCGCGCAAAATGGCCACCGATCCTCCATCTGGTGGGGGGCTGGCAGGCACGCAACATAGAGCATCCGGCTCTAGCTGCCAATACGGCCGGAGAATTGACGGGTCCGTGGCTGCGCATGTGCACGGTGGAGGGCTAAAGTGGCCGTGTTGGGCAACATAGCGCCAGCCACGCGCAGACCCAGCCTGCCAAATAGTGCACCCTATTGGCCAGGCTCGCCAGCCTTGGACCACCCCTCACCAGTGTCCCCAGCCCCTGCCAAAACCCGCCCTGCCCGCGGATCGGTTCTCCCCGGACTGTGGCGGTGGTGGATTTAGTCCGCAGCCGCCATGCCGAGTTCCCGAAAGAAAATGGCATGAGTGACCCACGCCATCGGGAATTCGGTCCATCGGGGACGGAGCATCGGGGTGAGGGCCTCAGGTAACATCCTGAGGCCGTCCATACGGCATATTCTTAGAGTACGTTTGAAGGGGACGGAGCATCGCAAAAGTGGAGAATCCCGTCTGAGTCTTTCAAAATGGAACTGCCTAAAGAGCCATTCAAAATTGATTGGCCTTTGATCAACTTCACTGGAAGAATACTGATCTTTTACTCTTGTACCCAGCTGACGACAGAATTATTAATTTGTTCCCATTATAAACATGTTCAAGCTCAATGTTCAAATAGAAAGAAATTCAGGAGTCATGAGAGGGTGGTATGATTGCATTGTGCTTCCACTTCTAGTATCTGTATTTTTACCAGTCCAAGTTGAAGGGCTGAAAGATTTCTCATTCGGAGTTAAATGATTTTGAGCAATGCAGGCCCCAAACTACACTACACAGAATGCAACTGCAATTCACAAAAATAAAACTTGGAATCTGATTCAGGAATCCAATCAAATGGTTGAACAAAATGTTACGATCTTGACAGAAATTAGTGATTGTTTATACAGTATCCATCCCACATTGCTTCTAGTCCTAGGATGTTCAAACTGAATGTAGGTACATGATGTGAGAAAAAAATATTGCTTGACGTATTGCTATAAATCTCCAGCATAAAATCAGGACCCTTAATGACTCTTTTCAGCTTTCATGAACATGATATAACCAAACCCTCCTGTTTCATTTAACCTGAGCTGTGCTTCCAAATCTATATTTCGGAGGAGAAATGGTGTTGCAATGTGACTGGACTAGTCTAAGGCTCTGGGGTCACAGGTTCAAATCCCACCACAGAAGCTGGTGTAATTCAAATTCAATGAATAAAAATGGAATATGAAGTTAGTTTTAGTAAAAGTAACCATCAGACTATCATTGATCGTCAGAAAAAGCCATCTGGTTCACTAATACCCTTCAGAGAAGGAAATCTGCTATCCTTACCCAAGTAAGTAAGGTAATGTAAAGTCACCTTAGTCCAAGATGACGAAAGGCTGCTTTCCCCTTTGAGGAGAAGAGCTGACTGGTGGTGCTTTAACCTGGGGATCACCACACCTCAGGCGAGGGGCAAGGTTGAGAAGGCTGGGCCTTCACGAATAACTTCAACCGGTACGGGAATTGAACCCTCGCTGCTGGCCTTGCTCTGTACCATGAGTCAGCTGTTTAGCTGGTTTAGCTCACTTGGCTAGACAGCTAGTTCATCACCCAGTATGGCCTATATGTGACTCCAGCCCCACAGGAATGTGGTTGACTCTTTATATAAAAATTGAGCAAAAGGAATAAAATACAATCACTTTGTTCTGTTCAGAAGATATTGGTACAGATCTTGTGGTCAGCTAGAATCATAGAATCATATAATATAGAGTGCAGAATGAGGCCATACGGCCCATCGAGTCTGCACCGGCCCATGGAAAGAGCACCCTCCCCAAGCCCACACTGCCACTCTATCCCAGTAACCCAACCCAACCTCTTTGGGCACTAAGGACGATTTACCATGGCCAATCCACCTAACCTACACACCTTTGGACTGCGGGAGGAAACCGGAGCACCCGGAGGAAACTCACGCAGACACGGGGAGAACGTGCAGATTCCGCACAGACAGTGGCCCAAGATGGGCATCGAAATCTGGGACCTTGGAGCTGTGAAACAACTGTGCTAACCACTGTGCTACCCAGTTGGCAAAGCTGAGGTGCATGAAAAACCATGTCCCCACTTTTATCGGCTGCAGCATGGATCCATCCAAGAGACGAGTGGGGAGGTCAAGTGCAGAGGTAGTATTCATGACAAAGGCACACCTCCCTGACATCATGAGCTGAAGAGATTCTCGGAATTGATGGCCCATCTGCAAACACCTCGTAAGCAATTTTCAATCATTTTCAACCTCTGATTTGTTTAGTTTGAATAGCAAATATACACCAAAAGCCGGGGGAGACAGGGATTCTAGATAGCCTGGGGTGCGGGACAGAGGCAGATCTTGAGGGGCTGAGCGTGGCCCTGGGTCCAGGATGTTGAGGGATAACAGAACTGGGAGTTCTAACGGTGGGGAGAGCAGTACCAGGGGAACCGGGTTATGGTGGGGGTACGGTAAGGTGGGATGGGGGTTTTGCCAGGGCTATGGAGGATGGTGGGCGTGTTTCCACACTCCTACTGATTTAAAGGGCTGTTTTCCTGAGCAGGCTTTATATCTGTTGGAAGCAGACCTCAATAAATCACCATGAAAGGGCAGCATGGTGGCGTAGTGGGTTAGCCCTGCAGCCTCACAGCGCCGAGGTCCCAGGTTCGATCCTGACTCTGGGTCACTGTCTGTGTGGAGTTTGCACATTCTCCCCGTGTTTGCGTGGGTTTCGTTCCCACAACCCAAAGATGTGCAGGCTAGGTGCATTGGCCATGCTAAATTGCCCTTAATTGGAAAAAATGAATTGGGTACTCTAAATTTATATTTTAAAAAGTAAATGAACATGAAAACAGAATAAATAAAGGACATACAGCCCAAGGTTTCCACACTGACTGGTCTTAGCTGAACCATTTGTAGGTTCCTCTGGAGCCCATTCAGGTACAGCACATCATCCAGATTTGAATGTAAGTGGGCAGTGCCGTTGTGGCCTTCAATAGTGGCAAATTCCTCAGTTATTGGGGCTGCAAGATCCGGGCTTTTAAGTTCCCAAGTTTCTCTGGCAATCTGATAACAACTGATTTATATCATGAGCTGACAATCTGGGTTAGCAATGAAACATAATGGTGTCATGCTCAGATTGCTAATGACCAGGTTACACATTATAGGAATGGACTTTTGTGAGTGGATACAAAATTTATTGCTATGAGTGAAACTCACATTAAGTCCGTGAGTGTTTTACTAATTAGCTTTGACCTCATTGTGCGATATGTGTAGTTTGATTTTAAAACAAATTGAACTGATTAGTGGTGATTTAGCATGTCCTGCAAATATATGTATGACACAGATAACAAAGAAGAATGATCCACACAATGTTTTCATTTCAATGTCAACAGAGTCAGTGTGGTCATATCAGATAATGTTGTTGGCATTTTCTATAATGTAATACTTCTCCCCATTCAAGCAAGTCTGTTTCTATACAGAAGTACTCTGATTTATTTATTTGCTTTGAATGAAACAACACTGCTTCTAAATTGATCATGGTCATATTCTTTCTTCAGCTTTTACATCTTTTCAGATACTCAAGAACAAAACAGACAGGAAAGCACGCACAGAAACAGAAATTGATTTTCCGACCCATAATTATTTTACATTTATATTTCACTTGAATTTAGAAAATTATAATCTGGTTCTGCAAAACTTGTAAATACGAACTCTTAAGATAGAGAAAAAAAATTGCAAGTTGAGGTTAAACGAATCAGGTGGACAGGAAACATGAAGGGATTGGAGGGCAAGTTCAAGAAACCGGCTGCCTGTTATAATATCAAACGCATTAAATACATGTGACAATTAGATTCATGCACATGTAATGAATGATGCACTTTAACATCAGTCTTAGATTCAGATGGTCCATTTGTACCAAGACTAAATGTACACTTTAAGCAGGTTTTGTCTAATTAATTTGGGTTCCTTATGTGTTTGGTTACGACATTCAAGCACAGTTATTATTATGAATCCCAATAAGTGTGATGCATGTTTTGTTGAAAACTGATCTAAAGCATCTGCATTCCCTCTTACCCTGCCATAGGTAGCTCCAATGTTAAAAGTGTCATTTTGATTCAAAGGCTGCAGCCTCTTCTCAATGTCTGAGCTGTGATTATACAAGATGGATCTGGATTGTGCCATTTGAACAAGTGTAATATCTCAAGTTGTGTCAATACCATTCAATCAATAGAATTGACTGGATAGACAAGCAGTTTCTGTTCAAAGATTTTATTTATTATGAAAAAAACCCAGAGGACAAATTTCAAAAGTTCAGTCAAATTTAAATTGTTTCTTATTAACAGATGCAATGTGAATTTGTGTGAAAGATTATGCGAATAAATCAGAACATGTGTGTAGACTGTTGGTCATGTGAACGCTAGGGTTACACAAGTACAAAAGGGGTCAAGTGTCAGGAGAGCAGGAGATCTCCCAGGGAACATGTAGACACACAGCATGCAAGAGCTGCTCACATTATTTATGGTTGTTAGTTGCTGGTCGCCAGTTATTCCAATGAGAGCATAGGGCACGATTCTCCAGATGGATTTCTCAGTGTGGTAGCGAGCGGGAACTGCCACAAGCTTCCCAATGCTCGGCTCAACGAGGCAGTCAACGTTAATTAGTTCATTTAACAAGGCCCCACGGGCTTCTCGCCGCAACTGAAGGCTCCCCAGCTGATCTTTCAGCATTGCGCTCACCAGCCCCCCGCTAACAAGGTCGAGCAGCACTGAAACAGCTCTTGCTCAGCCAACCCCATCCAGCTCACAACAATGGCGCCCAGGAGACCGGCCACAAGATTCAGGAATGGAGATCTGGCCAGGCTCCTAGACACAGTGGAAGCCAGGAGGGATGTCCTGTTCCCCGGAGGGTTAGAGTGTCAGTTATAGGGCAGCCGGTGCTGCCTGGGATGAGGTGGCGGCAGCTGAAAGCACCGGAAGTGTGACCAGAACTGGCCTCCAGTGCTGGAAAAAGGTCAATGACTGAGTTGATATCAACTCCCAACAACCTGCCTACCCCTCCCCCCCCCCCCCCAACCGAGGCATTTCCATCCCCCCACAAGTATCCACCCCCAACCTTCCATGTAAGCCCTATCCCTCCCTCCACCCTCCTAACCGAGGCATTTCCATCCCCCCACAAGTATCCACCCCCAACCTTCCATGTAAGCCCTATCCCTGCCTCCACCCCCCTACCTTCAACCCCCCAACTCTTCCTCCACCCTCCCATGCCATTCCATCTCCTCAACCCTTCCTTCACCGCCCCCCCCCCCCCCCTTGACCCCAGATTGTGAACCATGCCCGTGTCTCCTCAGGAAAAACTCTTCCACAACCAGCCGGAGAGGGCCCAGACCAGTGGGGTGCCGTATGTAAGAATCTTCACCTCCTTCGAGGAACCGGCCCTGGAGGTGACTGGGTTGGCCGAGGATAGAGCGGTCACCCAAGCGGAGGCTGGCAGACGCCGCAAAGTTCAGGAACCGGATTCCACCCGGAGGACCTGTCAAACATGAGACCTGTCAAACATGAGTTGTTATTGCCTTACACATGTCTATTCTACCACAGGTCCTCCAGCCGCCAGCATTGGCCCATCCTGGGTGCATCTCTTCAACCTCCCAGGGAAGCACCTCGGAGGGGAGCTCAGAGGAAGACAAGAACGAGACGTCACAGCTGTCATCCCCACCCTCTACCAGCGCAGATACATTCACCTCAGTGGAAATGTTAGTGGTCAGGCTTCTGGGGCTCAATCTGTTGAGCACCGCACAGCTGCTGATGAATATCAGGTGGAGGCAAGAACCCCCAGGCGGGACAGCAATCGGAGGTCTGCTGCCTCCCAGGACCCAACTGTGTCCCAGCCTGTTGATGAGCCTTTGGAAGACATAATCTCGGAGCTGATGGAGATGATAGGGAGAAGTCAGGACATTCAAAGGGGGATGTCAACATGACTCCAGCAGATCCATGGCCAATTGGAGGTGTCCCAGAGGCTATGGGTGCAGGAGATGGCATTGGCAATGCATGGTACCGAGGCCAACACTGCTAGGGTGGTGACCGCAGTGGAGAGTCTGGTGCACAAAGTCAGCACCATAAGTGGAGATCCCAAGATATCGCACAGTCAATGACGGCTATGGCTGAGGGTCTCTACAGAATGTCCGCCTCGCTGGGGGATGTCACCCAGCACCAGGCTGACCTTGATGAGATTCTGTGAGACATGGTCCACTCTCATATGGGAATGGCCCAGGTGCTGCGGAGCTTGCCTCAGAAGCAAATAGGCATTGCTGAGGCACTGCAGAGCATGTCCCAATCACTGAGAAGCATCACCGAGGGCATCAACACAATGATGTAGACTATGGGTGCCACCAGGGCTGGAAGAGCCAGATGATGCAGGGGCAGCCGGGGCTCAAACCAGCTGCCCCTCCGTCTCAAGGTGAACCCCAGGGTCATGTGGGCACTGACCAGGAAGAGGGGACACTGAGTGCCAACCCGGACCTGTCTCATGTAGTGCCGACAGTGGCCACCAGCTCCCCCAAGGTACACCTCTCTGATGAGGCCGCGTCTCGCAGCCAGCACCCGGAACTGGGCAGCACAGGCTGTGCATGTGCTGCCAGCAAGTGAGCCCGGCGATCTGGCCCCAGGGCCCCAGAGGACGCCAGCCAGGGGCATCGAAGGCCAAGGGACGTAGTAAGCAGCTGGCTGTCTCTACCTCAGTTTTGTTCCCTGGGGACACACCTTAACATAGTGGTAGAGCTAGGAAGGCAAAGATCATCGAGGATCACTGAAGGTACCGGGGGAGGTGGGAGTGAGGGAGTGGGCATCACCATCTGGAGAGTAGGGAATTGTTAAACACAATAAACACCCTTGTGCACAACCAGTATGATGCCTCTGTCACTTTCTTCCGCAATGCAGGCCGACCTCCTAACCCTTGGCCTTCTCTCCAGGCATCCCCTCCTCCCCGTGGCACTCACCCACCCTCCGGCCATGGACATGTCCCAGGAGCTGTGTCCCATCGCTTGCGTGTGTGGTGTTGCCTCTCGCATTGTTCAGGCATCGCAATCTGATTGGGATTCTCGGCAATGACTCCCACATCCTCCATGGCCCGTCATCCACAGGAATCCACCTGGGTTGTGTGAAGTGCTCACTTAACCACAATTGCCAAGTCCCTATCAGCAATAGCCTTCAGCCTATTGAGGCCTTTAACTGTCCAATAAAATGGCAATTAAGGACCTACATTCCCCCTGCCCCGCCATAAAATAGTGGTAGGTTGGCCAGAGGGCAAAGCCATTTTTAAAATTGCTTCTTTGAAAAGGCTGAAAGGAAGGGAGGGCCCATCAGTCAGGGGGTGAGCTGTGTCATCAGGGCACCCACCAGCACCCCCAAAGGTGTTTTTATGCACCCCTCCCCCAGATATTGTAAAATACAAATGAAATTGATTCACTGAAACACGATTGTTCAAAATATCAATGTCAGCTTTACAAGCACTCTCCCCAAACATAGGCTCCTAGAAAATGCAGTAAAAATCAATTAAATAAAATTCTAGTTTCTAATTTTAATATCCAGAAAAAGGTTATAATTGTTAAAAATCCGACTGACGTTCCCTGAACAAACATTTAGCACTAAGTTTGGATTAGTACATTGCTTTCCAATCAAGCTTATATTGAATCATGATTGATAAAACATAAATTTTGCATTATGGATTGTGCCTGATTGTGTGCTGGAAAGCATGGAGAGTTCTATTCTCCCAGCAACAGAAGTGTTTGGATCAGAGATCAGATGGTGGAACAATCATCACTGAATTTCAGCATTATCGTTTCTTAATGTTTCTTTAACTTAACGGGCATTGTATTAGGATGTGTCATTTTAAAATTAAATGTAACAACACTGGTTCACTCGAGCAATAAAAAAAACAGAGGTGAGGCTTTATTGCATGTAGCAAAATGTCCTGAGAAACTCATAACTTCAGAATGACAGTTTCAAAAAATTCTTTCATGGTTGTTGCTTGCGAGGCCAGCGATTTTATTGTCCATTCCTAATTTCCCTGGAAAAGCTGGTGGTGAGTCCCTTTCTTGAACTGCTGCAGTCACTGAAGTGTAGGTACACCCACCGTGCTGTTAGGGAGGGAGCTCCAGGATTTTGACCCAGCAACATAAAGGAAGGGCGAGATAGTTACAAGTCAGGATGTCTTGGAGGACAACTTGCAGGTGGTGGTGTTCCCAGCATTTACTGCCCTTGACGTTCCAGGTATTGAAGGTACCTTGGTGACTTCCTGCAGTGTATCTTGTAGACAGTACACATTTTTGTCACTGTCTGTCGTTAGCAGAAGTAATGGATGTTGAAGGTGGTGCATGGGGGTGTTATGGATGAGTGTTGCTACAGCTGCACTCATTCAGGCAAGTGGAGAGTATTCCATCACTTTCCTGACTTGTGCCTTGTTGATCGTGGACAGACTTTAGGGAGGTAAGTTACTCTCCGCAGAATTCCCAGGCACTGGCTTGCTGCTGTAGCTACTCCAGTTGAGTTTCTGGTCAATGGTTATCCCCAGAATGTTGACAGTGGGGGATTTAGCGATGGTAATTCCATTAACTGTCAAGGGGAGATGGTTGGATTCTCTTTTAGTGGATGTGACTATTGCCTGGCCCTTGTGGGACCATAAGACATAGGAGCAGAATTAGGCCACTTGGCCCATCGAGTCTGCTCCGCCATTCAGTCATGGCTGATTTTTTTCATCCCCATTTTCTTCCGGCCTTCTTCCCATAACCCCTGATCCTCTTCTCAATCAAGAACCTATCTATCTCGGTTTTAAAAACACGCAATGATTTGGCCTCCACAGCCTTCTGCAGCAAAGAGTTCCACAGATTCACTACCCTCTAATCCAGGAGCTAAATGACCCTGGCAGAGCTCAAAATGAGCATCCGTAAACAGGTTATTTCTGACCAAGTGCTGCTTGATAGCCTTGTTGACAACCCCTTCCATCACTTTACTCTGGAGAACTTATCATGTGTTACTGATGAGTAAAAATGCTAAAAGCCTCTATAGCACAGTAAAATTTGCATTAAAAAAAAACCTCTACAAAGCCATATCTAGCATTTATTTACCTTTTAAGTGATCAATCTTCACATATTAACTGTTTAAATACTCAGCTAGACTGAAGACATCACCAAGGTGAAAGGTTTTAAGTTTCTTACCAGCAATATAGAAAGTAAATAAAATTCAATGCAAACAATCATTTCAGTTCTGAGAGAGAAGTGTGGTTGACACAATTTGATATGTTTGATCGGCACAGCTTCAACGAAATAACTCTTGCAGCAGAAGCACTTCAGGACTGACTTACAGCTTGATTCATTGCAATTGAGTCCAATGTTTAATGAGTTCCAGTAGAAATAATGGGTTTGCATGTGTGCATCAGATGAATGCTGTGATCTGTGCTGGCTTCTCAGATAAGTTCCCCTTTTTTGATATTTTTACATTTTCCGTGATGGTGGAAGGTGACAAGGACAAAGCTCTCGGCATTCAGTCAAGCCAGTTTATTTTGACTTCAAGGGAGAGAAAGTGCTGCTCTTGATTTGGCGTTTAATCTGAGGATTGAAGCAGATTTTTTTCCTGACCTTGCATGACTTGGTTCGCAGCTGATCTCGCTCCGAGTCAATCTGAAAGATGGTTCTCTTCACGAGACTCTCCCAGATTGCCCAATAGGATGTCCTTCCCACTTTGAGAAGCCGGGGTGTTTACCTTCACTTTGTTTGTTTGTTTGATTGTTTTGCAAAGGAACACTTGATTTCTTCAATTTCAGTTAAATGAATTAGTTCTATTGGATTAAATTAGCTGTACCAGCTGAAATGTAGCTAATCAGAGCTCTCCTGCTATTAAGCTCCTTTCATGCCTCTCTAGTGGTTTAACAGACACTGAGCTAATCAAGTAACGGGCAAGGATGTTAATCCGTCTCTGGAGAATGGAAAACTGTGGAAGTTAAGTGGACCAGTGAATTTTAACAGCTCAGTTCATGGCTAGTTGGAACTTTTTAAAAGGCTGATTTATAGATCCATGAAATTGTAATAAAAGTATTCGCTCTTCTGCGTTTTTTCCAAAATCAGAAACTAAAAAGTGAACCAGAACGCTTTTAAAAATTGGGAAGGTTGTTTTGAAATGACATTTATTTCATTGATTAATTCTGTCCTTCATGATTTTATGCATTTAAACCCAGAGGTCCATGACTTTCTTTGAATGAAATCGGCATACACAGATGAGGAGTGCACTAGCCCTTCAGGGCAGGTACAAAATGTTCATTTTCATCATGCCTGGGAGCGCAACATTGCCCAGCTGATAGCATTGCCGGTGACCAGTTGCAATTTCTTTTCCCGAATTGATGATTGTTGGTGGGGTCTCTTGTGAAATCTGCACCCTTGAATAGTCTTCTGTCACCAACTGCTGCCCTGAACCTGTCCATATAATAAACGCTTCAAAATCCATGTTGAAAGTGTTTAGCTCCGTCATTGAATTGACTCCAGCTGAGTGGGTGAACTAATTACTACATGGTTGTTTTAATTTTCCCCAGGGTGACACTGCTGCATGGTTGTCTGAAAACTCATTAAGGATGCCTTACCAGAAGCTTAAGAAACAGCTTTTTTTTCGAGAATGTTATTAGTAGTTTCATTTTATTTTTAGATGGGAGAGCAAGGACTTTAGTAGCGGGAAAGGTCAGCGTGGTTCAGTTTAGCTCTCTGACGTGATGTTTTAATGCCCGCCACTACTGGTGTTGCTATAAGACGAGCGAAGAATGAAATTTCTTTCATCCATATCCCATGCTCTATCCCACAAGCAACGTCATTGAAACAATTATCTTGCCAGTATCACATTAATATTTGCAGGACTTTGCTGTTTTCAAACTTGTCTGTCACGTTTCCAAACATATTGCAGCAGCGAGTATGCTTCAATAGTACTTCATCATGTGTAAAGCATTTTATAATATCTTGTGCTTATGCAAGGGACCATCTGAACAGAGTCCTTTCTGTCCTATTTACACACTACTGTTAGGAAAACCACAATCATTTTAAGGGATTTATATTTGTGTTGGTAAACATTTGAAATAAGGTTTTAAGTGGGTTTAATTTAATGTTTCTGTGCCTGGAAGAGTAAAACCTATAGTTAGGTTCATGCTGAACAAAGGTCATTGTATGTGTGCGGGTCGGTTAAGTTCCAACTATGTTTTTAATTGTGCTTTGAGAGGGCTACGGCATGAATAGTAAATTTAAAGCAAAAGCAGATGCTTAGCAACTGGGGCATTGTCGGGTAGAGAAACTTTTAAGTTTTAGTTTAGCCAATTTGATAGCAGTTGGAAATAGGTAGTGAAAGAGAAAACAGCTCTCACAGCTTTGCGAGAATCAGTTGGTTTAAAAGGCTATGCGAGAACATCTCTCTCAGCTTTGCCAGAAGAAAAGCCATCCCATGGAGTAATGGTTAAGAAAACAACTGCAGTGACCTGAAGAGCAGCTAGTTAAGGAAACGAGTGAAATGGAGAGAAGTTTCCAAGAAGTCGGAAGTTAAAGGTACTGGAACCAAGCACTGTTCAGTAAAGACAGACTGAGCTGAGAGGAAGGCTGATATGTGAGAAAGATATTTGAAGTAAACTTCAGGTTTGTGAGATTTTACTACAGCCTGTGGAACACAAGTTGAAATAACTATGGAAATCAATGGCTGGATCTTGGAGTTTCTGTAAAAGCAGTTAAGACAAAGGAAACAAAAGGGGTAGTCTAAAACCCTGGATTGGATTCGCTGTTAAACATGGAGTGGAAACTTGAGTTAAAAGAGTAACTTGTAAAACCTGGACTGAATTTCAAATGCAAGCTGCTAAGGGAAAGCATAATTATGAGAGAAGATTTTAAAGAGTGATTTTGGGAATGGAGTTTGGAAGCACCCGCGTAACAATCATCTGGGGGGGGGGGGGGGGGGGGGGGATTTTGAGGACCCATTCAAAAACTTTCACTTGGGATTCAGAATGTAGAGTGTATTTGCCCACAGTCATCTTTGGCGGGATTCTCTCAACCCCTGGGGCCAGGCCGGAGAATCCCCGCGACCGGCGCGAATCACACCAAGCCGCCCCGACGCGGCACGCGATTCTCCACAGAACGGAAATCGGTGCCATTGGCGCCGGTGTGGTTGGTGCGGCTCCGGTCGGGGGCTGTTCTACGCAGCCGGCCTGCCCATTCTCGGCCCAGGATGGGCCAAGCGGCCGTCGTGGAAACGATGATTCCCGATGGAGCCGTCCACATCTGCTCTCAGCTGTCGGGAACTCGGCGTGGAAGGGTCTGGGTGGGGTGGCCTGTGGGAGCCGGGGGGGGGTCCAACCCCAGGGAGGGCCTCCGATGTGGCCTGGCCTGTGATTGCTGCCCACTGATCGGTGGGCCGGCCTCTCTGGCTGGCAGCCTCCTACCTTCCATGCCGGCCCTTGTAGTCCTGCGCCATATTGCGTCGGGGCCGGAGCATTGAAGGAAGCCACTGCGCACGCGCATTGGCGCTGGTGCCATTGCGCATGAGCGGCAGTGCCACTGCGCATGAGTGCATTGGCGCCGGCGCCACTGGGCATGTGCGTGTTGGCGCCGGTGCCACTGGGCATGTGCCCGTTGGCTCCGGTGCCACTGCGCATGTACGTGTTGGCGCCAGTGTCACTTCGCATGAGCGCGCCGGTGCCGCCACACATGGGCACGCTAGGTGCCGGTGACGCTGCGCAGGGGTGCGCCGGAACCGCTGCGCAGGGGTGCGCTGGCACCGGTGCCGCTGCACAGGGGCATGCTGGTGGCGGTGCCGCTGCGCAGGGGCGTGCTGGCTTTGGTGTCGCTGTGTAGGGGCACGCTGGCACCAGTGCCGCTGCACAGGGGTGCGCTGACGCCGGTGCCGGTGCCTCTGCATAGTGGCGCCGGTACACGTTGGCGCCGGTGTGCGCTGTGAGTGTTGGTGCACGTCAGGGCCGGTGCATTGAAGGAAGCCACTGCGCACGCGCATTGGCACTGGTGCCATTGCGCATGAGTGGCAGTGCCACTGCACATGTCCGCGTTGGTGCCGGTGCCACTGCACGTGCGCATTGGCGCCGGTGCCACTGCAAATGTGCGCGTTGGCACCGGTGCCACTGCGCAGGGGCGACGCTGGCACCGGTTCCGCTGCACAGGGGTGCGATGGTGCCGCTGGGCAGGGGCATGCTGGTGACGGTACTGCTGTGCAGGGGCGTGCTGGTGCCAGTGTTGCCACGCAGGGGCGCGCTGGCGCCGGAGATGCCACGCAGGGAGGTGGCGGTGCCTCTGCGTAGTGGTGCGCTGTGCGTGTTGGCGCCGGTGAACATTGGCGGCGTGCGCATTGGCACCGGTGCACATTGGCGCCGGTGCGCGTTGGCGCCGGTGCGCGTTGGCGCCGGTGCGCATGTGCGCGATGGCGCCGGTGCGCGTTGGCAACGGTGCGCATGCGCGCGTTGGCGCCGGTGCGCGTTGACGTGGGTGCGCATTGGCATTGGCGCCGGTGCGCATTGGCGCCAATGCGCCCATGCGCACCGGCGCCAATGCGCACCGGCGCCAACGCGCACCGGTGCCAACGCGCACATGCGCACCGGCGCCAACGCGCACATGCGCACCGGCGCCAACGCGCACATGCGCACAGCGTACTGCTGTGCAGGGGCATGCTGGTGCCAGTGTTGCCACGCAGGGGCGCGCTGGCGCCGGAGATGCCACGCAGGGAGGTGGCGGTGCCTCTGCGTAGTGGTGCACTGTGCGTGTTGGCGCCGGTGCACATTGACGGCGTGCGCATTGGCACCAGTGCATATTGGCGCCGGTGCCCGTTGGCGCCTGGTGCGCGTTGGCGCCGGTGCGCATGTGCGCGATGGCGCCGGTGCGCGTTGGCAACGGTGCGCATGCGCGCGTTGGCGCCAGTGCGCGTTGACGTGGGTGCGCATTGGCATTGGCGCCGGTGCGCATGGGCGCCAATGCGCACCGGTGCCAATGCGCACATACGCACCGGCGCCAACGCGCACCGGCGCCAACGCGCACATGCGCACCGGCGCCAACGCGCACATGCGCACAGCGTACTGCTGTGCAGGGGCATGCTGGTGCCAGTGTTGCCACGCAGGGGCGCGCTGGCGCCGGAGATGCCACGCAGGGAGGTGGCGGTGCCTCTGCGTAGTGGTGCGCTGTGCGTGTTGGCGCCGGTGCACATTGGCGGCGTGCGCATTGGCACCGGTGCCAATGCGCACGCCGCCAATGTTCACCGGCGCCAACACGCACAGCGCACCACTACGCAGAGGCACCGGCACCTCCCTGCGTGGCATCTCCGGCGCCAGCGCGCCCCTGCGTGGCAACACTGGCACCAGCAAGCCCCTGCACAGCAGTACCGTCACCAGCATGCCCCTGCCCAGCGGCACCATCGCACCCCTGTGCAGCGGAACCGGTGCCAGCGTCGCCCCTGCGCAGTGGCACCGGTGCCAACGCGCACATGTGCAGTGGCACCGGCGCCAATGCGCACGTGCAGTGGCACCGGCACCAACGCGGACATGTGCAGTGGCTTCCTTCAATGCACCGGCCCTGACGTGCACCAACACTCACAGCGCACACCGGCGCCAACGTGTACCGGCGCCACTATGCAGAGGCACCGGCACCGGCGTCAGCGCACCCCTGTGCAGCGGCACTGGTGCCAGCGTGCCCCTACACAGCGACACCAAAGCCAGCACGCCCCTGCGCAGCGGCACCACCACCAGCATGCCCCTGTGCAGCGGCACCGGTGCCAGCGCGCTCCGGCGCACATGTGCTCCGGCGCACATGCGCTCCGGCGCCAACGCGCACATGCGCTCCGGCGCCAACGCGCTCCGGCGCCAACGCGCTCCGGCGCCAACGCGCACATGCGCTCCGGCGCCAACGCGCACATGCGCTCCGGCGCCAACGCGCACATGCGCTCCGGCGCCAACGCGCACATGCGCTCCGGCGCCAACGCGCACATGCGCTCCGGCGCCAACGCGCACATGCGCTCCGGCGCTAACGCGCACATGCGCTCCGGCGCCAACGCGCTCCGGCGCCAACGCGCTCCGGCGCCAACGCGCACAGGCGCTCCGGCGCCAACGCGCACAGGCGCTCCGGCGCCAACGCGCACAGGCGCTCCGGCGCCAACGCGCACAGGCGCTCCGGCGCCAACGCGCACAGGCGCTCCGGCGCCAACGCGCACAGGCGCTCCGGCGCCAACGCGCACAGGCGCTCCGGCGCCAACGCGCACAGGCGCTCCGGCGCCAACGCGCACAGGCGCTCCGGCGCCAACGCGCACAGGCGCTCCGGCGCCAACGCGCACATGCGCACCGGCGCCAATGCGCACATGCGCACCGGCGCCAACGCGCACCGGCGCCAACGCGCACCGGCGCCAACGCGCACCGGCGCCAACGCGCACCGGCGCCAACGCGCACCGGCGCCAATGTGCACCGGTGCCAATGCGCACGCCGCCAATGTGCACCGGCGCCAACAGGCACAGCGCACCACTACGCAGAGGCACCGCCACCTCCCTGCGTGGCATCTCCGGCGCCAGCGCGCCCCTGCGTGGCAACACTGGCACCAGCATGCCCCTGCACAGCAGTACGCTGTGCGCATGTGCACGTTGGCGCCGGTGCGCATGTGCGCGTTGGCGCCGGTGCGCATGTGCGCATTGGCACCGGTGCGCGTTGGCGCCGGTGCGTGTTGGCGCCGGTGCGCATGTGCGCGTTGGCGCCGGTGCGCGTTGGCGCCGGTGCGCATGTGCGCGTTGGCGCCGGTGCGCGTTGGCGCCGGTGCGCATGTGCGCGTTGGCGCCGGTGCGCGTTGGCGCCGGTGCGTGTTTGCGCGTTGGCGCCGGTGCGCGTTGGCGCCGGTGCGCATGTGCGCGTTGGCGCCGGTGCGCATGTGCGCGTTGGCGCCGGTGCGCGTTGGCGCCGGTGCGCGTTGGCGCCGGTACGCGTTGGCCCCGGTGCGCCTGTGCGCGTTGGCGCCGGAGCGCCTGTGCGCGTTGGCGCCGGTGCGCGTTGGCGCCGGTGCGCATGTGCGCGTTGGCGCCGGTGCGCATGTGCGCGTTGGCGCCGGTGCGCATGTGCGCGTTGGCGCCGGTGCGCGTTGGCGCCGGTGCGCGTTGGCGCCGGTGCGCGTTGGCCCCGGAGCGCCTGTGCGCGTTGGCGCCGGAGCGCCTGTGCGCGTTGGCGCCGGAGCGCCTGTGCGCGTTGACGCCGGAGCGCGTTGGCGCCGGAGCGCGTTGGCGCCGGAGCGCGTTGGCGCCGGTGCGCGTTGGCGCCGGAGCGCATGTGCGCGTTGGCGCCGGAGCGCATGTGCGCGTTGGCGCCGGAGCGCATGTGCGCGTTGGCGCCGGAGCGCATGTGCGCGTTGGCGCCGGAGCGCATGTGCGCGTTGGCGCCGGAGCGCATGTGCGCGTTGGCGCCGGAGCGCCGGAGCGCGTTGGCGCCGGAGCGCGTTGGCGCCGGAGCGCGTTGGCGCCGGAGCGCGTTGGCGCCGGAGCGCATGTGCGCGTTGGCGCCGGAGCGCGTTGGCGCCGGAGCGCGTTGGCGCCGGAGCGCATGTGCGCGTTGGCGCCGGAGCGCGTTGGCGCCGGAGCGCATGTGCGCGTTGGCGCCGGAGCGCGTTGGCGCCGGAGCGCATGTGCGCGTTGGCGCCGGAGCGCGTTGGCGCCGGAGCGCATGTGCGCGTTGGCGCCGGAGCGCGTTGGCGCCGGAGCGCATGTGCGCGTTGGCGCCGGAGCGCGTTGGCGCCGGAGCGCATGTGCGCGTTGGCGCCGGAGCGCATGTGCGCGTTGGCGCCGGAGCGCATGTGCGCGTTGGCGCCGGAGCGCGTTGGCGCCGGAGCGCATGTGCGCGTTGGCGCCGGAGCGCATGTGCGCCGGAGCGCATGTGCGCCGGAGCGCGCTGGCGCGTTGGCGCCGGAGCGCGCTGGCGCCGGAGCGCATGTGCGCGTTGGCGCGTGGGCACGTGGGCGCCGGTGCGCGTTGGCGCCGGTGCGCATGCGCGCGTTGGCGCCGGTGCGCATGCGCGCGTTGGCGCCGGTGCGCATGCGCGCGTTGGCGCCGGTGCGCGTTGTTGCGGTGTGCGCATCAACACCGGTGCTCATGTGCGTGTTGGCACCGGTGCACATCTGCGTGTTGGCGCCACTGCCACCCTGTTGACACCAGGATCAGCAGCTGGAGTGGCGTGAACTGCTCCAGTCCCATGCTTGTCCCTATCCCCGTAACTCCACCGAACCACATCGTGGACACTAAGGGACAATTTAGCACAGCCAACCTCACTAAGGGACAATTTAGCACAGCCAACCTATCTTTAACTGCACATCTTTGGACTGTGGGAGGAAACCTATGCAGACATGGGGGGAATGTGTAAACTCCACACAGTCACCCAAGGCTGGAATCAAACCTGGGCCCCTGGTCCCGTGTAGGGGCCAGAGTTGCTGATCCTGAGGCCGTGTGACCGCCGTCGAGAAACATGATGGCGTTTCCAATTGCTCAGCACTTAACCTCAGGATGACAGAATCCCGCCCCTTGTGTCCTTAAAGGGACTTTCTGTTAATGAGGCCATTGTAGATAAGATTTACTTTGTAATCCATATGTAATCCTGTAATCCATATGTAATCCTAAAACCTATGAGTAATTGTTCAGCTAAGCCGGGAGTAAAGGCCTATTATATCATCATCAAATTTTCTGATGTTTAATAAATGTTGTTTCCTTGTTGATGAAAATAATTACCTGTCCAATGACTCTCACTCTGCTCTTCTACGTGTTATGGTCTTTTCAGCAAGGGTCCATTCTGGGATATCCCCACCTGGTTGTAACATCAACTGGGATCATAACTCTACATCTAAAGATATTGAAGTTTTTATCATTGCAATCGTCCAGCCTGTCCAAGGCTGAAGACATGTTGGAGTCCAGACCCTCGATGTTTCAGTATGTGCTGAAACCTGAAAGAAGCTACGAATGATGCCACAGATTTCTGTCAGTAGGATCCAATTACAGTGTATCTATGACACTCCCTGGTTCACTTCAGATTGTCAATGACAGAGCACCACATAAATTGGCAGCAGAACCATCCACCATTATGAACATGTGGTTGTCTCAATGGCAAGCAATCAAATGCTTTCAGCAGAGGTGAAGGAAAGCAATTGAAGATTAGTTAAGGAATAGAATAAAAAACATAATTTTCCAGCCCTGCCCGCCACTGGGATCATCTGGTCTTCCCAAAAGTCAATCGGCTTTGGCTGGCCCACCACATTCCCCACATTAACTGGCTCCTGGCTAAATGAAACGCTGATGTGTTGCCAACGCAGCTGAATCAGAGGCTACCCACCAGCATTCAGCATGGAACCCAAGCCTGCCTTCTTTTCATAATGAAAATGAAATGAAAATCATTTATTGTCACGAGTAGGCTTCAATGAAGTTACTGTGAAAAGCCCCTAGTCGCCACATTCCTGCGCCTGTTCGGGGAGGCCGATACGGGAACAAAGTCCTGCACTATATGATGTAAAAGCCATCATTTCTTCTGTCAGCCAGGTAAACATTGCTTTTCCTGCCTGAAATTGGACCTGACTTATATTAAAAAAATATCCTGGCTAAAATTGAAGGATTTAAGAAAAGATCATTTTGATTTGCGTGCAATAGAACGTGGGAAAATAAAATGGGCAACAATATTGGCAAACAACAATGGAAAACATTTAAAACAATTGCAACAAAGTATGGGGAAAATCTTTCAAAATAAAAAGAAACTAAACAATGATGGCACTTATAGAACCATAGAACTCTTACAGTGCAGAAGGAGGTCATATGACCCATCGGGTCTGCACTGTCCCTCTGAAAGAGCAGCCCACCTCAGCCCACTCCCCCACCCTATCCCCGTAACTCCACCGAACCACATCTTGGACACTAAGGGACAATTTAGCACAGCCAACCTCACTAAGGGACAATTTAGCACAGCCAACCTATCTTTAACTGCACATCTTTGGACTGTGGGAGGAAACCTATGCAGACATGGGGGGAATGTGTAAACTCCACACAGTCACCCAAGGCTGGAATCAAACCTGGGCCCCTGGTGCTGTGAGGCAGCAGTATTAGCCACAGTGTCACTGTGCCATCCATCATATACGAATAAAGGCAAAAGAGATAAATAGAGAGTTAGGAAAGACGTATATATATTCAGTACAAAAACAGCAGAGGAGTGCTTGATATGAAGGACTCTGATGAGATTTGGAGACTGTAAAAAAACCAATTAGTAAGTCAAACAGGAACTATAAAATTCAATTATCAAAGAACATAAAATCAACAGTAAAATATTATATGGACATAGCAATAAAAAAATGAAGGTTGTGCTGGGAATAGGGCCATTGATGGATTGACAAGATAATACCACAGGGAACTAGAGAGAGGTGGCAGAAATATTGATTAGGTATTTAACAGGAAGATAGAACAGGTAGCCATGCCTTCCAATGATGAGATGAGTAATGAGGTCAGTGCATTTAATATTTAAAAAAAGGATGGACTGAACAAATGAAATAAACTCAAAGAGAATACCATCCTTGTCTGGATGGATTACATCCGTGTATTTTAGGATAATCTAGGGAAGAGATTGCAGAAGCATTACTAATCATATTTAATAAGTCATTAGAAAATATTGGTGTTAGAGGACTGGTGAATGGCTAATAGCAGTGGTGACTACTAATAGTGAATAATAATTGTTATATATAAGGGAGACAGAACATGTTCAGGGAATTATAGACCGGTCAGCACAACATAAGTAAGATGAAAAAGGAGAGAATAAAGATATGAAAAACATAATAAAGAATAATCGGCATGGATTTCAAAAAGAAAAACCTTACTTGAGCAACCTTACTGAATCTTTTCAAGCAGGTAGACAGTGGTAATACATTCAATATAACTTAGCTAGATCTCCAAAAGACTTTCAATGAGATGCTCTGTTCTAGATTAAGGAATATGATTAGAGAATGTGCATCAGAGGCAATTGTGGAATAGATTTCCAGTTGGCTTCTGTACAGAAATCAGAGAGTAGGGTAAAGGGTAGTTATTCAAAGTTACAGAAGGTGGAAAGTAGTGTTCCCCATGGTCAGTGTGGATTTCTGTTCTTCTCAAATTACATTAACAATTTAGAGTTGGAAATCAAACGTACAATTTCTCAATTAGTGAATGACCTCAATCTGTGGTGGTTAGTCAACGCTGAGGAAGACTGCAACAAGGAGGACATAGACTTCCAGAATAGGCAAATAATTGACGAATCAAATGCAACACAGATAAATGTGAAGTTGTAAATTTTGGTAGGAAGAATAGGGAAGGTCACTTGTTATTTCTAAGCTGCCAATCCAGATAAGGTAGAGGAACAAAGGTATCTCAGAGTACAAATAATACAGCTACAAAAGATTGCACCACAGGTTTGCAAGGCCATTAAAAAAGAAAACCAGACACCCAGCTTTATTTCTAGATTGATAGAAATGGAATATTGGGAAGTTATGCTAAACCTGTATTGAACCTTGGTTAGTCCCCATTTGGAGTACTGTGTGCAGTTATTGTCAGCATTTTAAGAAAAGGACATAAAGACATTGGGGAGGATACAGAGGTGATTTACAAGGATAGTACCAGAAATGTGAGAGGTATTTATAACAGGAAAGGTTGGCAACCTGGTTCACTTTTCTCTTGAAAAAAGAACATGAGTGACTGAATAGAAGTTTTCAAAATTATCTTTAAGATAGCTTTCATAGAATTTACAGTGCAGAAGGAGGCCATTCGGCCCATCGAGTCTGCACCGGCTCTTGGAAAGAGCACCCTACCCAAGGTCCACACCTCCACCCTATCCCCATAACCCAGTAACCCCACCTTACACTAAGGGCAATTTTGGACACTATGGGCAATTTAGCATGGCCAATCCACCTAACCCGCACACCTTTGGACTGTGGGAGGAAACCGGAGCACCCGGAGGAAACCCACGCACACACGGGGAGGATGTGCAGACTCCGCACAGACAGTGACCCAAGCCGGAATCGAACCTGGGACCCTGGAGCTGTGAAGCATTTGTGCTATCCACAAGGCTACTGTGCTGCCCACAGATGAGGTAAGCATAAGTCCATTATTTTCCCACATCTCGTTTGGCCAGGTTTATTTAAAGGATATACTTGCCAGTTCGTTGAGTATTTAATTGGGCAAGTGGGTAAGACACAAAAACAAAAGTTTTTATTGAGTCTTTAAAAAGAAGGGGATTGTATATATTGTGCTTTACCCATTCTGTGTAAAATAATATTTTAAAAATGCACCAACATCAACATGCACATGCACTTGGAAGTTTACATTGACACACACCAATGAGTTACAGAGTGAAACTTTTTAGAAGCTGATACAAGTGCGGTGTGCACCTCGTTCCCGCCCCCATTGGAGGGTCAGAGCATCACTTTGTCATCGGCGCTGATCCCGATTTTCTCCTGACGCATGATTCTCCATCCCATTGGGGAATGAATTCCAGGCGTCCCAGGATGAAGAATCCTGACCCATGCGTTTTGTATTTTGGTAAGCGCAGACAATAGGTGCTGTAAATTTCACAAATGCTTTCGTCTCCAGCTTGTCCATTCATGGGAGAGCCCCAAGCCATGGATGTTTCATTAAGAACTTTACAGAGACTAGAGGTAATTGAGGTTGCGTTGAAATCATAAAAGCTGTCTGAGGGCAGCACGGTGGCGCAGTGGTTAGCATTGCTGCCTACGGCATTGAGGACCCAGGTTCGAATCCCAGCCCTGGGTCACTGTCCGTGTGGAGTTTGCACATTCTCTCCGTGCCTGCGTGGATTTCACCCCCATAACCAAAGCTGTGCAGGGTAGGTGGATTGGCCACGCTAAATTGCCCCTTAATTGGAAAAAATAATTGGGTCCTCTAAATTTTTTTTTAAAAGCCATCTGACCCTCAGTGACCACCTTTGCCACCTTTCGCCTTTTTAAAACTCAGTGTTTTCCTACCAGTAAATATTGGATTGGATTGGATTGGATTTGTTTATTGTCACGTGTACCGAGGTACAGTGAAAAGTATTTTTCTGAGAGCAGCTCAACAGATCATTAAGTACATGAGAAGAAAAGGGAATAAAAGAAAATACATAATAGGGCAACACAACATATACAATGTAACTACATAAGCACTGGCATCGGATGAAGCATACAGGGTGTAGTGTTAATGAAATCAGTCCATAAAAGGGTCATTTAGGAGTCTGGTAACAGTGGGGAAGAAGCTGTTTTTGAGTCTGTTCATGCGTGTTCTCAGACTTCTGTATCTCCTGCCCGATTGAAGAAGTTGGAAGAGTGAGTAAGCCGGGTGGGAGGGGTCTTTGATTATACTGCCCGCTTTCCCCAGGCAACGGGAGGTGTAGATGGAGTCAATGGATGGGAGGCAGGTTGGTGTGATGGACTGGGCGGTGTTCACAACTCTCTGAAGTTTCTTGCAGTCCTGGGCCGAGCAGTTGCCAAGTTATTTTCGAATAAAAGCATGGTTTCACAACATTATGAAAGCTTTTGGTAGAGAAGATACAGGCAGGATGTATCCTCTTGTGGCAAGAAGCCATCAATATCCAAGAGCCTCCAAGAAATCCAATAGGGACTTCAGAGGTAGAGCTGGGAGTTGTTAGAAACTGGTACTGTATTTTCAGGTGGTGAACAGTCGATATATATGGATATACAAAACAGGAGCCATTTAGCCCCTCAAGCCTGCTCTGTTTTCCGGTCATAGCTGACCTATTTGTGTTTCAAAGTTCTATATTCCCATCTACCCCCGATAATATTTGATTCCCTTGCCTAACAAGAATCCATCTACCGGTCCCTTAAGAATATTCAGTGATCCCACCTCCACCACCTTTTGAGGCAGAGAGTTACAAAGTCGCAAAACCTTCTGAGAGAAAAAAAACTTATCTTTTTCTGTGTCCTAAAAGGCAGCCCCTTGTGGTAGTCACCACTAACTGTATATTAGATGTAGTACGGTAAGGCTCCTGTACTAGAGGTATGGAGGTAAATCCCTGCCTGCTGGCTCCGTGAAACCCGTGGGTGCCGCCATTTTCATCCCCGCAGACCACATGCGGCCTGTCAGCACCGCCATCCTCTTCTCTACAGACCACGTGCGGCACGTGGGCGCCGCCATCTTTAACACCGCCCGCCATGTGCGCCCCGTGGGCGCCGCTATCTTGACCGCCATTTTGGACGGCGCCTCAGGACCCCTGCTCGTCAGGAACTTCGTCTGGCTGTTCATCGCTTACCACTACCACCGACCAGCCCGGGGCCCACCAGCACCAGCCACAGCTCACCCCGATCACCCTCAACCAGTCCCGGCCTCACAACCTCGCAACCGCAACGACTACGGTGAAAATCGATGGGCACAAGACTTCTTGCCTTCATGACTCCGGGAGCATGGAAAGCTTCATCTGCCCCTCCATGGTAAGGCTCCCTCGCAGTATATCCCGTTACCCAGAGAATCTCCCTGGCCTCCGGATCCAATTCCGTGGAAATCCGGGGGTACTGCATCGCAACCCTCACCATCCAGGGCGTCGAGTTCAGCAACTTCCGATTCTACGTCCTCCCCAACCTCTGCGCTGCCTGTTACTCGGTCTGGATTTCCAATGCAATCTCGAAAGCTTAACTTTAAAATTCGGCGGACCCCTACCACCCCTCACCGTATGCGGCCGTCAGGTCGATCCACCTTCCTTGTTTGCAAACCTCACCCTGGATTGCAAACCCGTCGCCACCAGGAGCAGACGGTACAGTGCCCAGGACAGGACCTTCATCAGGTCAGAGGTCCAGCGGCTTCTGTGGGAGGGGTCATTGAGACCAGCAACAGCCCCTGGAGAGCCCAAGTGGTAGTGGTAAAGACTGGGGAGAAACACAGGATGGTCATTGACTACAATCAGACCATCAATCGGTACACGCAGCTCGACGCGTACCCTCTCCCATGCATATCTGATATGGTCAATCAGATTGCACAGTGGACCCGAAATCTGGCTACTACCAGCTCCCCATCCGCAAGGCGGACCGCCAATACACTGCGTTCGAAGCAGATGGCCGCCTCTATCATTTCCTTAGAGTTCCCTTCGGCGTCACTAAAGGGGCCTTGGTCTTCCCAAGTAAGATTGACCGGTATGGACTGCGGGCCACCTTCCCATACCTAGATAACCTCACCATCTGCGGCCATGATCAGCAGGACCATGACGTTAACCTTCTCAAATTTCTCCACACCGCTACTCTCCTCAACCTCACGTATAACAAGGAGAGGTGCGTGTTCTACACCAACCGCTTAGCCATCCTTGGCTATGTTGTGGAAAACAGAGTTCTAGGGCCCGGCCCCAACCGCATGCGCCCCCTCATGGAACTCTCTCTCCCCCACTGCCCCGAGGCCCTGAAAAGATGCCTGGGGTTTTTCTCCTATTATGCCCAGCGGGTCCCTAACTATGCGGAAAAGGCCCGCCCACTCATTCACTCCACAGTTTTCCCCCTGACGGCTGAGGCTCACCAGGCCTTCAACCGCATCAAGGTCGACATCGCCAAGGCCACGATGCACGCACGCGGTCGACGGGTCCCTCCCTTTTCAGGTCGAGAGCGATGCATCGGACGTCGCTTTGGCCGCCACCCTCAACCAGGCAGGCAGGCCCGTGCCATTCTGTTCCCACACCCTCCATGCCTCCGACGTTCAGCACTCCTCTGTCGAAAAGGAGGCCCAAGCCAGCGTGGAAGCTGTGCGGCATTGGAGGCATTACCTGGCCGGCAGGAGATTCACTCTCCTCACTGACCAACGGTGGGTTGCCTTCATGCTCAATAATACACAGCGGGGCAAGATCAAGAATGATAAAATCTTGAGGTGGAGGATCGAGCTCTCCACCGACAATTACAAGATTTTTTTATCGCCCCGGGAAGATCAATGAGCCCCCCGATGCCCTATGCCGAGGTACGTGTGCCAGCGCACAAGTGGCCCTACACGATAGTCTCTGTCACCCGGTTCTTCCACTTCATGAAGGCCCGCAACATGCCCTACTCCATTGCGGAGGTCAGGGCTGTCACCAGAGACTGCCAGGTCTGCGCGGAGTGTAAACCGCACTTCTACTGGCCAGACCGAGTGCACCTGGTGAAGGCCTCCCGCCCATTTGAATGCCTCAGCATGGACTTCAAGGGACGCCTCCCCTCCGCCGACCGAAACATGTACTTTCTGAACGTGGTCGATGAGTACTCCCGATTTCCCTTCGCTATCCCATCCCCTGATATGACTTCTGCCACGGTCATTAAAGCGCTCAACAGCATCTTTGCCCTGTTCGGTTTTCCCGCTTATGTCCACAGCGGACGGGGATCCTCCTTCATGAGTGATGAGTTGCTCCAATTCCTGCACAGCAAGAGCATTGCCTCGAGCAGGACGACCAGCAACAACCCCTGGGGAAACAGGCAGGTAGAGAGGGAGAATGGGACGGTCTGCAAGGCCGTCCTGCTGGCCCTACGGTCTAAAAATCTCCCGGTCTCCCGCTGGCAGGATGTCCTCCCCGACGCCCTTCACTCCATCCAATCAGTCCTCTGCACTGCAACTAACGAACCCCCACATTAATGTTTCCTTGCCTTCCCCAGGAAGTCTACCTCCGTGGTTTCGCTCCAAACATGGCTGGACCTGTCCTCCTCCGCAAACACGTGCGGGCCCACAAGGCGGACCCGTTGGTCGAAAGAGTACAACTGCTGCACGCGAACCCGCAGTACGCCTACGTGGCGCACCCCAACGGGCGCCAGGACACTGTCTCCCTCGGAATCTGTTGGATCCCCACCCATGGCCCACCACCCAACACCGCCCCCCCCTCCGATTGCCCCAGCGCCATACCCTACCCCCAGTGCACCTCACCACTGCCCCCACCCCAGGATGATCCGTCCTCCCACTGGTTCCATTCGGGGATGAAGATGAGGACAACACGCTCCCGGAGTCACAGGCGACCAAATCGGCGCCGCATCACCACCGGGACCGAGGCGATCACAGCGGAGGATCAAGGCACCCGACCGACTGAACCTGTAGATTTTGCCTGAACTTGTAAATTTTGCCTGAACTGTAAATTTTTCCTCCACCCACGCTGGACTCTTTTTTTTAACAGGGGGGGGAATTTGGTAGTCACCACTGACTGTATATTAGATGTAATAACTGTATATTAGATGTCGTACGGTAAGGCTCCTGTACTAGAGGTACGGGGGTAAATCCCTGCCTGCTGGCTCCGCCCAGTAGGCGGTGTATAAATGTGTGTGCACACCGGAGCTGCTCCCATTCTGGCAGCAGCTGCAGGAGGCCACACATCTCTGCTCAATAAAGCCTCGATTATTCTCTACTCTCGTCTTGTAGTAATTGACAGTGCATCACCCCTGAATTTAAAACCGAGCCCCTGGTTCTGTACTCGCCCACAAGAGGAAAGATCCTCTCCACGTCACCTTATGAAGACCATTCAGGATCATATACACTTCAATCAAGTCACCTCTCAATCTTCTCAACTCCAGTGGAAAAAAGCCCAATCTGTCCAACCTTACCTCATAAGACAACCTGTTCATTCCAGGTGTAATTCTGGGAAACCTCCTCTAAACCACCTCCAACAAATCATCCTTCCTTAAATGAGGAGATCAAAACTGCACACAATATTTGTGATGTGGTCACACCAATGCGCTGTATAACTGAAGCATTGCTTTCATGTTCAGTTCCTCTCACAATAAAGGACAGCATTTCATTGGCCTTCTTAATTAGTCACGGTATCTACATTCTTACTGTTTGTGTCTCATGCACTAGAACACCGAGATCATTCTGCATCTCGGAATTCTGCAGCTGTTCTCTGTTTAAGTAATACTCTGCCTTCTTATTCTTCCTGCCAAAGTGAACAGCTTCATCTTTTAGATTAGAAATAGAAGGGGACCAGGAATATATAATTGGGGAAGACCCAGAACTAACTGCAGGAATGGAAAAATAAGTATAGCAGATATATGGGGCAGCACGGTAGCCTTGTGGATAGCACAATTGCTTCACAGCTCCAGGGTCCCAGGTTCGATTCCGGCTTGGGTCACTGTCTGTGCGGAGTCTGCACATCCTCCCCGTGTGTGCGTGGGTTTCCTCCGGGTGCTCCGGTTTCCTCCCACAGTCCAAAGATGTGCAGGTTAGGTGGATTGGCCATGATAAATTGCCCTTAGTGTCCAAAATTGCCAGTAGTGTTGGGTGGGGTTACTGGGTTATGGGGATAGGGTAGAGGTGTGGACCTCGGATAGGGTGCTCTTTCCAAGAGCCGGTGCAGACTCGATGGGCTGAATGGCCTCCTTCTGCACTGTAAATTCTATGAAATCTAAGATGTTTTTCTGGCTATGTTTAAATAGATATGGATGGGACCAGGTGAATGCAATCCTAACTAGCTGGACAACAGTGGAAAAGCATTGGAGAAGGATGGCGAGGTCAACCACGCCAAAGGCTGCAGACAGGTTGAAAATGAAGAGGAGACATAGTTTATTTTGTTGCAGGCACATTGGACAACATTTGTACTTTTAATAACAGTTGTTTTAGTGCGGCAGTGAGGGGAAAACATGAATTGGGAAATTCAAGCATGTAGCTCCAGGAAAGGTAGGAATGGAACTGGGGATTGACAACATGTTCAAGGAATTTTTGGAGGAAATGAAGATTGTAAAGAGGTTGCTAATTATTAAGATGTGGGCAAGCATTTTTATTTCAGGGGAGGGGTGTTGAAAGAGAGGGGAAAAGTAAAGGAGGAATAAGATATGCTAACAGGATGGGCTAACATGGAAGCAGGGAGGGAAGTTGGATAATCGGAGGTTTAATGGAATTGGGGTAAAGGAATTAGGAATGGGTCATTTGGACAGGGAAACCTGGGAGAAGGCATGATAGGAGAGAAATCTAAAATATACAAGTTCAGGGTTAGGAGAGGGGAGATCTGTAAATGACATTTAATCTATTGATAAGGGAACAATGGGAAGTGGCAGATGCAGCTTGTGGGATAGAAGTAGCCAGATATGATAGTAAATCTCTGAACCAAATACCTACCATATGTGTTCCAGCCTTCATCTCCCAGGCATAAGGATGTGGGGATGAAATCTGTACCAGGAGGAACAGTCAGAAAAAGAAAAAAACATGGTTTTGCATGGATTTTGTAATGTAATCAGTTTGATGGACACATCTGGCTTGCCATAGCCATGTGACTATGCCATGAGGCCACCTCTGAAAGCAGCCACCTTAATCCAGCTCAATTAAGTCCTCTCATTGAATGCATATTGAGGAGGAATGCTGCCTTCATCATTGAAAAATTTTTAATGGGGACTATGGCAGCCAAGGCCAGAGAGAGGAGGTACACAAGGGACAAAATCTTGGAGGCCAAGCCTCAACTTGCAGCCTTTATCTTTACCAGAAGACACCCACCCCTCCCCACACCCCACCAACCCCCACCCCACCCTCACCCCAGCATCTCCTCCCCCCACCCCCCAAATAGCTGCCTCATGCAATTGCCCCTAAAATTTGAAGCAGGACCTGAAGCTTCTACCACATAGCTGGAGGAAAGAAGGTTGTAGGGGCAGTGGGTGGGCAGGAGAGGTATAGAATACATATTAGGCTGGAGGCAGAGGACAGAGAGTGTTCATGGATGGGTGGGTGGGGGTGAAGAAGAGGAAAAGTGGATAGATGAAGAAGTTGTGGAGTATCCAATGCTGATTCTGTACTACTGGCCAAATTCAAAGCTTCTGATTTCTGAATGTTGAGTTGAAGTAATTTAAGATGCATCTGAAACTCACCACAGAAGAAGCAACTGGGAGAAACAAATTCAATAATAACTTTCAAAATGAAATTGGATAACTACCTGAAGAAAGAAAAAGTCCCAGACGATTAAAATAACAGGCGAGTGGGATTGTTTGTCAAGTTCTTTCAAACCGGCTAGCAAGGGCATGGTGGACCATTTGACTTCCTTCTGTACGTTAATTCTATAATTGAAATAACTTTCAGAATTTCTGAGATGTTGTCAGTTCATAATGTGGAATACTTTTTTCATCAGTTTCTGGAAATAGCATCACTGTTGGACATATGGGCCTAATCTTAGGATCACACAATTAGTACCAAAGGCTTCATACAAATTCATGAACAAAGAACAAAGAAAAGTACAGCACAGGAACAGGCCCTTCGGCCCTCCAAGCCCGTGCCGACCATGCTGCCCGTCAAAACTAAAATCTTCTACACTTCCTGGGTCCGTATCCCTCTATTCCCATCCTATTCATGTATTTGTCAAGATGCCCCTTAAATGTCACTGTCGTCCCTGCTTCCACCACCTCCTCCGATAGCGAGTTCCAGGCACCGACTGTCCTCTGCGTCAAACACTTGCCTCGTACATCTCCTCTAAACCTTGCCCCTCGCACCTTTAACCTATGCCCCCTAGTAATTGACCCCTCTACCCTGGGGACAAGCTTCTGACTATCCACTCTGTCTATGCCCCTCATAATTTTGTAGACCTCTATCAGGTCGCCCCTCAACCTCCGTCGTTCCAGTGAGAACAAACCGAGTTTATTCAACCGCTCCTCATAGCTAATGCCCTCCATACCTGGCAACATCCTGGTAAATCTCTTCTGCACCCTCGCTAAAGCCTCCACATCCTTCTGGTAGTGTGGCGACCAGAATTGAACACTATACTCCAAGTGTGGCCTAACTAAGGTTCTATACAGCTGCAACATGACTTGCCAATTCTTATACTCAATGCCCCGGCCAATGAAGGCAAGCATGCCGTATGCCTTTTTGACTACCTTCTCCACCCGTGTTGCCCCTTTCAGTGACCTGTGGACCTGTACACCTAGATCTCTCTGACTTTCAATACTCTTGAGGGTTCCACCATTCACCGTACATTCCCTACCTGCATTAGACCTTCCAAAATGCATTACCTCACGTTTGTCCGGATATATCTCCATCTGCCATCTCTCCGCCCAAGTCTCCAAACGATCTAAATCCTGCTGTATCCTCTGACAGTCCTCTTCGCTATCCGCAATTCCACCAATCTTTGTGTCATCTGCAAACTTACTAATCAGACCAGTTACATTTTCCTCCAAATCATTTATATATACTACGAATAGCAAAGGTCCCAGCACTGATCCCTGCGGGACACCACTAGTCACAGCCCTCCAATTAGAAAAGCACCCTTCCATTGCTACTCTCTGCCTTCTATGACCTAACCAGTTCTGTATCCACCTTGCCAGCTCACCCCTGATCCCATGTGACTTCACTTTTTGTACCAGTCTACCATGAGGGACCTTGTTAAAGGCCTTACTGAAGTCCATATAGACAACATCCACTGCCCTACCTGCATCAATCATCTTTGTGACCTCTTTGAAAAACTCTATCAAGTTAGTGAGACATGACCTCCCCTTCACAAAACCATGCTGCCTCTCACTAATACGTCCATTTGCTTCCAAATGGGAGTAGATCCTGTCTCGAAGAATTCTCTCCAGTAATTTCACTATCACTGACGTAAGGTCTGTAGTTCCCTGGATTATCCTTGTTACCCTTCTTAAACAAAGGAACAACATTGGCTATTCTCCAGTCCTCCGGGACATCACCTGAAGACAGTGAGGATCCAAAGATTTCTGTCAAGGCCTCAGCAATGTCCTCTTCAGCTTCCTTCAGTATTCTGGGGTAGATCGCATCCGGCCCTGGGGACTTATCTACCTTAATATTTTTCAAGACGCCCAGCACCTCGTCGTTTTAGATCTCAATGTGATGAAGGCTATCTACATACCCTTCTCCAGACTCAACATCCACCAACTCCTTCTCTTTGGTGAATACTGATGCAAAGTATTCATTTAGTACCTCGCCCATTTCCTCTGGCTCCACACATAGATTCCCTTGCCTATCCTTCAGTGGGCCAACCCTTTCCCTGGCTACCCTCTTTCTTTTTATGTATGTGTAAAAAGCCTTGGGATTCTCCTTAACCCTATTTGCCAATTACTTTTCGTGACCTCTTCTAGCCCTCCTGACGCCTTGCTTAAGTTCCTTCCCACTTTCCTTATATTCCACACAGGCTTCGTCTGTTCCCAACCTTCTAGCCCTGACAAATGCCTCCTTTTTCTTTTTGATGAGGCCTACAATATCTCTCGTTATCCAAGGTTCCCGAAATTTGCCGTATTTATCCTTCTTCCGCACAGGAGCATGCCGGTCCTGAATTCTTTTCAACTGACATTTGAAAGCCTCCACATGTCAGATGTTGATTTACCCTCAAACATCCTCCCCAATCTAGGTTCTTCAGTTCCCGGCAATATTGTTATAATTAGCCTTCCCCCAATTTAGCACATTCACCCCTGGACCACTCTTATCATTGTCCACCAGCACTTTAAAACTTACTGAATTGTGGTCACTGCTCCCGAAATGCTCCCCGACTGAAACTTCTACCATCTGGCCGGGCTCATTCCCCAATACCAGGTCCAGTACCGCCCCTTCCCTAGTTGAACTGTCTACATATTGTTTTAAGAAGCCCTCCTGGATGCTCCTTACAAACTCTGCCCCGTCCAAGCCCTTAGCACTAACTGAGTCCCAGTCAATATTGGTGAAGTTGAAGTCTCCCATCACAACAACCCTGTTGTTTTTACTCGTTTCCAAAATCTGTCTACCTATCTGCTCCTCTATCTCTCGCTGGCTGTTGGGAGGCCTGTAGCAAACCCCCAACATTGTGACTGCACCCTTCTTATTCCTGATCTCTACCCATATAGTCTCGCTGCCCTCTGAGGTATCCTCCCGTAGTACAGCTGTGATATTCTCCCTAATCAGTAGTGCAATTCCGCCACCCCTTTTACATCCCCCTCTATCCCACCTGAAACATTTAAATCCTGGAACGTTTAGCTGCCAATCCTGTCTGTCCCTCAACCAGGTCTCTGTAATGGCAACAACATCATAGTTCCAAGTACTAATCCAAGCTCTAAGTTCATCTGCCTTACCCATAATACTTTCATTAAAACATATGCACTTCAGGCCACCAGACCTGCTGTTTTCAGCAACATCTCCCTGTCTGCTCTTCCTCAGAGCTATACTGGCCCTATTCCCTAGTTCTCCCTCAATGCTTTCACCTTCTGACCTATTGCTCCGGTACCCACCCCCCTGCCATATGAGTATAAACCCTCCCGTGTGACACTAGCAAACCTCGCGGCCAGGATATTAATGCCTCTCCAGTTTAGATGCAACCCGTCCTTCTTGTGCAGGTCACACCTGCCCCAGAAGAGCTCCCAGTGGTCCAGATAAGGGAAACCCTCCCTCCCACACCAGCTGTTTAGCCACGTGTTTAGCTGCTCTATCTTCCTATTTCTAGCCTCACTGGCACGTGGCACAGGGAGTAATCCCGAGATTACAACCCAGAGGTCCTGTCTTTTAACTTTCTGCCTAGCTCCCTGAACTCCTGCTACAGGACCTCATGCCCCTCCCTGCCTATGTCGTTAGTAACAATATGTACAACGACCTCTGCCTGTTTTCCCTCCCCCTTCAGGATGCCCGCTACCCATTCGGAGACATCCTGGACCCTGGCACCAGGGAGGCAACATAGCATCCTGGAGTCTCTTTCACGTCCACTTTGCTTCAGGAACCTTAAAATGTAAGAACACTCAGAAGGTTTAGTGAACACCTCCCTTTATGTCATTTGGGAAGATTTACTCCACTGAAACTGACCATCCATCAGAACTAGCAACCAAGCATAGATGTGATTTTGGGCCCCTAACACCGCTCTGAAAGAATGCTCTGATTTTCTACTCTGTGCTCTATTCACTAAGTTCCAGGTAGAGGTGGAAGAATTTACATTTTTTGTACATCTCCCCAGGCAGCAGAACAATTTCAACCTGAGAGCAGATGGACGTCTTTTGCCTGTTCCCGTTTAAAGCTTGTTTAGCAATGCCACAAACCTATCATGTACCGACAGCTGCCAATTTCCTGCGACTATCTTTGCTCATTGCAGCTCTGACTGAGGATCAAAGTGTTGTGTCTGACTCTGATTCCCCAGTGTTGGAGAAGACTGACTTAAATTGCGCAGAGCTGCTGTTTTCTGCATGCTATTAATTGTATGGTTTACGTGGGACAGTCTGCCTGTTCCAGCTCCATTAATTGTCTAGTGCTACTTCTTCTCCTTATGTTGAAACATCAATCTGTCTTGGGAGCTGCTGGTGCTAATTAAAAGTAACAATCATGGGTTCTTTCTTGTAGAGGTGTTTTTTTGAATAGCTTTTTCGCCTCACATAATAGGATTATTATATTCAGAAGTAGATTCTGGTCTGTCCACTGTCAGATTGCTATGGCAATAATTTCACAACACCAAAATGTATATATTTTTTGGAGGGAGGAAGAGAGTAATTTAACTTGTGGATAAACTTGTGGTAAAATGGTGTGGGTCTATACAGGACCGGTTCCCTGACACCTTCCCATTGCCAACCAATTGGGTGGTGGGATGGATCAGTGACAGACACATCAGCAGTGAGCAGGTAATTAAGATCATTAAACGTCCAGTTGCCAGGTATTCTACCTTTTTACAATTTTATGAATGGTGCACTGAATGTATGGAGGCTCAAAATCTCACCTCCTTCAAGGTGATGAGATCTGATCAGTTGTGAATAGAACTGGCAGCCAGACTTTGAAGCTGTCTGCAGCTGTGTCCTCAAGAGGTGGCATTATCGAGTTTGGAGACACTGCAGAGGGTGAGGCCAAAGTGAAGTGCTGGTAGTGGAAGGGTTTTTTCCATGTACAGAGCAGCAAATTGAGTCAAGCCAAGTTTCTCATCCGAATAGAAGCTTCATTTGGCTTTCATGTCGATGCTTTCATCGCTTGACTCCTCCAGTAAGGAGGAAGGTAGCATAGAGATGGGGGTGCAGTTCCTTGGAGTGGCTGTGCATTGGCCAGGGGAGCGCCAGGGGTCTACTGGAGGATGGAGTGCACGCGGGGAAAAGACATTAGGCTGAAGGTCACAGGACGTACAACCCTGCTCTGTGTGTGTACCGTCAGAGGTTGATGTTCCTACATCAATGTCTATGAGGGCTGCATCTCTGCAGGCAGTAGCGTAGCTTTGGAATATGTTGGAACAGTAGTTGATGGCAATGGGAAGTGGCAGACACTTAATGGGCGGGATTCTCCGCGAACCAGCGGGGCGGGCCACTTCAGCGCCGAGGAGTGGCGTGAACCACTTGGACGTCGAGCCGCCCCGAAGGTGCGGAATCCTCCGCACCTTCAGGGGCTAGGCCGGCGCCAGAGTGTTTGGCGCCCCCCCAGCCGGCGCGGAAGTGCTTGGCGCCATGCCAACCGGTGCCGAAGAACCTCCGCCAGCTGGCGCAAGTTGGCGCATGCGCGGGAGCACCGGGTGTACTGACGTCATCCAGCGCATGCGCAGGGGGTTCGTCTCTGCACCGGCCATGGCGGAGGTTGACAGCAGCCGTTGCGGAGGTAAAGAGTGCCCCCACGGCACAGGCCTGCCCGCGGATCGGTGGGCCCTGATCACGGGTCAGGCCACCGTAGGGGCACCCCCCGGAACCAGTTCCCCCCGCGCCCCCCCCCCCCCCCCCCCCCCCCCCGAGGACTCTGCAGGCCACCCGTGGAGCCAGGTCCCGCCGGTAAGGACCTGTTGTGATTTACGCCGGCGGGGACGGCCGAGAACGGGCGGCCATTCAGCCCATCGCGGGCCAGAGAATTACCGGGGGGGCCGCTGCCAATGGCCCCCGACCGGCGCGGCACGATTCCAGCCCCCGCCAAAACCCCGGCACCGGTGAATTCATCAGCCGGCAGGTGCGGGATTCACGCCGCCCCCTGACGATTCTCCGACCCGGCGGGGGTCGGAGAATCCCGCCCAATATCTAGTGCCTATGAAGTTTACATACTCAACATTTTCAGCTGTGGCTCATTCCTGGAATTGTCTGGAGATCTATCTGCCATCTTTCAATCAGGAACACATTGCTGCATTAAGGAGGACATAGATGCCATCTACTGACAGGGTGGCCAATATATCAAGTTCACAACGTATCAGGCCAGTCAGGCTGAGAGGGTTGTCGGTTTTGGAGCCATGGTTGCATTTCCCCAGGTGCAGGAAGTCATTGGATGAACTCACATCCAATGACACAAATCCACTTCGCCCATGAGCCTGTGAGCCTGAATCTCTCTCTCGTTCTCTCGCCCACTCTCACTCAGAGGAGCCAGGTGCCTTTGTGATCACTAATTCAACTCCCTGAATGTTCAATTTGTCTGCGGCAATCATGAATGGATCATGCAGGTGTGCGCAAGGCTTCAATGCAGGTGTGCGCAAGGCTTCCAGGAAGGTGCCATGACTCCCATATCCTTAGTTCATATTGCCTGTTCTTCAAGCCCCGATGGCTGAGTCCTGGGAGACAAGGGGGATCCACTGATTTCATGGCTTCTGACACTTGTACACAATCACAACATTTACGCAGAGGACGCATATTTGCACTGTAATTCAAAGGCTTCCATTGGACAACCTATTGGCCTTCTGAAATTGAGGTTTGGATGCCTCAATAGACCCGGGGGAGCCCGACTATACGTACCGTCAAGGATATACTGCATCATTGCACAACCTGACACCACAGTGGAGTAGCATGGGAGCCAGAGCGAGACACTGAGTGAGCCACATCCTCAGAGGCTGACAAGTGTCAGCTCATGATGACAACATCTTGGGCCCTTGGGTTGAAGATTCCAGTGCTGTTAAATATCAGCACAAAGGTCACAGCTCACATTCAATTTAGGGAATAATGGACATCGTTTTACCCACTCGCATTGTTTCCAGCAGCTTTGCCCTCAGAGACAGGCTCCCCTGTGGTTACTGATCTGATCTCTGGGGCCGCCTCCTCCACTGGTACCACCATGGTGATGAATGGCAAAAATAATATTAGTATGAATTCCTATTTATCCTAAATGTGATTTTATCTATTTTCTGCTATAAATAATGTTAAAAAGGACACCATTTTTTGGGGGGGCTGACCAAACATGAAACCGGTTCAATGTGGAACTGACTGATTTAATTTGAGGCAACCTTTGGAAAAAATAATCAATGTAGTTGTTAATAATCATCACTGAGAATATTTCCATCTCCATCAGTCTATTACTCTTTAATTGGACATTATAAATATTTTAGGGTTCCACATGGTGATATAATGCAGGTAGAAATCTCTAAAAATACATTTGTGTAATAATTTCAATATTTGTTTCATACAAAAGATGACCACTAGATCATTCAGTTGTGGCTTAGTGCTATACTGGGAGCTAAATGAGTCTGAGTTCTAATTATCTTAAAGTTCACACACAGTCTTGCATTGTTCTTTCAATGTGGAAAAAGTAAGTAGTCGATGTGGGTGGAGACCAGGTACAGAGATTGTGCACAATAGTTGCAAAACTCTCACAAATACCTTCTATTTAGACTGCTGGCTGTCTGCAGCAGGAAGTGAGCTCAGCAACATCTTAACCTATTGCCTGGTGATGGCCAGAAAAATCAATCGATCTCTCTCTTCCCCACCCACTCACTCTCAACCAAACAAAGATGGCTCTAGCTGGGAGACTCAGTTTAGACCTTTATTGGGTGAGGTTTGGCAATTTGAATGCAGCATCCACCCAGGTCACAATCGGGAAGCCCAAAGCATTTTCAGGCTTCAGCCTCATTTAAATGTCACTGGCAAGCTTTGGGTGCCAAACAGGCATCAGGTACATCTTACCTGCGGAATGGCACAAGGGATGAGACAGCTTATGCAGACTGGTCTGCTGGCATGTGCAGGGGCCTGCATTAGAAGAGGGTCCAGCTGACAAACAAGAATAGTCTGATAAGGTCTTTCAATGCCTGGACAAAATGGAACCGGCGTACGCCTTGCATGCTTGAGTGTTTCTTTGCGAAAATGTTAACCTTGGGGCCTAAACAGCAGAGACCCTGACGCACTATCAATTACGACGAGAGAGTAGAGTGTAATCAAGGCTTTATTACACAGATGTGTAGCCTCTCACAGCTGCTGCCGAAATGACTGCAGCTCGGAGAGCACACACATTTATACTCCGCCTACTGGGCGGAGCCAGCAGTCAGGGAGCCTACTGGGCGGAGCCAGCAGTCAGGGATCTACCCCCGTACCTGTAGTACAGGGGCCTTACCGTAATAACCCTCGTATGCGGTATATGCAATACAACAGTGGTGACTACCACATTCATCCCCTGTTAAAAAAGAGTCCAGCGGGGGTGGTGGAAAACTATTTACATTCAGGTGTTTAACATTTTAAGGAAAAGTTTACAAATTCAGACGTTCGGCTGTCTTTATCCGTCGTTGCAAGCGGCGCAGTTCTGGTGGCGATTTCGGCGTCTGTTCGGTCGTCGGTGACTCCGGGAGCGTGTCGAACTCATCTTCATCCCCGGGTGGGACCAAGGGGAGGACGGATCGTCCTGCAGCGGGGGCTGTGGTGGGGTGCGCTGAGGAGAGGGAGGGTTGCGCCAGGGCAGGTTGGGGGTATGTGGGGACCCAGCTGGTGCCAGGTCCCTGAGGGAAACTATGTCTTGGCGGCCGTCAGGGTACACTACGTAGGCGTACTGTGGGTTTGCGTGAAGTAGCTGTACCCTCTCGACCAACGGGTCCGCCTTGTGTAACCGCACGTACTTGCGGAGGAGGACGGGTCCTGGAGCTGCCAGCCACGTTGGGAGCGAAACCCCGGAGGTGGACTTCCTGGGGAAGGCAAAGAGGCGTTCATGGGGAGTTTCGTTAGTCGCAGTGCAAAGGAGCGACCGAATGGAGTGAAGGGATGAGGAACCCGGTCGCTGTGGACGTAGGGGGGAAGCCGAACAGAGCAAAGATGGTGTTGAGGGCTTTGATGGTGGCAGACGTCATGACGGGGCATGGTACGGCAAAGGGGAATCAGGAATATTCATCGACCACACTGAGAAAGTGCGTGTTGCGGTCGGTGGAGGGGAGGGGCCCTTTGAAGTCGATGCTGAGACATTCACTAGGCGCGCACGGTCTGACCGGTAGAAGTGCGGTTTACACTCCCTGCAGACCTGGTGATTGCCAGGTGATTGGCGGGCAGAGCCACGTCTGATGCATCGCTCTCGACTTGGAAGGGGAGCGTCTCGTCGACCGCGTACATCGCAGCCTTGGCGGTGTCGGCCTTGATACGGTTAAAGGCCTGGTGAGCCTCGGCCGTCAGAGGAAAAACAGTGGATTGAATGAGTGGGCGGGCCTTGTCCGCATATATTGTGACCCGCTGGGCGTAATACGAAAAGAACCCCAGGCAACGTTTGAGGGCCTTGGGGCAGTGCGGGAGGGGGAGTTCCATGAGAGGGCGTATGCGATCGGGGTCAGGCCCCAGAACTCCGTTCTGGTCCACATAGCCGAGGATGGCTAAGCGGTTTGTGCTGAACACTCACTTCTTGTTCTACGTGAGGTTGAGGAGAGTGGCAGTGTGGAGAAATTTGGCAAGGTTGGCGTCATGGTCTTGCTGATCGTGGCCGCAGATGGTAACATTGTCCAGGTACGGGAAAGTGGCCCGCAGCCAGTACCGGTCAACCATTCGGTCCATCTCCCGTTGGAAGACCGAGACCCCGTTTGGTGACGCCGAAGGGAACCCTAAGAAAGTGGTAAAGGCGGCCACCTGCCTCGAACAGTGTATGGACGGTCCGCCTTGCAGATGGGGAGCTGGTGGTAGGCAGATTTCAGGACTACTGTCCTGAAGACCCGGTACTGTGCAATCTGATTGACCATATCAGATATGCATGGGAGGGGGTACGCGCCGAGCTGCATGTACCGATTGATGGTCTGACTGTAGTCAACGACCATCCTGTTTTTCTCCCCAGTTTTGACCACTACCACTTGGGCTCTCCAGGTGCTGTTGCTGGCCTCGATGATGCCTTCCCGAAGCAGCTGCTGGACTTCAGACCTGAAAAGGTCCTGTCCTGGGCACTGTACTGTCTGTTCCTGGTGGCGACGGGTTTGTAATCCGTGGTTAGGTTTGCAAAAAGGGAAGGTGGGTCGACCTTAAGGGTTACGAGGCCGCAGACAGTAAGGGGTGGTAGGGGCCCGCCGAATTTCAGGGTTAGGCTCTGGAGGTTGCACTGGAAGTCCAGGCCGAGTAGCAAGGCAGCGCAGATGTTGGGGAGGGCGTAGAGGCGGAAGCCGCTGTACTCCATGCCCTGGACAGTGAGAGTGGCGATGCAGTACCCCCGGATCACCACGGAGTGGGACCCGGAGGCCAGGGAGATTGTCTGGTTAGCGGGGTGTACCGCGAGGGAGAAGCGCCTTACCGTATCGGGGTGAATGAAGCTCTCAGTGCTCCCGGAGTCCAGCAGGCAGGAGATCTTGTGCCCGTTGACCTTCACTTTAGTTGAAGCAGTCGCAAGGTTGTGTGGTCGAGACTGGTCAATCGTGACTGAGGCGAGACGCAGCTGGTCATTGGCGGTTGCAGGCGATGAGTCGCCAGATGAGGTGCCCGACGGGCATGGGTCCTGAGTCGGGTAAGATGGCGGCGCCCACGGGCCGCACGTGTCGTGGGGAAAGCCAGATGGCGGCGCCCGTTGGTCCTGGGAGGAACAAGATGGCAGAGCCCACGGGCCGCACATGTTGCGAGTCGAGCAAGATGGCAGCGTCCACTGACCGCACGTGGTCCTAGGAGGGGAAGATGGCAGCGCCCACTGGCTGCACGTGGGAGTTGCCGGGACAATAGCGGTGATTGAGCGGGCCTGGCACACTGCAGCGAAATGTCCCGTCTTGCCACAGGCCTTTCAGAGAGCGCTCCGCACTGGGCAGCGCTGTCAGGGGTGTTTTCACTGCCCACAGAAGTAGCATCTGGGCATCCCAGGGTTGGTTGGCTGCCGCGTGGCAAAGGCGTGATATTGGCTGAGGGCGGTCACTGATGTGGTCCACGATGGGGTGGCCGTCTGCGGAGTCCATGATGCAAGGGGGGGGGGCACACAGTCAGGGGCATAGGTATAAATGTTGCGTGATGCGACCGTAAGTGAAAGCGCTAGTTTTTTGGTCGCCACGAGGTCGAGCGTGGCCCCCTCTAAGAGGCACTGGCAGATGTAGTCAGACCCTATGCCCGTAACAAATGCGTCTCTCATCAGCAAATTCAAGTGTTCTGTGGCCGAAACGGCCTGACAGTCACGGTCTCTAACTAGGTGGAGCAGGGTGCACAGAAATCTTCCACCGACTCACCGGGAAGCTGACGCCGTATGGAGAGGAGGTGCCTGGGGTAAAGTGTGTTAGTCCACTGAGAGTAGTTTTCCTTCAGTAGTGCCATTGCCTCTGCGTAGGTCGGCGTGTCCTGGACAAGTGGAAAGACGTTGGAGCTCAGCCGCATGTAAAGGATCTGGAGCTTCTGTGCTTCTGGAATTTCATCTGGCACAGACCCGATGTACGCTTCAAAACAGGCTAGCCAATGTTCAAAGGCCTTTTTGGCGGTTCGTGCTGAACACTCACTTCTCCTTGTTGTAGGTTAGGTTGAGGAGTTTAGCGGTGTGGAGGAGTTTCGAAAGGTTAGCATTGTGGTACTGCTTGTAATTGATAATATGGAAAGATGTGTCATATGAAACATGGAAGTCTGGCAATATTTGGTCTGAGAGAAACATGAGAGAATACAGGGCAAAATCCCACAAAGGGTTAACAGCAGCTGCAAAGAGCAGGATTATAAAATGCAGATTCTTTCTCCCAGCAGGCTTAGCAAACAAACAGGATTTTTGTATGAAGCTAAAAACAATGGTTCACACCTTCATTGAAATTAACTATCTTAGTAAGCATCTGGAAAAGCATGGATGAGAGTTTCAGTTGAGCTAGGTGATAAATGTAAACCTTTGAAGTTATAACCAAGTGGACTTTTAGCATACAGCTAAAAGCAATGTTTCACACCTTCATTGAAATTAACTATTTTAGTAAGCAGCTGGAAAGGAAAGGATGAGGTTCAGTTGAATTTGGTGACAATTCTAGATGTGAAATTCTGTGAACACCAAGTGAATTAAAGAAAACTGGAGACTATCAGTCTACGAGCAACATAATTTAAAGCTAAAATCATAAGTCAAAATTATGAGCTGAGGACACAATTGGAAAATAAAACTATAGAAATGACAGGAACCAACCAAAATTCACACCTCTTGAAACCAAAGCATTTTTAAATATCACAAAGGGACTTTGAACATCACAAAGGAAACAATGTAATCAGGGACATGAGAGGTGCGGTCATGTCAAAATGAATATTTAGTTGGTTTAGAATGTTTAGATCAAAGATACTTTTTACAATCAAAGTGAAATAAGTGTTACTTTACAATAAAGTCATAAAAACTTAATAACTGTTAGAAAGAGAATATAAACCCAGAGACCAGAGCAGGAACTACCAGAATTCAGAGAGAAGCAGAGAGGCGGAGAAGCAGAGAAGGATCAAGCAGCTCAGAGTCAGATTACAGTCAGCTCGGCCATGGGAAAGGGACAGGGCAATGCAGCCGAGCTAAAACAGCTAATACATCTAAGGAAGACTAGAATTTAAAGAGGAGGTAGAGTCAGCCCAGAGACAGCCAGCTCTCACAGCTCGGTACATGGGAAAGATAGGACACAGCAACCAAGCTCACCAGCGAATACATCTAAAGAAGACCAGATTTTAAAAAGAAGATTGATTGTCAAGTTGGGCCTGAAGGTCCCTTCAACCAACCAGAAGGATCCAGAAGCAAGAACTTTTTCCTTTCTGTAAAGAAAGTAATTTCAGCTTTTAAAAGAAAAAATATACTCATAAAATAACTTAATTTAACCTGAAATAATGGTTATTCCAAAGTCTACTTTACTTACTTAGCAATGCGGGACTGAGGATCAATGCTACTAAGTGGTAAGTAGATGAAATCTTCGATGAAGGTATGGGTTATACCGGGGGATAACTTGAAAATATAGTTTGACCTGAATAGCACCCACCGAAGCCTGCATCGGAGTCAGGGAGTGAGAATCTCTGTTCACCATTTGGAATGTCGGCCCTTTTTGGTATAGGGGCTTGGTATAGGGGCACTTCTAAGAATAGTGGTGAGTTTTCAACAACATGCTGGTCATGGCCGCAGATGGTGACGTTATCCAGGTATGGGAAGGTCGCCCGAAGTCCGTACCGGTCACCATTCAATCCATCTCCTGTTGGAAGACCGAGACCCCGTTAGTGACGCCAAAGGGAACCCTAAGGAAGTGGTAAAGGCGGCCGTCCGCTTCAAATGCGGTGTACGAGCGGTCCACCTTGAGAATGGGGAGCTGATGGTAGGCAGATTTCAGGTCCACGGTTGAGAAGACACGGTACTGTGCAAATCTGATTGACTATATCAGATATGTGTGGGAGGCGTCGAGCTGTGTGTACCAATTGATTGTCTGACTGTAGTCAACAATCATCCTATTTTTCTACCCAGTTTTCACAACTACCACTTGGGCTCCCCAGGGGCTGTTGCTGACCTCAATAATACATTCCCGTAGCAGCCGCTGGACCTCAGACCTGATGAAGGTCCTGTCCTGGGCGTTGTACCGCCTGCTCCTGGTAGCGAAGGGTTTGCAATCCAGGGTGAGGTTTTCAAACAGAGAAGGCGGGTCAACCTTAAGGGTCATGAGACCGCAGACAGTAAGGGGTGGTAGGGGCCCGCCAAATTTCATTGTTAGGCTCTGGAGGTTGCACTGGAAGTCCAGGCCGAGTAGCAAGGCAGCGCAGAGGTCGGGGAGGACGTAGAGCCTGAAGCCGCTGATTTCTACACCGTGGATGGTGAGGGCGGTGGTGCAGTACCCCCGGATCACCACGGAGTGGGATCCGGAGGCCAGGGAGATTTTCTGGTTAATGGGGTGTACTGTGAGGGAGCAGCGCCTTACCGTATCCGGGTGGATGAAGCTCTCAGTGCTCCCGGAGGCCAGAAGGCAGGAGATCTTGTGCCCATTGACCTTCACTGTCGTCGAGGCGGTCGCGAGGTTGTGCGGTCGGAACTGGTCGATCGTGATGGAGGCGAGACGCGGATGGTCGGCAAAGGTTGCGATGAGCGGCCCGATGAGGTGGCCGACGAGCAGGGGTCCAGAGGCAGGGAAGATGGCGGCGCCCATGCGCCGCACGTGTTGTGAGGTGAGCAAGATGGTGGCGCCAACGGGCCAAACGTGGTCTGAGGTGAGGAAGATGGCGGCGCCCACGGGTCGCACGTGGGGGGTGCAGGGACAATAGCGGAGATCGGGTGGGCCTGGCACATAGCAGTGAAATGTCCTTTCTTCCCGCAGGCCTTGCAGAGGGCGCTCCGTGCCGGGCAGCACTGCCGGAGGTGTTTTGTCTGTCCGCAGAAGTAACACTTGGGTCCCCCGGGGTTGGTTGGCTGCCGCGCGGTGCAGGCCTGGGGTTGGCTGGGGGAGGTCGCTGATGGGGTCCATGATGGTGTGTTCGCTGGCGGGGTCCATGATGCCCAGGAGAGGTGGGCAGTGCGGTCACGGGCATACGCCTGTACATTGCGTGAGGCGACTGTGAGCCACAAGGCTGAGGGTAGCCCCTTCTAAGAGGTCCCGGCGGATGTAGGCCGACCCTATGCCCGTAACTAGCCCGTAACTCTCTAACTAGCAGGTCAGAATGTTCAACGGCCGAAACGGCCTGGCAATCGCAGTCTCTCACCAGGGCGTGCAGGGCACGCCAGAAATATTCCACAGACTCACCGGGGAGTTGATGCCGCGTGGACAGGAGGTGCCCGGCGTAGATTTTGTTGGTCTGCTGAGTGTAGTTCTCTTTCAGTAGCGCCATGGCCTCAGCGTAGGTCGGCGCGTCTCGGATGAGGGGAAAGATATCGGAGCTCAGCCGCGTGTCAAGAGCTTCTGTGCCTCTGAGGGTGATTCAGTCGCAGATCCAATGTATGCTTCAAAGCAAGCTAGCCAATGTGCGAAGGCCGACTTGGCGTTGTCTGCTTGAGGGTGCAGCTGCAGGCGATCAGGCTTGATGCGGAGATCCATTGTTGTAAAATCTCTGCGTAATAAATTGATGCACTATCAATTACGACGAGAGAGTAGAGTGTAATCAAGGCTTTATTACGCAGAGATGTGTCGCCTCCCGCAGCTGCTGCCGAAATGGCTGCAACTCGGAGAGCCCACACATTTATACTCCGCCTATTGGGCGGAGCCAGCAGGCAGGGATCTACCCCCGTACCTGTAGTACAGGGGCCTTACCGTAATACTCCTCGTATGTGGAAATGTCTATACAATACAACAGTGGTGACTACCACAGATACCTGATTTGAATATTTATATAGCCTTCTGCCAATTTTGGACTGGAATGTTTACAGGCCTGCATGAATTAGGTAGACAAATGGATGCATATCGTTCCCACTCCTTCTGCCAGTCAACTGAGATGCTGGCAGTTGGAAATTCCCTTCCCCCACACTCCCACTTGTTTTCTGTAGTTAATCATTCAGTCCAATGCTATGATAGGTATCTCCGACAATATGTGAACATTATTTTGTTCCACAGTAGGCTTTACTATCACATTCTGTGCACAAGAGGCAAAAAAAAGTGATTTGTTTTGTTTTGGCCTTTATTTCCAGTCGAACCAAAACTCTATTTATTTTTAAGAATGTTCTGTGTTTAGGAGTTTTAATATCACTAAATATTTAGTTGCAATAAGTGTAAAACAAGTATTTATCGAGATTCCCTCCATACACACCATACAGTGCTAAATTCTCTGCTCCGCGAAGCCGGAAATGCAAATCGCGATCTGGCGGAGAATCGTGAAAAATTGAAAAATCGAGGCACGATTCTGACGCCATGCTCCAGTCCCTCGCTGGCGGTGAAAGCAAAGTTTGTGCCTCATGCTGGCGGATCCATGATTTCAATATCATTAGCGGGTTAGGCACTTAATACTCCACCCTTTCGTGATGCTCCATGCCTCTGAGACAGACGTCACATGGGCACAAAATGGTGCAACTATTTACAAGCAGGGCCTGGGTTCCATGGCTGTTGAGGAGGAGTGGGAAGGTAAGGAAACTTTTAAAAACTTTCCAAAATTGTTGACTTTGCTGGGGCGTAGCTGCCTGGGCTGGGGGCTGTAGTGGGCAATGACTTGGTGCCGAGTTTGTGGACTCGGAGTGTCCCCCTTGGGATTGGGGTGGCTTGGCTCAGGCTACTATTGCTGCAGTATGTTTTAAACTTACCCCTTTGATGCTACTTACAGCCCCTGGCTGTTCACTCTGCTGACAGCTCACTGTGTCCTGTAAATGTTCAGATAGTCTCTCGTCATCTGTGAGCCTACCCAGACCACCCCTCTGGAAGTACTCACACTCGAGCTGTATCACCAATGGGATGGGTGTGGCAAAGCTCAATCAGTGGTACAAAGGTACTGGCACTCCCCACTGCACTCCTCAGAAGCTCCACTGCAGGGGAAGAGTAGGGCTCACACCAAACAAAGGACATGCACCGTGGTCTTTGGCACCCGCCCTGGTACACTGCACCTCTCAGTGTCATTGGTGAGGCCTTTGGCCTATCAGCTAGCCCAGCACATAGAACCACCAGCTGACTCCAAGCCCGATTGTCCACAGCGCCCCTGCTCACATCCATCCTGTCAACTTGTGTGTGGCACCCAGCATCTACATCACATTGCAGCTAAACTCTCAGCAGGCACTTCCCTCACTCATCCCCATCTGTAGGGCCTGCCCACACAGAAGCCTCCAAGCTTCAGGCAATTGCTGGTACATGGTGACCTTTTCCATTGCACAACCTGTTGTCCCCCTACTGGCAGGATAACACACACATCTCCACAATGAGGAAACCCCCCAATAGGCCCCTCTGGGAGACAGGACAGGGGCTAAAGGGCCTATCGATGACATGGGTTACTATAGCCACCGCAGGGGACAGGGGTACAGTGCGGATGACAACATATCGAGGGGATTAGGTGAGGGGTGGGGATGGGTTTTGGTTGCGGGGGACGTGTTGAGGGTGGCACAGCAGAATAACTCAGGGTGACTATGTAACATAGATTTTACATAGAACGATACAGCGCAGTACAGGCCCTTCGGCCCATGATGTTGCACCGAATCAAAAGCCATCTAACCTACACTATGCCATTATCATCCATATGTTTATCCAATAAACTTTTAAATGCCCTCAATGTTGGCGAATTCACTACTGTTGCAGGTATGGCATTCCACGGCCTCACTACTCTTTGCGTAAAGAACCTACCTCTGACCTCTGTCCTATATCTATTACCCCTCAGTTTAAAGCTATGTCCCCTCGTGCCAGCCATTTCCATCCGCGGGAGAAGGCTCTCACTGTCCACCCTATCTAAACCCCTGATCATTTTGTATGCCTCTATTAAGTCTCGTCTTAACCTTCTTCTCTCCAACGAAAACAACCTCAAGTCCATCAGCCTTTCCTCATAAGATTTTCCCTCCATACCAGGCAACATCCTGGTAAATCTCCTCTGCACCCGCTCCAAAGCCTCCACGTCCTTCCTATAATGCGGTGACCAGAACTGTACGCAATACTCCAAATGCGGCCGAACCAGAGTTTTGTACAGCTGCAACATGACCTCCTGACTCCGGAACTCAATCCCTCTACCAATAAAGGCCAACACTCCATAGGCCTTCTTCACAACCCTATCAACCTGGCTGACAACTTTCAGGGATCTATGTACATGGACACCTAGATCCCTCTGTTCATCCACGCTTCCAAGAACTTTACCATTAGCCAAATATTCCGCATTCCTGTTATTCCTTCCAAAGTGACTCACCTCACACTTCTCTACATTAAACTCCATTTGCCACCTCTCAGCCCAGCTCTGCAGCTTATCTATATCCCTCTGTAACCTGCTACATCCTTCCACACTGTCGACAACACCACCGACTTTAGTGTCGTCTGCAAATTTACTCACCCACCCTTCTGCGCCTTCCTCTAGGTCATTGATAAAAATGACAAACAGCAACGGCCCCAGAACAGATCCTTGTGGTACGCCACTTGTAACTGAACTCCATTCTGAACATTTCCCATCAACCACCACCCTCTGTCTTCTTTCAGCTAGCCAATTTCTGATCCACATCTCTAAATCACCCTCAATCCCCAGCCTTCGTATTTTCTGCAATAGCCTACCGTGGGGAACCTTATCAAACGCTTTACTGAAATCCATATACACCACATCAACTGCTCTTCCCTCGTCTACCTGTTCAGTCACCTTCTCAAAGAACTCGATAAGGTTTGTGAGGCATGACCTACCCTTCACAAAGCCATGCTGACTATCCCTGATCATATTATTCCTATCTAGATGATTATAAATCTTGTCTCTTATAATCCCCTCCAAGACTTTACCCACTACAGACGTGAGGCTCACCGGTTTATAGTTGCCGGGGTTGTCTCTGCTCCCCTTTTTGAACAAAGGGACCACATTTGCTATCCTCCAGTCCTCTGGCACTATTCCTGTAGCCAATGATGACATAAAAATCAAAGCCAAAGGTCCAGCAATCTCTTCCCTGGCCTCCCAGAGAATCCTAGGATAAATCCCATCAGGCCCTGGGGACTTATCTATTTTCAGCCTGTCCAGAATTGCCAACACCTCTTCCCTACGTACCTCAATGCCATCTATTCTAATAGCCTGGGTCTCAGCATTCTCCTCCACAACATTATCTTTTTCCTGAGTGAATACTGACGAAAAATATTCATTTAGTATCTCGCCTATCTCTTCAGACTCCACACACAACTTCCCATCCCTGTCCTTGACTGGTCCTACTCTTTCCCTAGTCATTCGCTTATTCCTGACATACCTATAGAAAGCTTTTGGGTTTTCCTTGATCTTACCTGCCAAATACTTCTCATGTCCCCTCCTTGCTCGTCTTAGCTCTCTCTTTAGATGCTTCCTCGCTACCTTGTAACTATCCATCGCCCCAACTGAAACTTCACACCTCATCTTCACATAGGCCTCCTTCTTCCTCTTAACAAGAGATTCCACTTCTTTGGTAAACCACGGTTCCCTCGCACTACGCCTTCCTCCCTGCCTGACCGGTACATACTTATCAAGAACACGCAGTAGCTGATCCTTGAACAAGCTCCACTTATCCAGTGTGCCCAACACTTGCAGCCTACTTCTCCACCCTATCCCCCCCAAGTCACGTCTAATGGCATCATAATTGCCCTTCCCCCAGCTATAACTCTTGCCCTGCGGTGTATACTTATCCCTTTCCATCATTAACGTAAACGTCACCGAATTGTGGTCACTGTCCCCAAAGTGCTCTCCTACCTCCAAATCCAACACCTGGCCTGGTTCATTACCCAAAACCAAATCCAACGTAGCCTCGCCTCTTGTTGGCCTGTCAACATATTGTGTCAGGAAACCCTCCTGCACACACTGTACAAAAAACAACCCATCTAATGTACTCGAACTATATCTTTTCCAGTCAATATTTGGAAAGGTAAAGTCTCCCATAATAACTACCCTGTTACTTTCGCTCTTATCCAGGATCATCCTCGCCATCCTTTCCTCTACATCCCTAGAACTATTTGGAGGCCTATAGAAAACTCCCAACAGGGTGACCTCTCCTTTCCTGTTTCTAACCTCAGCCCATACTACCTCGGAAGATGAGTCCCCATCTAGCATCCTCTCCGCCACCGTAATACTGCTCTTGACTAGCAGCGCCACACCTCCCCCTCTTTTGCCTCCTTCTCTGAGCTTACTAAAACACCTAAACCCCGGAACCTGCAACATCCATTCCTGTCCCTGCTCTATCCATGTCTCCGAAATGGCCACAACATCGAAGTCCCAGGTACCAACCCATGCTGCCAGTTCCCCTGCCTTATTTCGTATGCTCCTGGCATTGAAGTAGACACACTTCAAACCATCTACCTGAACACTGGCCCCCTCCTGCGACGTCAAATCTGTGCTCCTGACCTCTATACTCTCATTCTCCCTTACCCTAAAACTACAATCCAGGTTCCCATGCCCCTGCTGCATTAGTTTAAACCCCCCCAAAGAGCACTAACAAATCTCCCCCCCAGGATATTTGTGCCCCTCAGGTTCAGATGTAGACCATCCTGTCTGTAGAGGTCCCACCGTCCCCAGAAAGAGCCCCAGCTATCCAGAAATCTGAATCCCTCCCGCCTGCACCATCCCTGTAGCCACGTGTTTAATTGCTCTCTTTCCCTATTCCTCATCTCACTATCACGTGGCACGGGCAACAACCCAGAGATAACAACTCTGTTTGTTCTCATTCTGAGCTTCCATCCTAGCTCCTTGAAAGCCCCATGGCTTACCCCTGGTAAGTCCCCCCCCCCCCCCCCCCCCCCACAAGTATCCAAAGCGGTATACGTGTTTCTCAGGGGAACGACCGTAGGGGATCCCTGCACTGACTGCTTCTTCCCAGTCCCTCTTACAGTTACCCATCTATCTCCAATCTTTGGTGTAACTAATTCCCTAAAGCTGCTATCTATGACCCCCTCCACGAATGATCCGAAGTTCTTCCAACTCCAGCTCCAGTTCCCTAACTCGGTCTTGGAGGAGCTGGAGATGGCAGCACTTCCTGCAGCTAAAATCAGCAGGGACACTAACGGCATCCCTCACCTCAAACATCCTGCAGGAGGAACATTGCACTCCCTTCCCTGCCATCCCTCTAACTTTCTCCCAAGATCTGGCTAACAGCGAAATTAAATTTTTAAAAAATAATAATAATAATACAATATGGTACTTACCTCACACCAATGGGTTTTATTATTAGGTTAGAGGAGGAGGGCGGGTGGGAGACACTACACGTGTAGTGTCTCGGGTTTCCTCTCCACCAGAATTTATTGGTGAGGGACCTCCCAGAAGTCCGCGGGTCGAACTTCCTGTTCCCGCCTTAAACAATAAAATAAAAAAACAACAGCAAAGAGGGACCGAAAACGGGACCAGGTAAGTGTTTACCTAAATACTCATCTACCACCTGCCTCTGCGCTCCGCTCCCGCTGAAACTCCAAGATCTGCTCCTGTGAGGTAAGTTACTTTAAATCACAGTACTCACCCACCAGCTGCCTCTGCGCTCCGCTCCCGCTGCTGAAACTCCAACTTCCCCCCCCCCCCCCCCCCCCCCACTGTAGAGAATGAATTTCGGAGTACAGCCATCAATGCTCGCTATCTACCTGGCCACAGTTGCCATTGTAGATGCACAGAGACTGGAGAAGCAGGGCCATTGAGGAATCAGCACAAGAGGGGCCTGTCCCAGTAGTGCAGGACTAGCTGGTGAGGCTCAAGTGCCTCTGGTTCAACAGGTTGAAGAGGAGGTGCGAAGGAGGTGCCACATCAGGACATGTTAATACTGTTGGTGCCTGTCCTTCCGTGTGTGCCGCCACAGACTTTGGTTAATCACTGAGACCGTGCGCCACCTGTGCCAGATAATGGCGCATCTGACACTGTGGGGTTTTGAGGAGGACACCCGCTGCTGTTAGTTGTAAATGTGACAGTCACCCTGAACTTTTATGCCTCTGGATCATTCCAGGGTTTGAGAAGGGACCTGCGTGGGATTTCTCAAATGTCTGCACAGACGTGCATCCACGATGTGACCGATGTCCTAGGCACCTGGGCAGCAGACTATATCACCTTCAGTCTTGACCAGGCCCACCAGGATGCCAGGGCAGCAGGATTCTCCACCATCACTGGCACGCACCAGGTCCAGGGGGTGATCGATGGTACACATGTTCCCCTACGAGCACCGGTTCCTCAGGGATGCCATTCATCAATAGGAAGGGGTTCCACTCCCCGAATATGTAGTTGTGTGTGGCCACCAGCTAGACATCGTACCCATCTGTGCCCGATACCCAGACAGCATGCACAATGCATACATCCCAGCGTACTCGGAGGTTCCCGGCACCTTCAGGCGCTCCCCAGATGAGGGATTGGCTCTTGGGCAACAAGGATTACCTGTTGAGGTTATGGCTAATGACGCCTGTCTGGAAGCCCCAGACTGATGTGGTGACCGATTATAAGGACAGCCATGCAACAGCCAGGAGCGACATTGAGTGGCTCATCGGTATCCTCAAGATGTGCTTCCGATACCTGGAATGCTTTGCTGGGTACCCCAGGATGGTCTCGAGGATTGTGCCGGCCTACTGCATCCTGTACAGCATTGCGCAGCAGTGGGATGGCATGCTGCAGTAGGGGGAAGAACATGAGGCTTCGTCTGATGAGGAGGATCATGGGTGTTCAGGAAGGACCGAGTGTGGAGCCCAAGGTGACAGGGCAGGCCGCCCAACATGTGATCCAGGACTGCTGCTTACGGGACAATCTCCTCACATCCCAATTTGCCAACTAAGAGGCCTGTCCACTGGCAGCTCCGCCGCTCTGCCCCAACTCTCCATTCCCGCCCCCCACTTTCAAAGCGGAATCCCTTTCCCCATAACTGCTCATCCCTTCCCTGTCCCTCAGCCCTTCACTGCACCTTTCCTGTCCCTCAGCCCTTTACTCCTTCCCACTACCACAGCTCTCCCTCCAACCCTCCGAGCCTCCTACCAGCCTCATCACAGGGTGTTGGCCCTGGACTGGCAGTATCAACGGGTCTGTCCACGGGATGGAGGATGATGGCAGCTCATTGTGGGATGAGCACCGGAGCTCCGCATTGTCTGTCATATCTGACTCCTATCTTTAGGATCACATTCACTGTCCACTCAGGTGATCCTGCGTGTGTGCTGAACAATCCATCTCACGGGCCCAGACACCTGTTGGAGGGGGAGGGGATTTTGGCAAAGGATGAATGGTTATGACTCACTCACTGTCATACATCAGACAGATGTTAGAGGCAGATCGGACTGTTGTTGAGAGGGGTGGTGGGAGGGGGGGGGGCTTTGGAAGCACTGAGCTGTTCAAACATCTCCCCTGCGGGAGGCACCTGCATGGACCACTTGATTTGCTCATCCCTCGGGGTGCTCGAGTCCCCCGAGGTACTGAATAGGATGGAGGTGAGGCCGGAGTGAGCTCCGCAGGCTCCACCATCACCTGCCGTTGCCAGTCCTGGAGGCCCAACCTTGTCTGAGCCATGGTCTCGATGACCTCAACCATGGAACACTGAGACTGGAACACGTCCTCAGCGAGTGAGACATGTTCCTCACTGCCTCGGTCATGTCCCTCTGACACTGTGCTATTCCCTCTGACACTGTGCCATGTCCCTCTGACACTGCGTCATTCCCTCTGACACTGCGCCATTCCCTCTGACACTGCGCCATTCCCTCTGACACTGCACCATGTCCCTCTGACACTGCGCCATTCCCTCTGACACTGCACCATGTCCCTCTGACACTGCGCCATTCCATCATGAAATGTTGTTAACAACCTCCGGCCCTTCCAGGTACAAATCCGTTGGGGTTAAAATTCTCTCCCGCTAATGCTACCAAAGTGGCAAAAGACTAAGCATCCACATCTCTTCTGCTGTTGTAGCACTACTCCTTATACGTAACCCAATGTCTAATTCTATGTATTTACATTGTGTTTTTATCATACACTCTTTGTTTTTCATGTATGGAATGAACTGCCTTGACTGTACACAGAACAATATTTTTCACTGTACATTGGTACACTTGGCAATAAATCTAAATTTGAATCGAAATCTATCGGGTGTGTCAGAATAAACAAGGCTCCTAATTATGCTGTAAGTAGAGGCTCCAAAAGCCATGAGGAGGATAACCGTTTGGCACGCGTCCCCAATAATGGCATTCATTTGGAAAAAATATTGCACTCGTTCCACATATTTGGACTATTCATCCATACCTGCAACGAATGGTTCGAGCTTCCCAATGTGTGCCATCCCTTCTGCCGGTAAAGCACCCTCCTGAGGCCTTTGCAAAGTCGGCTGAGTTTGAAGAAATTGGCGCCGTCGGCAGCTCCATTTTACCCTCGTCGCCAGTGTTGGATCTGAGCAGAGTGACCACAAGGAACAAATGTTTGCAGGCAAAACAAACGGTTTAATCAATTACACAACTGCACTCTGCACTCCCCGAAGGGTTCCTCCCAACCCGGCACACATCCAAACTCGGGTTTTTCAACTGGTCAAGATTCCCTTGTCCAGGGGAAGCCCCGCCCCTTTAACGGGGAAGTTCATATGATGCCGAACTCACGGGGGGCCTAATAGTCCATACCTTGTGACCTTTGTGCGGATTATAACATGCTCCCAACGGGAATGCGAAGCGCACGCGATTCAGTCCCGGTGGCAACATGTATTTTCCCCCAAATGGCGAATTCCGACTACTATTTACTGGGTTTCACTGAAAATAATCAATCCAGGGCCTAGTGTCCTTTATTCGCAATCTCGCTTTTACAGATTGGGTTTATTCTATTTCCTCATGTAATATGCTTCAGCTTTAACTGATTCTATTAACTCCATGCAGAATATAGTCAAGAACATTTTATTGAAATTTGACAATTTAATCAGCTAGACATTCATTTCATTAACCTATTTTATTTCTCCATAGGTTGGGACAAATCTCTGGGCCTTTAACTCCCAGTGTATTCCCTAACAGAAATATCTTCCAGTCTTTGTTTGATTAATCTTTTTATAACATCACTTTGGGTTGCTTGGAGGCTAGACTTTGTTGCAGGAACAATAAGGAAAGATCTGCAGCAAAAATTCCACAAAATGGGCCACTTGGGGAAAGTTAGTTGTGCAGCAAATGTTAAATCTATTTATTTCCCCGCAGCTGAAAGAAAGTTTCTTCAGCTTTATTTAAATTCGATATCAGCACACATGCGAGATTGTATGGTAATGTTACCATATACCAATGACATCCACATGAACACCCAATGGCCTTACCAAGATGGAGCTTCAAATAATAGATCCAATACAAGTACATGTATTAGCTCATGGCACCAGATGGCTGACGTCATGAAGAGGTTGAATGGAGACCCCTCTGTACACGTGATCAGGACCCGTGGCAAACAGGATTACAGGGGCGGAGCCCACAAGGGCACCAACATCATACAAGCAGTGTAATACAGTACAATGGTTCATAGGTGGAGCCCACATGGGCAACAGCATAGTACAATGTAATACAGTGGTGAATGGTTACCATAATACGTTCACCACATTCATGCCCTGTTAAAAAATTGAAGTCCGGTGGGGGTGAAGGGCTCACAGGTTGAGTCTGTCCGGCGCCCTGATCGTGCACTGTGATCACCTGAGCTCTGGTTTCGCAGCGGGCACGGGTGTCAAACTTGTCGGTGCGGGCATGGGTGTTGAACTCGTCGATGGGCACAGGTTGGACTCCGGGAGCGTGTCTTCTGGAGCTTCATCCCTGTAGGTCGGCGATGGCGGGAGGGGGTATAGGAGGGGGTGTGGCGGCCATGTAGGGGCGGGGGTGCTGTTCGGTGTAGGTTGGGGGGGGTAGGTGATGGTAGGGGGTCCTGCGGGTGCCAGGTTCCGGGGGTAGACCGTATCTTGTCGGCCGTCGGGGTGCGCTACGTATGCATACTGGAGGTTGGCGTGAAGGAGCTGGACCCTCTCGACCAGGGGGTTGGACTTATGGCTTCTCACGTGTTTCCGCAGTAGTACGGGCCCTGGTGTCTTCAGCCAGGACGTAAGCGAGACCCCGGAGGCGGATTTCCTAGCGAAAACAAATAGGCCGTCATGAAGGGTCTCGTTCGTGGCTGTGCAAAGAAGTGACCTAATGGAGTGTAGCGTGTCGGGGAGGTCCTCCTGCCAGTGAGAAGCTGGGAGATTCCTAGACCGTAGGGCCAGGAGGACGGCCTTCCATACCGTCGCGTTCTCCCTCTCCACCTGTCCGTTTCCCCGAGGGTTGTAACTGGTAGCCTGACTCGAGGCGATGCCCTTACCGAGCAGGTACTGATGCAGTTCATCGCTCATAAACGATGAGCCCCGGTCACTGTGGACGGAAGTGGGGAAACCGAACAAGGTGAAGATACTATGTAGGGCCTTAATGACAGTGGCCGCGGTCATGTCGGGGCATGGGATGGCAAAGGGGAAGCGGGAGTACTCGTCAACGACGTTGAGGAAATACGTGTTGCAGTTGGTAGAGTGGAGGGGCCCTTTGAAGTCGATACTGAGGTGTTCGAAGGGCCGGGATGCCTTCACCAGGTGGGCCTTATCCGGTCGATAGAAGTGCGGCTTACACTCCGCGCAGACTTGGCAGTCCCTGGTCATGGCCCTGACCTCCTCGGTAGAGTAGGGCAGGTTGCGGGCCTTGATGTAGTGGATAAGCCGGATGATCCCCGGGTGGCAGAGGTCATCGTGGATGGCCCGGAGTCGGTCATCTTGCGCGCTGGCGCATGTGATGCGGGACAGGGTATCTGGGGGCTCGTTGAGCTTCCCAGGACGATACACTCTATCGTAATTATAGGTGGAGAGTTTGCTCCTCCACCTCAAGATTTTGTCGTTCTTGATCTTGCCCCACTGTGTATTGTCGAACATGAAGGCTATCGACCGTTGGTCGGTGACAAGGGTAAACCTCCTACTAGCGAGGTAGTGCCTCCAGTGCCGTACAGCTTCCACGATGGCTTGAGCTTCTTTTTTGACTGAGGAGTGTCGAATTTCGGAGGCGTTGAGGGTATGGGAGAAAAATGCTACTGGTCTGCCTGCCTGGTTAAGGGTGGCGGCGAGGGCGACCTCTGACGCGTTGCTCTCCACCTGGAAGGGGACGGACTTGTCCACCGTGCGCATCGTGGCTTTGGCAATATCTGCCTTGATGCGGCTGAAGGCCAGGCGGGCCTCAGCCGCCAGCGGGAAGGTGGTAGCTTTGATCAGTGGGCGGGCTTTGTCCGCATAGTTGGGGACCCACTGGGCATAATATAAGGCACCTTTTCAGGGCCTTGGGGCAGTGGGGAAGGGGGAGTTGCAGGAGGGGGCGCATACCGTCAGGGTCAGGCCCAAGAACTCCGTTTTCCACGACATAGCTGAGGATGGCTAGTCTGGTTGTGCGGAAAACGCATTTCTCCTTGTTGTAATAGGTTGAGGGCTTGGGCGGTTTGGAGAAACTTCTGAAGGGTGGCGTCGTGGTCCTGCTGGCCGCAGATGGTGACGTTGTCCAAGTACGGATGTCATGTGAGAGTACCTTTAAGACATGGATGTTTAAGCAATGTACCTTTAAGAAAACAGTGATGTCAGAGAGTGGGTGGAGCTGGGCTTTAGATCAGTCATTTTGCAGTTTTTAGTTTGAGTTTGGAAAACAGCAGCTTGTGTGTGTGTGCGTGTTTCCAGAGAGCTGCAGTTTGGAGTTTGAAAAGAGCTTGGCAGTGTCTGTGTTTTGCAGTGAGCTGGATCTCTGCCATGAAAGACTATCTCTGGGTCATTTGGGTGATTTAAACTCATAATAGTAAAGCCTTTAACCTGATGTGATTCTGTTTAAAGATGTTAAGTCTCTTGGAGGTTTGAAGGAACATTTTGAGGAATTTTTTACTGTTGCAATATTATCGGCGTTATCTTTGAAGTAAGGGGTGTTAAGAGATCCAATGTTTATTTAAGATGTTTAAGTTGAGTTCATGGAATAAATATTGTTTTGTGTTTAAAAACCCACGTGTCCATAATTGTAATCCCACGCCTAGGGAACAAGCGTGTGCTAGGAAAAGCAATAAATACGTTAAAGGGAGAGGTTGTTGAACCCCATGATACATTTTGGGGTTCTGAAAAGCCTCGCCCATAACAATGAAAATGTGGCCCACAGCCCGTACTGGTCCACCATTCGGTCCATCGTTCTTTGGAAGACCGAGACCCCGTTGGTGGCGCCGAAGGCCGTGTAGTGGCGGTCCTCCGGGCGGATTGGGAGTTGGTGATATGCGGACTTCAGATCTACCGCGGAGAACACCTGGTAGTGTGCAATCTGATTAACCGTGTCTGCGATCCGGGAAAGGGGGTACACATTGAGGTGCGTATACCGGTTTATGGTTTGGCTATAATCTACAACCATCCGGTTCTTTTCCCCGGTCCTGACGACCACCACCTGGGCTCTCCAGGGGCTGTTACTGGCCTTGATGATCCCTTCCCGCAAGAGCCGCTGGACCTCTGGCTTGATAAAAGTCCTGTCCTGGATACTGTACCGCCTGCTCCTGGTGGCGACGGGTTCACAGTCGGCGGTGAGATTCGCGAATAGCGGGGGAGGGTCGACCTTCAGGGTCCCGAGGCTACAAACGGTGAGGGGGGTTAGGTCCCGCCGAACTTTAGGGTCAGGCTCCTGAGGTTGCACTGGAACTCCAGTCCCAACAGAAGAGGAGGACAGAGATTGGGGAGTACATACAGTTTAAAGTTAGCATATTCGACGCCCTGTATCGCGAGGTTCGTGACGGTGTACCCCCGGATCTGCACTGAGTGCGATCCGGAAGCGAGGGAGATTGTTTGGAATGCGGGGGAGATTTGGAGAGAGCAGCGCCTGGGTGAACGAAGCTCTCCGTGCTCTCGGAGTCAAACAGGCAGGGCGTTTCGTGCCCATTGACTCGGACAGTCATCATGGAGTTCCTGAGGTGCTTTGGGCGTGACTGGTCAAGGGTGACTATGCGAGTGGGTAGCCGGCCTGGTCAGAGGTGGTCCCCAAGATGGCTGGCCCGGTCGGGCGGCGTTGAAGATGGCGGCCAAGATGGTGGCCCCCGCCGGTCGCACGTGTCGGGCGGCGGTGAAGATGGTGGCCAAGATAGTGGGTCCAATGAGTTGCACGTGTTGTGTTGAGTCGAAGGTGGCTGCCCCCACGTACAAGACGAGGCGGGTGACGCATCCGAAGGGGGGCGGAGCCACCTGGCATGCAGACGCGCTGCGGGGTCTGCGGGCCTGTGAGTCTGAGAGTCGAGCCTGTGATTTGGAGGGCGTGGACCAGGCCAGGCAAGCTTCGGCAAAGTGTCCTTTCTTGCCGCAGTCGCTACAGTTCGCGTTCCGAGCCGGGCAACGCTGCCTGGGGTGTTGGCTTTGGCCACAAAAGTAGCAGGGCAGCCCCCCGGGATGGGCAGGTAGCCGCGTGGTACAGGCCTGTGGTACTCTGGTCGGGTGTCCACAAGGGGGTTGCGTGGTCAGAGGGGAAAGCGTTGAGGCTCTGGAACGCTACTTCTAGAGAGCTGGCTGGTTTTACCGTCTCCTACGTCGAGGGCGCCCTTCTCGAGCAGGTGCTGTCTGACGTCCTGGATGGCGAGTTCCATGTGTTGGGAGGCCGTGGCAGCCTTATAGTTGCAGCTTCGCGCGAGGACTTTGAGGTCGCGTAGGTACTCCTCCAACGATTCCCCGGGGCATTGGCGGCGAGTGGTGAGGAGATGCTGCGCAAACACTTTGGTCACTGGCCTCAAGTATTGGCGCTTCAGCATTGCGAGCGCGTCTGCGTATATGGTCGCTTCCTCGAGTTGGACGGAGATTCGATGGCTCACCCAGGCGTGGAGGAGGCTCAGCTTCTGTTCGTCGATGACGGAGGGCGAGGAGGAGGCAGCGAGGTAGGCCTCGAAACATCGGAGCCAGTGTGAAAAAATCCCTTTGGCTTCCGCGGCCTGTGGGTCGAGTTCCAGTCGGTTAGGTTTGAGGGCTGCTTCCATCGCGATGTTGTAGTTGATTAAATTGATGTGACCATCAATTCACACGAGACAGAGAGTTGAAGTGAACAGTGGCTTTAATCAACGAGAACAGTGCCTGTCTGCGACTGCTCTGCACTGAGAGCCGCCTACAGGACAGCATCTATATACCTCCCCCAAGGGGGCAGAGCCCACAAGGGCACCAACATGATACAAGCGGTGTCATACAGTACAATGGTCCATAGGTGGAGCCCACATGGGCAACAGCACAGTACAATGTAATACAGTGGTGAATGGTTACCATAATACGTTCACCACAATCTGTAAACCTCACTATTCCAATTCACTCTTGACTGGTCTCCCACATTTGACTCGCTGTAAACTTGAGGTCATCCAAATCTCCGCTGCCCATGTTTTACCTTGCAGCAATGCCTGTTCCATTCTCACTGTTGTGCTCACTGATCTGCATTAGCTCCAGATCAAGCAATGTCATGATGTGAAAATGTGCCTCCTTGTTTTCAAATCCCTCCACAACCTGCCTGCTCCCTAGCTTTGTAATTTCCTCCACTCCCGTAACCCTCCGAGATATCTGGGGCGGGATCCTCCGACCACATGCCAGGTCGGAGAATCGCCGGCGGGCCGCGTGAATCGCCAGCACGTGATTCTCCACAGAGCGGGGAATTTGTGCCATTGGCGCCAGCGTGGTTGGCACGATGCTGGTCGTAGGCTGCTCCACACGGCCGGCGCGCCGATTCTAACCTGCTCTGAGCCGGCAGGACCTCGGCGTTGAAGGATCAGGTGGCGGCCTGTGGGGGGGAGGGGAGGGGGCCTCCTCCGATGTGGCCTGGCCCGCGATCAGGGCCCACCGATCAGCAGGCCGGCCTCTCTGTCTGGGGGCCTCCTTTATTACATGCCAGCCTCTGTAGACCTGCGCCATGTTGCGTCGGGGCCAGAATTACTCCTGACAGCGGCCCGTTCACGCCGTCGTATAATGCGACGTTGTTTACAATGGCGTGGACACTCTGCGCCGGGTGGGAGAATCCCGCCCCTGTTCTCCTGTAATTCTGGTTTCTTGTGCATTCCCGATTTCAGTCACTCCAACATAGGCCTTTGGTTGCCTATCCACCCGGGGGTGGGGGGGGGATGGAGGAAAGGGGAGGGGGAGGGGGAAGGGGGAGGGGGAAGAGGGAAGGGGGAGGGGGGGAGGGGGGAAGGAGAAGGGGGAAGGAGAAGGGGGAAGGAGAAGGAGAAGGGGAGGGGGAGGGGGAGGGGGAAGGGGGAAGGGGAGGGGGAAGGGGAGGGAAGGGAGGGGGAAGGGGGAGGGAAGGGAGGGGGAAGGGGAGGGGGAAGGGGAGGGAAGGGAGGGGGAAGGGGGAGGGAAGGGAGGGGGAAGGGGGAGGGAAGGGAGGGGGAAGGGAGGGGGAAGGGGAAGGGGGGAGGGGGGAGGGGGAGGAGGGGTGTAGCCATCTGGGATGGCCACTTCCAGAATACAAAATGGATGCTCGCTAATGAATGTAGAGAACTATGGATGATGTTAAAGCAAGCAGGCACAGAGCCTGTATGCATATTGAGAAGGCAACTTCCAGACAAGACTGAAACTGTAGGTCGATTAACATTTTGATGGCCCATCTCTGGGAAAAAAGAAAAAACACTCAAGCAACCGATACAGCTCCAGACATCCCGGAGCCAGTTCCCCAAGATACGGCCCAATTAATTGGGGCCAAGTTGAAGGCCCGCCCAAAAACGCGCGAAGCCCCTCCGGGTATAAGAAGGAACCCCCGAGAGAGAATCACTCTCCTGGACTCGGCTCTCAAAGCGGAGAGACCCGTCCACCAGCTGCACCAGAAGCAAGTAAGTCTAAAGTCAATGCTCGCTACCAGACGGACAACCTTAGCTGTTCTCCTGTTTTCCTTCGAACCCAACAGCCTCAGATCTGAACAACGACCATTGTTCCTCTGACTGAGTGGGCGCCCGAAGCTAAGTATAGGTGTTAGCGGTAGAGATAGTTTAGTTTGTAGTACTTTGTGCATGTGTAGATCTTACTGTGTGTGTAAATAAATAGTATTGACTTTGAACTAACTAACTGGTGTATTGGCTCTTTGACCAGTATTCGGGTTAGAACCTTGTGGCGGTATCGAGAGATACCTGGCGACTCTAAAGTAAACATAATTAGGATTAAGGGAGGCGACCATATCGACCGCCATATTTATAACCAGATAAACAGAGCAACATTACTGGTGACATTTGACGGAACTCGACCTAGAAGTGGCCTAGTCACTCTGAGAGAACCCAAAATTTGAATTAGAATCCAATCGGAAACAGAAAAACCACAAGCATAAGACCAATACTGATCAAACTACCAAGATTCGGAAGTGTGTTATTTGCATGCGTACTAACAGGGATATAAGGTAAACCTGAGAGATTTTGTTGCGTAAAACTGTCGGGAGTTTTGTAGGCCGGAAATTAGCGTAAGCCGTACCCGTGTTTACATCTCCACTTTATCACCCCCTGTTCCAAATTCGGTAGAGAACCCAGTGATAACGATAGAAATGGCAATGAAGGCAATGGAACGCCTTATGAACACCCAGGAATTTGAGGTCGCAGCGACCAGTCGAGTCAGACAGTGTCCCGTATGGGAAGAGGAGATCAGAAAATATCTCAAAGGGAAAGGATGGCCCCTATGGAGTGAATTCTGCCCGAATGACGAAACAGGTCCCGGAAGTATAGGGCATGCTTGTTGGGAGAACCTGACAGAGATCCATCAGAAGAGCTTAGGGAAAGCTCGCAAGTCAATGGCAACATGTCCTGCTTGGCACAATTGCGAGGCACAGAGGAGATCGTAAGGATGCTCCTCAGAGAGATTGAGGAGAGAGACAAGAATAGTGAAGGAGACGTGAGTGAATATGAGAAAGAGAACAGGGAACTGAGAGAGCAGTTAGCGGCGAGGGACAAGGAGATGGCTGATGCCAAGCGGGCACACCAATCTTGTCTTGCCCATTTGAGCAGCTTTCAGTCCCAATATGACAAAGCCTACCAAGACACGCAATGCGCGGTGTTGGTAAAGGGAGGAAACGGAACAACAAGTTGAGCAGTTACAATCAGTGGAATGATTTAACAGCAGCCTTACGAGCACTCCACACTTCCACGACGGAACAAAGGCAGAGCTCGGTAGATCACGCAAAGTGCCGGAAGCAAATTGCAGAACTGCAATCTCTGCTTTCTGTCCAGAATGGGTTCCAGAGCACGTTTGGATCCCAATTAGACCAAGAAAATGGCCCCGACTGGCAGGAGTTAAATGAGACTGCCCATAGATATGTACATGGAACATGTACACAGGACAAACCACAAAAACGAAAAGCACCCCCACTGCACAATCAGAACACAATCCTATGAATCCTGTCACCACACAGAGCAGGGCCACAACAGAAGGAGACCCAGATTTTCGATACACCACCCCATTAACCGTCACTCAATTACACGACGCATGCGATAAGATTACACTGTTGATACCCACATCGGACCCCCACCAGTTCTTTGCTCGAGTAAAACAACAGGCGACCATGTACGGCCTGGATGAAAAGGAGCAAGTGAAGCTCACAGTTTTAAGCCTCGACCCTTCAGTCGTGGCAGCCCTTCCCGACCCACATAACGTAGGAGGAGGCACACTCCAAGAAATGCACACAGCAATCCTAGATGCGATCGGCAATAACAAAGGAGACCCCGTCAAAGGCCGAAACAAGTGTAGGCAAAAGACAACAGAGCACCCTGGACAGAGAGCTTGCGCAAATTACGACCCATCAGACGAGGCCCACAACGAGAAATGGGTTTTGAAAAGATTGTGCCGCACTTGGGAACAGTCCATCCAAGGTAAAACAGCTTATGGCAAAGCAGAGGAAGAGCAGAAAGATGCGAACATGCATCCAGTTAGGACGCACCAGAACCCCGCAAGGGGAAATGAGGGAAGAAACAGCCCACAGCAAACCAAATCCCAGGAGTGTTATAATTGCAGCCAATTAGGACACGATGCACAAGAGTGCAATGCGCCCCAGAAGCAGCAGAGAAACCAGCAGACAGGCACCCTAAATATGAATATGGCAAAGCCAATTCACAGTGTTAGCGCCCATTCTGATAACGCAGATATGAACGGCACCGACTGACAGTGTTCGGACTCCCCAACTTGGTCTGCCACACCCTTTGGCACAAGTCCGGTAGACCGGTAGTGGCAGGCACAGTCCGGGGACACCCCGTAGAAACCCTTTGGGACACAGGAGGGTCCCGCACCATGCTCAATTCCTCCACGATGTTTCAGCGAGACACGTGGCCCACCACGGACACCATTACACTCAACGGTTTTACAGGGCATTTTCAGCAGGGACACATTACAGCCCCTGTAGCAATCCAGATAGGGAACATTAAAACAAAACACCCTGTAGTTCTGGTCGATCTGCCCCAGACAGCCGAACACATTTTAGGCATTGATTTTATGAGCTCCCACAATCTCTCATTCGATCCAGTAAATAAATGTGTGTGGAAAATGGCAAAGGCTGCACGAGCCTCCGCCACACTCACAGTTGGAGACTATAAAAATAGGATTAGCGCAGTAGGAGACTTCTAGTTCGACCCTCGAGCCATTAGTCAGAACAAAGAAGTTAGGGAAGTCCTGCAGCAACACAAAGCAGCATTTGCACAGCACAAGCATGACTGTGGCAAGATCGCTGGCTATGTAAATATTACAGGTCCCGACCCCAGACCCCAAAAGCAGTACAGTTTCCCCCAAGAAACAGAGGGAGAAATCTCAAAAGTTACACAAAGTCTGCTTGATCAAGGCGTACTCCGATCAGTAGCCTCCATGAATAATGCACCAATTTGGCCCGTCAAGAAACCCGATGGATCATGGCGACTGACCATTGATTATTGGGAACTGAACAAAGTAACCCCAGTAGTAGCCCCCACCATAGCCACGAGTCCCGAGACCATGCTCAAACAGGGACTACAGTCAAAAAAAAATTCGGTTTTGAACATTAGCAACGGCTCTTTGTCCATTCCATTGGATAAAGCATGCCAATATAAATTTGTTTTCACATTCCAGGGACAGCAGTATACGTGGACGTGCCTTCCACAAGGCTTCCACAACACCCCCTCCATTTTTCACCGACAGCTGGCAAATGGTTTAGCAAAATTATCCCGACCCAATTGTCTGGTCCAATATGTAGATGATCTGCTTCTACAGACGGACACAAAGGGAGAGCACATTTCGCTTCTCGCTGAACTATTAGGACTCCTACAACACATTGGCTGTAAAGTGAACCCCAAAATGGCCCAGATTTTACAGGAAAAAGTGATTTACTTAGGAACAGTAATCACACATGGCAAACGCGAGATCGAGTAGAAACGAATCGATCGATCGTCAAATTATCCCTGCCCCATAACGTCACAGCCCTCCTGTCATTTCTAGGACTGGTTGGTTACTGCAGAAACCACATTGACGGTTTTGCCACAAAGGCAGCGCCCCTATCTGAACTTCACAAGAAACAAGCACCTTGGGAATGGCTTCCACAGCACAAGGATGCCGTGGATGCTTTAAAAAGAGCCGTCAGCACAGCCCCCGCATTACAGGTCCCAGATCCACTCTCCCCGTAGGCAATTGAGGTTGCAACTACCGACCAAACCCTTTTGGCCGTGCTCCTCCAAGAACGCCATGATCGATTAGGCCCTGTGGCATACGCCTCACGAGTATTAGATCCAGTCGAGCAAGGATTTTCTGCCTGCGAAAGGCACCTGCTCGCAGTTTTTTGACAGTACAATACTTCGCCTACATTACAGGACTCAACCCCATCACCATTCTAACTGAACAACACAACTCCTACTTGATGGTAGACTTAAGGATGACACAGTCAGTCAGATCCATGCAGCCCATTGGACCCTTCTCTTACAGAGATGGGACATAACAGTTAAGAGGACAAAAACCCACACTTTCCTCGCTGACAATTTACACTATGCAGGCACCCCACACGAGTTGAAATAATATCCGCTAAACACAATACAGGACCCTTTATACCTAAGTCAGCTCCCCCGAAACAAGGTACTTCACCCCAGAGACCCCAGCCCACAGACACATGCGCACCCCTTAGTATCTTTGTGGATGGCTCCTCCATAGTTTTAAACGGAAAAAGGATTACCAGTTGCGGTATTTATGTAGAGGACGCGCAGGGACGAGCCTTAGAAGAGATTTCGTTAAAATTGCCAGGACATTTAGGCTCACAGGCCGCAGAGCTAGCAGCCGTAGCTTACGTTGTAGAACACGCCGACCCGTTCCCAACCCCAGCCGACATATATTCTGACAGTTTATATGTCTGCAACAGTTTAACCAAATTCCTACCCTGTGGGAAATTAGAGGATTTATTTCCGCAGACGGAAAGCCCCTACCCTCAGCCCCATTACTCCAGCATATTCTGAGAACAGCCAAAGATAGGAATATGGAATTATCAAAGTCCGTAGCCATCATCGTCCCCCCCCCCGTCCCCCTCGTTCCCCCCCCCCCCCCCCCGTAATGTTAAGGCAGACACCCTAGAAAAGGCAGGTTCCAGACATGGTCACTTTTGGAACCCCCACCGAGAGCGCCCCAGTACACGAGGTTCAGGTCTCACAGACCAACATTCAGGATTTAGCAAAGGCCCAATCAGAAGACACACAGCTCAGGGAAGTTTTAAAAGGCAACTTCCCAGCCCCCTACGACAAGTACAAAAATGCGTTAACCACACATGGTGGTGTGATTTTAAAAGATGGAATTTATGTAGTCCCCAGCCAGGACAGGAATCAAATTATTTGCCAATTCCATGACAACCATGGACATCAAAGCATAGAAGCCACCCTAGCCCACCTCAAATCTCTCTGCTGGTGGCCCGATTTAAAAACTGATGTGACTCACTACATTGAGAACTGCTTAATCTGTGCCCAGAACAATCCGAACAGATACGCAAGGAAAGGTCAGCTTAGCCACACCCGCCCTGTTAATGGCCCCTGGACGAAATTGCAAATCGATTATATAGGACCCCTACTCCCCTGCAGGAATGGTTTTAAGTATGTGTCGGTGGTCATCGACACCTTCACAAAATGGGTGGAAGCCTTTCCATCCAGAACAAACACAGCCAAAACGACAGCCAAAATCCTCACTCAGCACATCTTTACAAGATGGGGACTTCCACGCAGTATAGAGTCCGATCAAGGCTCCCATTTTACAGGACGAGTGATGAAAAACGTCCTTACAATTTTCGGAATAAAACAAAAATTCCATATTGCATACCACCCCCAATCAAGCGGCATAGTAGAAAGAATAAACCCTCAGAAAAATGGTGCAACAACACAACAGCGCCTGGGACACAGTTCTCCCATTTGCATTAATGTTCATACAAAATACGGTGTCCACGTCGACAGGATGCAACCCCCACACCCTCATGACCGCACGCCCCATGAAAGGGACAGAATATTTGTTTGGACTGGATTTGGTCAGCCCCACAGTCACCACCCTCACCCATGAGAAAGCAGTTCAACAGATTTTAGAAAATGTAAAAGCAGCCCAGCTTTCAGCAGCTGGTAGACTTGGGACACGCAAGAAGCAAAGCAAAGTTTTCTTTGATAAGACAGTACACGCTATCCCTATACAACCCCAGTTCATTCCTTTCCCCAAAATTTTCCGGACCGTACTCCATCTCTGAAAAAGTCAGCCCCTCTGTATACAAAATCACTTATCCGAATGGCAAGTCTGCATGGTTCCACATAAACCGATTTAAGGCTTATGGCTCGCAGAACAACCATGCACACCACATCTCGCTTGCAGCAGCAGATGAGCTCGCCCCGCCCATGAACAACGTATTCCTACCCTCCCCAACCTGTCCAGCCCATCCTCAGACACGACCACGACTCCACCCCCAGAGGCTCTTCTCTGCCACTCCCTTCCTCCAACCGACAGCAACAGTGATAGCGACAGACCCAGCACACTACGCTACGATTACACCCCTACACCAAGCCCCGCTCCCAGCGACTCCGTACATGATTCCAGCGACCCCTTTGAAATATATTAAAGCCCCTGATCCAGACCCACCGCCCGACGATTATGGATTACCCCCTTGCAGCTCCAACCTTGATACAAAATACTGGCAGCGAGACAATTCATTCAGGCTCATCCGGAATGATCAGATGGACCCCAATTCGCCCCAAGCAGCTTTAGCACGACTATTCCAGTCAAGAGTATGACAACCGGGAGAAGCTGATGACATAGAGTCTGACTCCCACCAAACGAGCCAATTTGCGACTCTGGTCGCTTTAGAGCAATGAGGTGTCCAGATGATGGTAAAAAAGGAACCGATGGAGAGTTACGGTGTCCTTTCTGATGGAACCTGCACCATGTTTGCTATGTTTGTTTGTTTGTTACTGTAAATGTTGAATGTTGTTTGTCCACTTAAAGTTTTTCATGGCCCCACGCCACATCTTGATGCAGCCAGAACTACCCTTCTGACGCCAAATGGCTGTTAGAGGAACTCGTTTGTCCGCAGACAAATCGATCATAACTGCTCTTCTGCTTTGCAGGTAGAAGTTAGCAACAAATGCAACCCCCACGACGACCACAAATTCTTCCCGTTCTTGCCGGTCGCTCAGGCAGTCGAGAAACAGCACTGGTCCCCGCCCTGCCTGAGGACCCCCACCTGGTCAGCTACCCTCGGGTAGAGCACATACGGCACTGGTCACCGTCCTACCTGGGGATTCCACCCATTCTTGCCCTGCCGCGGCCCATACGCACCCCATTTGGAACTTTTTGTTCAAAACTCTTTTGTTTGTTTTACGGTGAGCCTTAGTTTGCTTTCCATATGCTATTTACATCCTCAAACACTGGGGTGGTACAGTCACCACATCATCCACACAGGCTGCGAGACTGCTCGTGCTGTGTCAGTATTTTTTCTCGGGTGTCTTGTCCCAAATATTTGTTTAAAAAAAAATGAGGGAGTCACAGATGGTGACCAATTATAATGGGTAATTGGCAATAAAAGGACAGACAGACAGACATATGAGATCTTAAACAAGATAATAACAGAAATTATGCTTGTGTCCATAGAACTCTGGAACCACAGAAGCCTCAAGAAGATGAAAGAAGAAGAAAAGATGAAGACAACCATCATGCTTTACAGTTGGATCTTAGCGGGATCCCTCCAGTTGCGCGCGGATGCTACCCCCCTGACCCCCTACCCCACAGGCCGTGAATGTTTCCCATCCCGTCCATACACTGTACCCAGAGATAGCAACCGACGCACTAACCTGGTGTGACAAGTTCATAACCTGGTATTCCCTGTCCTATGTTGTGGAAGCACTGCTAGTAATTGCAATACTCTGCAGTGTCGTTCAGACACTTAAGACTCAGGAAATGGCAGAAGAAAGCCTCCCGCACTCTGGTATACACATTCAGATCCCCTGTTTTCGTACTTCAACAAACTCCCCAACCCCTTTAAGTGAATTACAATACATCCGTTTTTTGTGTGTTTGTTCGTTCTAATAAAGGAAATGTAAAACTCTGTGCTTGACTGCCAAGCCAGAGAGACCTGTGTTGCTGCCATTGTACAGTTTAAAAGAATTTAAAATGTTGTAAATTCTTTTGATTAATTAAAGATAGTTTAGATTAAGGACAGTTAGAGGTTCCATTTTTTTATTTCGTAATGCATGCCTGAATGTCATAGCACCCCATAGAATTATAATGATGTGTGTACATAAAGTAAATTAGGTAAAAGTTTCAATCCATAGGACAGAGTAGTGTAGTGCCTGTCCTTGCTTAGGGGTGCCCGACTTAGGTTGAGAACGAAGAAGATTCAGTAATTTGATCCTTCAAGCTTTGCATTGAGGATCACAATAAGGGAGTGTAGCCATCTGGGATGGCCACTTCCAGAATACAAAATGGATGCTCGCAAATGAATGTAGGGAACTATGGACAATGTTAAGAAAGCAAGCAGGCACAGAGCCTGTATGCATATTGAGAAGGCAGCTTCCAGACAAGACTGAAACTGTAGGTCGATTAACATTTTGATGGCCCATCTCTGGGAAAAAAGAAAAAACACTCAAGCTACCGATACAGCTCCAGACATCCTGGCGCCAGTTCACAAACCAAAAGCGTAAACAAAGCCAGGCCAACGGCCACCTAGGGCACGCCCAGCCATCAGGGCACCCACCCCTTTATTGGTCAAGATCAATACCAGTGATCAAGATACGGCCCAATTAATTGTGGCCATGTTGAAGGCCCGCCCAAAAACGCGCGAAGCCTCTCTGGGTATAAGAAGGAACCCCCGAGAGAGAATCACTCTCCTGGACTCGGCTCTCAAAGCGGAGAGACCCGTCCACCAGCTGCACCAGAAGCAAGTAAGTCCAAGGTCAACGCTCGCTACCAGACGGACAACCTTAGCTGTTCTCCTGTATCTCTTCGAACCCAACAGCCTCAGATCTGAACAACGACCATTGTTCCTCTGACTGAGTGGGCGCCCGAAGCTAAGTATAGGCGTTAGCGTTAGAGATAGTTTAGTTTGTAGTACTTTGTGCATGTGTAGATCTTACTGTGTGTGTAAATAAATAGTATTGACTTTGAACTAACTAACTGGTGTATTGGCTCTTTGACCAGTATTCGGGTTAGAACCTTGTGGCGGTATCGAGAGATACCTGGCGACTCTAAAGTAAACATAATTAGGATTAAGGAAGGCGACCATATTGACCGCCATATTTATAACCAGACAAACAGAGCAACATTACTAAGGGGAGAGGGGGGAAAGGGGGAGGGAGGGAGGGGGAGGGGGAAGGGGAAGAGGGGGAGGGGAAGAGGGGAGATGGGGAAGAGGGGGAGGGGGAAACAAAACTCCGCCCAAAGTGCTGGAAAAAATCAACCGATGTGGCAGCATCTGTGGAGAGACATTTTGAATCCAATTTGACTCTTTTTCAGAATACTTTCACACTTTAAAGGAAATAGAAATTGCAATATTTATTTTTCTGTAAAGGCCTTTCCCCTAAACCTTTCCTTTATATTCTCAAAGACATTGGGCTAGATTCACTGTCGACGGGATCCTCCATTTTGTCGGCAACGCACTCACACTGGCAGATTTCCCCATAGGCCGGCTGCCGGGACAGAAAATCGAGCTGCCGGCAGGGGTGCGCTGCAGCAGAAAACAGATGCAGCGGGACAGAGGATCTCGTCCATTATGAGCAATTCTCTCATTTGCAGACAAAGTGCTCGTGCTAGCGGGGAAACTGGAGTGATTCCCGATTGCACTGGGAATGCTGAAAAGATGACATTCAGATCATGCAAATGATCAATCACTCTGCCCAAGTGAATCTCGCCGGATTTCCAATTCCCCAAGGAAGTGATTCACCAGGGTCGGGAACCACCTGTCCTTGATGAGCTGGTACAGCCTTTAAATGCTCCCCTCAACACAGACTGTCATTCCAGCGAACAAGATGGCTGCAAGAAGAACTGCACCAGGATTTCTGGATGCGGACATCGATAGGATGCTGAATGCTGTGGAGGAGAGGAGGGACATTGCATTCCCCAGGAGACACCAAGCCCAAGTCATATCCCAAGTCTGGGATGAGGTGGCAGAGGCCGTGGGTGCTGGCAGCATGACTAGGAGGACCGGCCTGCAATATTGCAAGAAGATAAATGACTGCCTTCATGCTTCCAGGGTGAGTACCCACATGTATTTCCCTCACATAATATCTGTCCCTAACCTCTGGCACCTGACCCTAACCCCTTGCAACACTCTAACACAACACCTACAAGTATCCCTCTTTGAATACACCCACCAGAAATCCTGAGCACAAGCCATCCCCTCTGTGGCTAGGTGCCTTGCCCGCACAAGCCACCTGCTATTAACCCTCCAAAACATGGCTAGCCTCACAGTGTTCTTTTCGTGTTCCCCAAGACAGGACATAAAAGGATGGAGGGTGAGAAGACGGATAGGGGCATATCCGAGATATGCGCCCTCAACCCATTTTGAATGTGTCCGTTGTGGAAACCCCTCTGTACATTTGGTCAGGAACTGTGGCAAACAGGATTGCTTACTCCTTACATGTAGTCAAAGGGTGATGTTATCCCTCATGATCAGAGTCCCAATGGAAGCAGTATTGGTGGCACCGTGGTTAGCACTGCTGCCTCACAGTGCCAAGGACCCGGGTTCAATTCCAGCCTTGAGTGACTGTCTGTGTGGAGTTTGCACTTTCTCCCCATGTCTGCGTGGGTTTCCTCTGGGTGCTCAAGTTTCTTCCCACTGTCCAAAGATGTGCAGGTGAAGTGGATTGATCATGATAAATTGCCCCTTAGTATCCAACAAAGTGGGGTTATGGGGATAGGGCAGGGAATTGGGCTTAGGTAGGATGCTCATTCAGAGGGTCAGTGCAGACTTGATGGGTCGAATGGCCTCCTTCTGCATTGTAAGGATTCTATGGATTCTATGGAATGGTTTCAAAATGTCCTGTTTGATTGTTACCAGACACCCAAAAGAGGACTAGAATTCCACAATCCCTCAATGAGATCTATGCTGTCAGTGTTTTGATAATCATCGGCATTAGAATGTTTGCAACAAAGACCATCCATAACCTGACTTCTCAGAATTATGGGCTTTTAGTCACTGATTGCCTAGATCCTACCATTGGAATGCAGCATTCTCGCTGGAGACAAGGATTTCATATTGATTTCTATTTGCAGAGGTGAATTGACCATTATTAATTTTCAGCCCGTTCTCCTACGTGCTCCGACAAAGATCGAGATAACCAATTTAGTAGTGGCCAATTTGACTTAATCCAATCATGTCTTCTGTGCAAAGCAAAACAAATTTACAGTCCCCTCGGAAATGTGATCAATTACATCGCCATTCAAATTTTTTTTGTCATATGACAATAATGAAGTTGCAACCCTATTTATAAACTAGGAGGTTATCATTTTCTAAAAGGTAATGTGTATCAAAAATGCAGATTCCTCTCCGTCACAAGCAGCAATGTGAGTTCCGGTTTTGGCCTCTGGATAATCATCAATAACAGAACAGCCAACTTAGATTTTCTTGCCCCTAGCTCAGGAATGCTGAGGGTAATTGTAGAACCCTTGGCACTACCCTGGCTGAGATCTGCTTCCTTATCACAAAACCAGAGATTGAACCAAGGACCATTCCCAGATGCATAGAGTAGTTTCACGCTGTGTAATGTATTTATCGACCGAACCTGCCAGATTATCCCTGCAAGAGTTTTTTTTCTAGATGTAACAAAATCCTTCTAAATAGAAATGAAACAGAATTTGAGTAAACCTGATTATTGACCTTTGCATAAGTGTCCATGGTGACCCTAATGATCCAATATACTTGATATAGACATAATTGAACATTTCAGACAAGCTATTTATTATTCTGTGTGGGTGTTTTTTTTCATTGCATGCAGGTAGTTGATGGGGTCACCCTCTAAATTATATGTCTTAGAAAAATAGGTAGGTGATAATTTAGCAAGCCTGCTATTATGCACAGTTCATTGGCAATTGAAAATATTACTGATAGCTTGCCATGCCCCTGGAGCAATAGTCCATTAGAATGTCTAAAAGTGGAGGAGGCCTTAGATGTACAACATTAAGTAGCCTACTGGAGACTGTTAATACATGATCACTTCTGTCACTCTCAAAGCCCTTGCAATTCCTTGACAATCCTTTAGAAACTACAAATCCACCTTAACAGTTGAACCAGGCAATCAATCATTCGGAAGCAAGGAGAGAAAGTGTTCACGGGGAGCATTAGGGAGGCAATTAAATGACACTGTTGTGCAGAATAAGAATGGTGAGATTTCTGCTCCCTCAACTGATTTATTTTAGTCAGCATGTGTTTTGCACACATTGGAACAATTAACCCCTCTTCATTAAGACATGGTGTGACTCTAATTTCCCTCGATTTCTTGGCAAACTGAGGTGTTCCATACCAGCAACAGGATGAATTAAAATGTGATATACCAGTTTAGTCACGCAATGTTCAGTTAGTCAAAATGACGGCATTGTAGCATTTGACAGCAGGGACTATTGGCACCAAGACCAAATTTCAACAAGCTAAATATAAGTAGCAGTTTAATTGGTTTAAAAATCTGAGCTGTTGTGTGGTTTTAGGAAAAAAGCAGGAATATAAATGCACAATTTGAGCTGAAGCTGTCATATTACAGAGGCTATTTTCAAGATACCAGAAATTGTATCATCAATATTATGGGGGTTTGCTGCTGAGACATTTTTTTTCACCCATCTTGTTAAAACATCCAAAATGGCAAAATCCAACTGCACAGAAAATCTGTTAACATACATTTGCTTTCAGAAAAAAATAACGTTTTTTTGTTCTCTTCTTTAAAATTGTTTTCGGTTAACACTGCTGCCTCACGGTGCCGAGGGCCTGTGTTCGATCCCGGCCCCGGGTCACTGTCCGTGTGGAATTTGCACAATCACCCAGTGTATGCGTGGGTCTCACACCCACAATCCAATGATGTATAGGGTAGGTGGATTGGCCATGCTAAATTGGCCCTTAATTGGAAAAAAAATAATTGGGTACTCTAAATTTATTTTTAAAATATATATTGATCGGGAAAATGGATTCCAACGGCGGAGTAAGGGCAGGCACCGGTTTGACGCAGTCCGTCATGCTCCACGATCCAAGCCAGCATCATTGGGACGCTCGCCGCACGCTGTTGCAACAGCATTGGCGCGTCATTGGCCGGCCTACCCGCGTTGCTCCATCCCCGATGGGCCAAGTTCCTGACAGCACGGGCCACGGTCAGAAACCCAGCGTGTCAGCTACGAACAGTGTCCAGTGCCACCACACTAGGTTGGGATCAGTGCCGCTGGCTGGGGGGGGCTTCTGTTCGTGTTGGGGGGTGTCTGGTGGGGGGTGACAGATTAGGGTTTGAGCATAGCCGGCGCCATGTTTTGTGGCGCGACCAGTGCAGGTTGTCAGCCCTGCGCGTGCACGGCTCAGGACCCGGCGATTCTCTGACCATTTAAGGCACGATCCGCTCACCAGTACTGTAATCAGTGAGGGGTTTGCACCGAGTTTCCTGCCAGCACTTAGCCTCGGAAATGGAGAATCCCGATCTAGGCAGAGTGGGGCTACTGGCCAATGACCTTTTCCCTCTGAAACCTGTTGAGGGATTCGATACCTGAAAAAAGTTGTTTACAATTGACTCAGAACTTTGTGTTCAAATCCCGCTTCAAGAGATATAAACATGAAATCTAGTCTGAGACTTCAATTTGGCATTGAGGGAGTGCAGCCTTGTGGGACGTGCCACGTTTCAGATCAAATGTTAATCCAGGACACGATCTGGCCGCTCAGGAATGCATAAAATATCCTGTGAAGTAAGTTGAAGAAGAACAAACAAAGAACAAAGAAAAGTACAGCACAGGAACAGGCCCTTCGGCCCTCCAAGCCTGTGCCGATCATGCTGCCCGACTAAACTACAGTCTTCTACACTTCCTGAGTCCGTATCCCTCTATTTCCATCCTATTCATGTATTTGTCAAGATGCCCCTTAAATGTCACTATCGTCCCTGCTTCCACCACCTCCTCCGGCAGCGAGTTCCAGGCACCCACTACCCTCTGTGTAAACAGCGGAACTTTGCCTGACTTACAACCAATAATTATCGCTTAGCCACTAAAACAGATTATCTCGTCCTCATCTCTCAGTGGTGTTTGTGGAACTATTCTGTATGAATTCCGACAGGTCAGAAGTTCTCGGTGGTCGTAAAGTGCTTTGGGGCATCCTAAGGTCATATAAATGTCAGCTTCTTTGTTTCTTTACATTTGTTATACTTTTGCCCCCCTGCCCATGGAATTGCGTCTATCCTAGGGCATGATCTGCATAAATGCACAGCATCATCCAACTATTTCAGGTTAACAGTTGACCAAAAAGAAAAGCTAATTTTTAGAGCACAGTGGGCAAGTTACTTTGCCCAGGGCTGTGAGATAGCCAAACTGCAGTCATGTTGCTATATGTTACAACCTATAATTGCAGTTGACCATCTTCATTTTTCAAACCCTTAGGAACTAATTGGTTAAAACATTAGTCATTAGGAAGGAATTTTCAGTCACTCTGAATGATTGGTGGTAGGAGAAGCAGACAATAAAACGATATTGGAGGTAAAGGAACAATGCTCTAAAATATTGAGAAAGCTTAAGTTATTCAGTTAGAAGAAAGGGATTCTAGATTCTATTCCACAATTTTATGAAATAAGTTAGACAAAAAGCAAGAAGATGGGTTTATTTTAACCTCTTTTAATTGTTATTCAGTCACATCAAAGTACTGCAAATAAATTAATCTTGATATCCGAGAGCTCTTACAATTGTAAGAAATGTCACAGTACATGAGCTGCATAGAATGGGTGGTCATATGTACATTGTGATGGCATGTACACAAGAAAGTGATGTGTCGGTAGCAGGGAAGAGCTGCGAAGATCACCTGTTCGTCCTCTGTCATCAATTCCATGCAATCCAGCAACTGTACAAACCATTTGGTTTCAACTGATTGGCTTGGGAACCTGCTCTTTCTTTGGATGTGTCAGCACTCCAAGGTGTTAATTTTCAACACTTTTCGCAATTAGGTGGAACAATAAAACAGATGACAAGAGAATCAGACTGAATACTTAATGCAAAATTATGCTCACAAAAAATATTTGCGTTTGATTTGTGTAACCTGATAATTTAACATTTTGCGTGTCTGCGCATAAAATGCTATGAGTCTTGAGGTAGAATGTGCTATCACCTAAATAGGATGCACATTGTCTCACAATTATAACTGTGGCTTTTATGAAGGGTTAAGAATGCTGAGTTTTGGTTTCAGTGGAAGGTAAATTTGGGGTTGTGCTCTTTCAGTTTGGTTTAATCTGCCTGTGTGTGTGTTTACAAACAATGTTTGAACATTTGACCCAGCCTTGGGGGTGCTATGGAAAAATTGCTGAGAGTGGAACTATGCTCTCCACATTTTTTTAGAAAGTGCCTTCTAGAGTATGGGTTTGTCCAAACGCCTGACAGGGTGAAGACCACTGAAAAGTGGTGAAACTAGATTACTCTGTGGGATTGAGTTTAAATTGGAAGGTCATATCATAACTTGCGATGGAACGGAAATTGAGTTGGATTGCCACTGCTAAAGGATTCTTACCTTGAAATCCAGCCGATATTATATCACCCGACCTTCTGACTCAGGCCAGGTAAGATCTTGGCAGTGCAGCGTGTCCCCGAGGACTAGCTTTGAGGGCTCCAGAGTCGCAGGTAATTAAGCCACGCCCCATTTAATGGCACCAGCTACCATAAGCCAGGTAAGTTTGAATGTCCAGCCAGGTTTAAAGTTCTTTGACAAGGCAAGTGTATAAAGTAAGTGTGTAGGAATTGGGTTTGGGATTATGTCAGGCCTTGGGGTGATGGGGGTCCAGTCTTGGAACTTCTAGTTGCAACTTGGTACAAAGGTGTCAGTTACCAGTTATACACTCCACTATTAATGGAAGTAGTAGAGGAGTTCAATGTTTGTGTCAATGTCACAGTGGCCCTCTTCAGTGCTGTTGTGTTCCTTGCTTCAGAGATATGCAGAGATGATACACCAGGTGGAATTCTCCCAAGGTTTGTCAGGGTATCAGGCTCTGACTGAAAACCGGCATGTTTCTCTCGAGATCTTGACCCACTGACATCCTGTTGGGACGGGGACTGATAGAGCTGGATGGTGCCCCGATCAGAACTGAGGATGTCACATCGGTGAGGTTTGAATATTCAGTGAGGGGGTGAGGGGGTTAATGTAACGGGTTTGCCCTTTAGTGACACGCAGATTTAATTAAAATGTATTCCAATGAAGCTCTCACCATTTGTGGGCAGGAACCCTGTTTGACACCATCAAGGGGAGGGGAAATCTCACCAGCGAAAATCTTGCTTCCTGACACTCGTGGCATTTTGCGCCTGCGTCGCCATTCTCGCTGACAGCTAAAGTGCAAAATCTCCCCTATGTCTGAAACCATCCAATTCGGAGAAGGGGCTAGAAAAGGTGCCCTAAAATTCGCCCGTCTTACTCCAAAACCCAGCTGGAAAATTGTATCCAGGAAGGTTGCCCATCAGCAGTGGAAATTCATAAAAGTGAATAATGAAGATAGGATCTTGGAATATTGTGTTGATAATGGATAACTAAGAATGATCTAAGAGATGGTCAGTGATGGGAGATCATGATCTACAGTTCCTAGACATTGACACATAATTCTTTGCGAGATCCATAGATCAGATGAAGGACAAATTAAAGGACATGGAGGCGGTTATACTTCTTCTGGAAAGAAAAGTCATGAGAAGAACGCAGAATTCATAGAGTTGTCTTTTCTATCAAAAATAAATTCATGAAGAGATTCTACCCATCACATGTTAAGATCAATGAGAATATCATCATACTTTACCTTAACCTCAAAGGCAAACAATCTGCCATCCTCATTGGAGCTTATGAAACAAACTTGGATTCTGAGGATAAAGTGGAAGAAACCTTCTATCCAACCTGGAAGCAACTCTGACAGCTATACCATCACACATCATATTTTTCAGTCGTTTCAATACCAAGATGGGGGACAACCGTTGCACTTGACCGAACACCATTGGAAAGTTTGAAGTTGGAAAATCTGATCCCAAAGATGTAATCCTCCTCACCCTGAACACTGAAAGTAATCCTGGTATCATTAACAGCTTCCTTGCGAAAATAAATTCAAGTCAGCTTGACAAAATCCAAGATTGAAACAGTCGCACCTAATAGTCCATGAATGGTCAGGACCAGGGTTTGTAAATGTGTGCATATTATACATTGGGCTACAACTTTCAATGGGGTGACAATTGAGTCAGATTTCCAAGTCACTTGAAAGTTTTTACCTTGAAATCTAAGCGATCCTATCTCGCTCAATCTTCCGACTCAAACCGGGAAGATATCTTGGTGCAGCATGTTCCCGGGGCCTAGCGCTGAGAGCTGTATTTTTGCAGTTAAGTGAGCCATTTCCCATTTTGTAAGGCACAATCTGTCATGTGGTTGGAGGGAGTCCCCTGTGGGATTGGTGTGGGACTGTAGAATATTTACTCAGAAGCTAAAAGTTGTTTTAATTCGTCTAACTTTTATTCTGCGCAACGATTGATGTAACACAATTGGAACCAGGCCAAGTTTACGACTTAAATCACATTTTCAGTTTGTTCACATTGCAGGACAATTGCCCAGAGGACGTTTGCACTTCCCCGGCAATTTATTTGCAAACCTTACCTGAAAAGGTCTTGATGGAAGGGGGGCATTCCCCAGCGCATCTTTGGTGTAACTGCCAAATACAATGCTTTGGAACTCGATTATGGCCGATTCTTATTCGCAGAATGTATCTATTTAGTCATTATTGCTTGTGCTCAAATCTTTATCGTGAAAGTTCCTTTGGTGTTGCAATTTAATCTTGGAGTACTCCTACTGATTTCTTTACCCTTGGTTCTTCCACACCTTATATTGTTTAAACCATTATGGTCTATCAAGCCAGACCCTAACAAGGATCTGGCTTGTCCAGTGATCTCACAACTGGGATCATAACAAATTTATGAGCCTGGCAGGATCTAAGATCCATATATCTTGATGGAGTTATGGACTCCATAACTCTAAGTGGGATTGTTGAATCTATAGAGCAAGGCCACAGATCAGCCATGATTAAATGGTGGTACAGGCTCGAGGGGCTGAATGGTCTACTCCTGTTCCTATGTTCCTAAGGCGTGTAAGTGAACAAAAGGTGAAATTAAGTGCAAACGACTTCATGGTGAATTTCGCTATACTTATCTGGAAAAAGGAAGGTCTATCCCTGAGTTATTCACAAACAATAAACAAGGTTAGCTTAATAGCATTTGCAAAGAAGCTAGAGCTAGAATTAAAAGCAAGGGCTAAGATAGATAACATGACTGAGATAATAGCATAGCATTTGGAATTGGAAGAAGGGGAAGTTAATTCAGACGGTAAGATCGTTCAATTGCAGACGAAGTAGCTTGAGATAGAAAGAAATAACGAAAAGCAAAGACTCATACTGGCAAAAGAAAGAGGAATGCAAAAGCTTGAACTGAAAAAATAAAGAGAGAAAAACTGCAGACAGATTGAACGCGATAAAGAAATGCTTAGAATATGGGGTGAAAGAGAGTCCAGTAGTTTGAATGACGAGCTTTGATATAACAAAGGTTCTTTGCCTCATGCCTAAGTTAATTGAAGATGGACTTGGAAAGATATTTGATCTCATTCGAGAAGGTGGCTACAAAGTTCAAGTGGCCAAAATACACATCAGCCTGGATTTTCACCTACTCAGGAGCCCTTTAAAAATGGTGAAGAAGTCTTGATTCCTGGATGGCCAGCCACAATTCTAGGCTCTGTGATTTTTGGGAGTGCGTGTCAAAGATGTTGGTTGCTTCTGTCAGCAGCCCACATCTGGCATACCTGTCCTGGCCCAGCTCCATTGCAGAGATAACTATTTCCTACTCGGCCAAAATTTCATGGATTCGGACCAGGTTTCTAAAAACTTCATGGCTCCTTAAAGGAATCATAAATCCAAGTGTACATGAGGGGACCTTTTAAAAGGTAAGTACAAAAGGACCCCTCATATCCTTATGCTTAGCTATGCCCCACCCACCACCAATTACCCCCTCAGGCCCCTCATGTCAGGCTCTGCCCTTCCACTCAGCCCTGAACACTTGGCTGAGAGCTCAGGCATCTATTTGAATAACAAAACACCCGCTCTACAGTGTAACATTTGTTTGATTGACAGCTCTGACCTCTGCGGTGAATTTCTCTGTGTGTGTTTACAAGTCACCCAACCTGTTCCACTCGGCACAATCTGGATCGCGCCCTCATTAGGTGAAATCCAGATCTGAATATATAAATGAGCTTAATGACTCATTTAAAAATCTGGACGTCGGATTCACCCTACACCCGGGAGTCCTCGCCAAGGCGTTGTTTAGGACTGGTCCACACAAACGTAGACCAGACATAACGGTACCTCCGGTGGGTTTCCAAGGATGTGGTCAGGGACAAAGTAGGGTGGCAACCTGGCACTCCCACTGGTACTTGGGCACCCTGGCACTGCCAGCCTGGCACCTTGGAAGTGTCATCCTGGCACTGCAAAAGTGACAGGGTGGTAGGCTGGTAGTGGCAGGTGTCCAGGTGCTGAGTTGGCACTAGCAGGGTTTGCGTCTGTGGGGCCCTTGCCAAGTAGAGGAGGGAGGGTAAAGAGGGGTTCCCAGAGGCTATCCCAAGTTTGGGGTTTGGGGGGGGGGGTGGTCACCAAAGCAGGGCGGGGGGGGGGGGGGGGGGGGGGGCTGATGTTTGAGGCTGCCGGACAAAATGGCATCCTGATCTGCAAAAAATGCTTTTCCTGCCAGACAACATATCGCCCCAATCTGCGAGAAGCCATTCAGCTCACCAGCAGGAAATCCTTCTAAGTATGTCCTCAGCAGAGAAAAAAGTGCCGTTGGATAGCCGGATGTTTCTTGGTGCTGCAGCTGCTATGAAACAACCCGCTAAACGTGCCTGACAGCGGACTTTAACTTCAGTTTATGTCTTCCAGGGTCAACCTTCATGTCATAGATTTTTAAAGAAACCATGAGTAGCTTAGGGATAAAGCAGGTTAAGTCTTCGACATGCCATCCACAATCACAAGGAGAATTGGAAATGAGGAATCAAACCTTGCAGACCATGATGAGGGCCTATTGTCAAGAATGTTTGGACAATTTGGATTAGGGGATTCCATTCTTATCATTTGCCATCCAAGTTGCACCCAGTAAATCTACGTGGTTCAGTCCTTTTGAGTTAGTACATGGATATGAAGTGAGCGGACCACTAAAACCTTTTCAGGAGAAATTTATAAATCAAGTATCGGAAACTACTTTTTTAGCCGATGTGTCCAAATTGCAGGTGAGATTTATTAAAGCATGTGAAGGAGTGAAGAAACATTTAAAAGTTTCCCAACGAATAATGAAAGACAGAGACAGAACACCTGAAAGATTGAAATTTTAAACCTGGACCAAAAGTATTAGTGTTGCTGCCTTTACCAGGTGAAACTCTAAAGGCAAAGTTTAGTGGACATTATCATCTTAAAAAGAGACTTAATCGGGTAAATTATGTGATTAGCACGTCAGACAGAAGGAAAAAAATCAATGAGTGTACCATGTTAATATAATATTAGTCAGGAGAACAATTTATTCAGAGTAATCGGGGAGGCAAAGAGTAAGATGAATGGATCAGAGAATTTCAATGAGGAATCTGGGTGGGATTGAGCTTCTTGAGTGTTGTTGGAGCTGCACTCATCCATCATACTCCTGACTTGTGCCTTGTAGTTAATGGACTGACTTCGTTGAGTCAGGAGAGGTGAGTTACTCACTGCAGAATTCTTAGTCTCTTACTCGCTCTTGTAGCCACAGTATTTATATTGCTAGTCTAGTTCTGTTTTGGGTCTATGATAACACCCACGTTGTTGATGGTGGGAGATTCAGCAATGATAATGCCATTCAATGTCAAGTGTGATGATTGGAAGATGTTTGGAAAGTTGGATTGCAAATGAGTGGGCAATTTAAGAGTTAAAAGCCTGGGGTATAGTGTTTGGCTGCAATGGTCAGAGTTTTATAAAGGATTATGTTTTGCTTCTAGGGAATAGCACATGAAATTGATGAAGGATGTGCTTTTCAGTTTAGTTTAATGGACTGTGGTTTCACTGGGGAGGTCCCTGGGGAATTAATGTGCTTTTGAAGCCTGCAGAGGTCATTTGTTTTTTTAGCTTGGGGAGATGAGATTATTGCGGGATGGAGCCCAGAAAGGCTAAGGGGCAATGAGTTTAGAGGAGCTTTGAGAGAGAGAGAGGAGCTGATTTATGATCTGCCTGACTCTGAGTTCACAATTCTTTCCAAGTAGGATAGCTAAACAAAAAAGAGTAATAAAATTTTAAAGCAGAGCAACCTTATCTGAAAACAAGGAAGAGGCTGAAACAACCTAGTAGAAACAGCTATTTGAAGATATTCAGCCAGAGTCTGAAGGAGTTCCAACCAGAGCAAAATCTGATTTATAAAGCAAGTATTACTCTATGCCCTGCTAATTTTAAGATGGATTAAGAGCTGTATGTTTCTTTCCTCATTGTTTAATAGGTAACTGTATTGTTGTATCCTTTCTTTTCAGGTGTTAAATTAAAAGTTTGATATTGCATTCAGAATAAAGTTTTGTTTCAGAAATACCAAAGCCCTATTTTTTTCATGAAATCACTCCTGAAGCAAATCATTCTTTCTGCACAGCCTTAAAATCAACGTAAAATATTGTTGTTTTGAACCAGTATCCTCACCATTGTTGTGGCGTGGTTTGGGATCGTAATGAAATTGGGGGCTTGCCCAGTATCGGGATCTTAAGTATAATTCCTCATTTGGTTTGGGGCTATTGAACTTCAAGAAAGTGAATGTGTGTGGAGTGATTGCATTATTTCAGATTTTGAAATTTTAATAGGGACTGGCGGGAAATGTTTTATTCAGTTGCAAAGATTTTCCTGGGTGTGGAAGCGATTACTTGGGATGGTTTACAATGGGAGATTAAAGCAAAACCTTTGGTTTGGTGGATAAGCTACAGTTAACCTTATCAAAAGGGGTGTGGAAAGTAGAGATAATACATGTCACAGCACAATATTTAAATTTGCCAGCGACAAGTCTGTATCATTAGAATTAGCTGGAATTCACTTAAAAATAGAAATGAAAAATTGAAAATAGAAGCAAAGGAAAAGGAGAGATTGGCAATGGCAAAAGAAAAGGAAAAAGAGAAGGCAGAAAAGGAAAAAGAGATAAAGAGAAGGCTTTTCATGGAAAGGAGAAAGATTGAGGTAGAAATGGAAAGATTAGCAAAGGAAGAAAGGGATAAGGAGAGAGAGAATTTGAATTTCAGAAACTGGCACTGCAAGGAGAACATTAACATAAAAGGTGGAAGTTAAAGGCAGAAGCCGAGGAAGGCTTAGTAGAAGAAGAAGTACTTCTGAGTCAAAAGTTTAGTGGGGAAAAGTTTGAATATATTCTAGCATTGCCAAGATTTTATGAGAAAGATGTGGAAACCTTTTTCATTTCATTTGAGAAAGTGGCTAAACAATTGAATTGGCCAAAGTCCATGTGAGCTGTGTTGGTTCAAACAACATTGGTGGGTAGAGTTAGTGAAGTGTTTACATCACTATCAGAGGAGGTATCTGGGGATTATGATGAGGTGAGGAAAACTACATTGAGTACATATTAACTACTGCCAGAAACCTTCAGGCAAAACTTTACAAATCTAATGAAAGAACCAGGTCATATATAATTTGAAAAGCTTAAACAAAATAATTTAACAGGTGGATAAGAGCATTAAAAATAAACCAAATGTTTGACGCTCTCAGGGAAATAATTGTTTTTGAGGAATTTAAAGGTTAACTTCCCACAGTAGTGAGAATTCATGTGGAATAACAAAGAGTTAAACAACTAGATAGGCCACAGAAATGGCTGATGATTTTGAATTGGTTCATAAAACAAAGTTTGGTTTTCAACATCAATTTCAATCTGTGAAGGATAGAAACTGGGGAAATGAGAAATTCACAGTTGGTTAATGCAAAGGTTCAGTTGGTGATGGCAAGGAGTGTGTGCCTCCGAGTAAGAAGAAAACCTATGATAATGGTAGAGAAATAAGAAAATGCAAGTGTTTTCATTGTAACAAAGATGAACATGTGAAGTCGCAGTGTTGGTGGCTTGAGAAAAGTACTGGGGAGACAGACTCAATAAAACCGGATAGGATAATGGGGTTTATCAAAGTGGGAGGAAAAACCATTGTCCCAGTGGAAGAATTTGGATTGGATTTGATTGTTGTCACGTGTACCGAGCTACAGTGAAAAGTATTGTTCTGCGTACAGTCCAGACAGATTATTCCATACATGAAAAAAAAACATGGAGCATACATAAATACACAAGGTATAGATTGACACATGGATCAGGTGAAGCATACAGGAGTGCAGTACTACTTAGTGGAGAAGATGTGTGAAGAGATCAGATCAGTCCATAAGAGGGTCATTTATGAGTCTGATAATAGCAGGGGTGGAAGGGGTCTTTGATTATGCTGCCCACTTTGCCAAGGCAGCGGGAGATGTAGACAGAGGAATGGATGAGATGCGGGTTTGCATGATGGACTGCGCTGTGTTCATGGCACTCTAGTTTCTTACGGTCTTGGGTCAAGCAGTTGCCATACCAGGCTGTGATGCAGCCTGATAGGATGATTTCTATGATGCATCTGTAAAAGTTGGTAAGAGTCAAGGTGGGCATGCCAAATTTCATTAGTTTCCTGAGGAAGTATAGGCGCAGTTGTGCTTTCTTGGTCGTAGCATCGATGTGGGTGGACCATGACAGATTGTTAGTGATGTGCACACCTAAGAATTTGAAGCTGTCAACCATCTCCACCTCTGCACCACTGATGAAGAAGGGAGTGTGTATGATACTTTGTTTCCTGAAGTCAATGACCAGCTCTTTAGTTTTTCTGACATTGAGGGAGAGATTGTTGTCATTACACCACTCCACTAGGTTATCTATCTCTCTGCCATACTCTGACTCATCGTTGTTCGAGATCCGACCCACTACAGCAAACTTGTAGATGGAGTTGGAGCCAAATTTTTCCACACAGCCGTGTGTGTATAGGGTGTACAGTAGGGGGTTAAGTACACAGCTTTATGCGGCCCAGTATTGAGGACTATTGTCGAGGAGGTGTTGTTGTTTGTCCTTACTGATTGTGGCCTATGGGTCAGAAAGTCGAGAATCCAGTTCCAGAGTGAAGAAACAAGTCCGAGGTTTTGAATGTTTGATATGAGCTGGGCTGGAATTATTCTGCTGAAGGAGGAGATGTAGTCAATGAATAGGAGTCTGATGTGGGAATCCTTATTGTCGAGATGCTCCAAGAATGAGTGTAGGGCCAGGGAGATGGCGTCTGTTGTGGACCAGTTGTGGCGGTATATGAATTGCAGTGGATCTGGGCATTCTGGGAATTTGGAGTTGATGTGTCTCATGACGAACCTCTCAAAGCACTCCATAACGATTGATGTCAAGGTCACCGGATGGTAGTCATTGAGGCATATTGCCTTGTTCTTCTTTGGCAATGAACAAACAAAGAACAACAAAGAACAAAGAAATGTACAGCACAGGAACAGGCCCTTCGGCCCTCCAAGCCCGTGCCGACCATACTGCCCGACTAAACTACAATCTTCTACACTTCCTGGGTCCGTATCCTTCTATTCCCATCCTATTCATATATTTGTCAAGATGCCCCTTAAATGTCCCTATCGTCCCTGCCTCCACTACCTCCTCCGGTAGTGAGTTCCAGGCACCCACTACCCTCTGCGTAAAAAACTTGCCTCGTACATCTACTCTAAACTTTGCCCCTCTCACCTTAAACCTATGCCCCCTAGTAATTGACCCCTCTACCCTGGGGAAAAGCCTCTGACTATCCACTCTGTCTATGCCACAGCCAATCTATCCGGGGGCTGGCATTGCTTCTCAGGCCATGTCTGGCGTCCCGTGGGCCGGGTTGGGTCCTACACAAGGTTAGGGTCAGACCTCTGTGTTGGGCCTCATCCGCTTCCAGGTGGAGGCCAAAGTTGCATCGTTGGTGGAGGTCGGGTCATCTGGGTCAGTCCACGGATGTCTGAGGATCTTCAGACCTGCAAGGGAACATAAAAGGGTGCAACAGAGTTTTCAACTGTTCAGAGGTTAGTGGATAAGCAGATACCAGAACTTTTTAAGGATTTTATCTGTGAGAGTAAGGTTTATTTGTATGTACAAGGTGGACTAGGTAAGGAGATTAAGAACTTAAGGCATACAGGGGCTGGTCAGTCTTTAAAGGTGAGAGACAAGGAGTACTTCCAGAAGGAGTATTGCCAAAAAGAGAGGCAATATGTGGAACTAATGGTGAGAGCAAAAGTGCGCCAATATGTAAGGTATGGTTGGAAAAATGGTGAAGTGATAGTAGGAGTTATAGAAAAAAAATACCTTTTTCAGGAGAACAAATTATCCTTGTGATGAAAAAGCTGGATCACAGGTGGGAGTGCAGCCTACTGTGGTTGAAAAGCCAGAGGAAAGTCAAACAACTGAGATGTTGCAAGAAGTATATCTGGGAGTGTTTCCTGATTGTGTGGTAATCAGATCACAAAGCCACAGGTTGAGACAGGTGAAGAACACCTGAGTGCCAATATGGAGGCTGATGTTCAATTGTCAGAAACCATGTGCCGGATTCTCCGTTTCTGAGTCGAAGTGCTGATGCCAACAAAGAATCCATGGACTTTTACGTCAGAAAAATCGGGACCACACCTGCACCGATTCTTCTTTGGAAAGAGGGCATCAAAGTCTAAAGATCATGTTGAGGGCCCATAGTCAAGATTATCCCAAGGATTGGATTAAATAAATTCTATTGTACTATTTGCAATTAGGGACGCACCTAATGAATCAACTAAATTCAGTTCATTCAAATAGATTTTTCGCCATGAGATGAGATGACCACTTAAATTGGTCAAAGAGAAATTAGTGAGTCAGTGGTTGGAGACCACTGTTGTTGGACTATGTGTCAAACTTTCGGGAGAGCTTAACTAGTGCTGGTGAGTTGATTAGGAAACATCTAAAATTGTCACAACAGGTGATGAAAAAGGGACGGATAAGAAATCAAAGATTTGTAGTTTTGTTCGTGGGGAGAAAGTGCTAAAGTATTGTCAACAATGAAAGGTGAACCATTAAACGCAAGATTTTGTGGGCCTTATCAAATTGAAAAGAAATTGAGGGAGGTGAATCATTTGATAAGATTGCCAGACAGAAGGAAAACAACAGTGTGTGTCATGTTAATATGCTCAAAAGGTATTTTGATGGAGAAGGAAAGTAGGAGGGTGTTAGTCATTGTAACTCAGGGAGAAGACATAAATCCAGATGATTCTAAATTTGACATTCCTCAAATTAAATTGAATAATGAGGAAATATTTAAAAATTGGGATAAATTACTGAGTTACCTTCCGGAGGAAAATCAAAATGGACTAAAAGAGTTATTACAATTACAAAGAGCTATTTGTGGGAATAAATTGGTAAGTTCAAAAGTAATTATTCATGATGTATGTATGGGAAATATAATTCCCATTGAACAACATCTATACAGGATCAATCCACTAAAGTTAGCACAGGTACAAACAGAGATGGCTGATTTATGGAAACACCAAACAGAACTACTCGACAGAGTTAATGAAGAACTGAAGGTAAGGGAGCAGCTGCCATTGCAGCCTCATCAAGCAGAAGGTATCGGTGATGGTTGAATGAAAGAGAAAGCTAGCTTGGAAAGGTAAATTTGGGGAAAAACTAAGATCCAGTATGAAATTGCTCAGGAGTTCCAGCATACCAGCAGTCATCTGCATGAGCTAAAAAGGAATGGCAACAACTTCAGCAAGAGAGGGTGTCATGTTTAAGCATGGATGTTTAAGCAATGTACCTTTAAGAAAACAGTGATGTCAGAGAGTGGGTGGGTCTGAGGTCAGGTCAGCCATTTTGCAGTTTAGTTTTGCAGGTTTTCAGTTTCAGTTTTAGTTTAAAAAAGCAGTGGGTGTGTGTCTGTGTGTGTCCAGAGAGCTGCAGGAAGAAAAAACAAGGTGCTGGAGCTGAAGTCAACCAAGCTAATATGTCTCTGCCATTCTTCATATATATCCTTTAACCTGATGTGATACTGTTAAAGGTGTTAAGTCTCTTGGAAGTTTGAAGAAACACTTTAAGGAGTCATTTACTGTTGCAATATTTTCTGAGCTATCTTTAAAGTAAGGGGTGTTAAGAGATCCAATGTTTGTTTAAGATGTTAAGTTGAGTTCATGGAATAAACAGTGTTTTGTGTTTAAAAACCCACGTGTCCATAATTGTCATCCCACACCAAGGGGAAAAGCTGTGTGCTGGGAAAAGCAACAAATCCATAAAAGGGAGAGGTTGGTTGAACTCCATGATACATTTTGGTGTTCTGAAAACGCCTCGTCCATAACAAGGGAATTAATTGTAAGACAACAGTTTGCAATGCAATGAAATGCAGGAACTGCGGTGCTCTAAGAGCAGTCAAATTCCAGTCATAGTCGTGACACAGGAGGTGATGATACTCGTATCTGGTCAAGAGAATCAGATGAATGACTGGATCTGTCTCACCATTTCACAGAGATTATCTGCAGTGTTGGAATACTGAATCAAGAGGTTGAAAAGCTGGTACAAATGTGGCCAGAATATTCAGCAAACCTTCAGCATTCAATGACTGGTGCCTCGCACTGTCCGAATTCAGCAGCTGTTACTAATTAGTTTGAGATATCTTCAACAGACCCCAAAGGAAGCAGAATACAAAGCAGTTGATAAAATGTGAAGAACTGATGATGAATGCTGCAGCATTGATCAACAATCTGTCTTCCATTCAAGTGAAGAATTCTGCTGCAAGGGCCAGGCAACTGCACATAACTGAATTATTGATTAAACTTTTATTGTTTCACAATATGCATGCAATCTTAGAGGCCTACTGGATCTTCGGAAATTTCTCTCGCTCTAAAGAGTGGATAGATTTATTATCACAACTATAACATGTGAGAAGACAAAAATGGACTATATTCATGTTAATGGTTGCCTGTAAAAAAATTCTTAATTATATATCGTATAGAATATAAGTTGTGTATAATCTTAAGAAATGTTTAACGTTACAAAGGTTTTAAAAGAATGATATATTACTGGTTCACTTTTTAAGGGGAGGAGGTGTGATGTTATGGAAATTGGATTATAAATGTAGTGGGAATTTAAGAGTTAAAAGCCTTGGGGTATAATATGTAGCTACAGTGGTCTAGGTTTTAAAAAGGATTTTGTTTTACTTCTAGGGAACAGCAGGTGAAACTTATGAATGATGTATTTTTCAATCTCGGCTAATGGACTGTAGTTTGAGTGGGGAGGTCCCTGGGAAGCTTTTGCAGCCTACAGAGATAATTTGTTTTTTAACTTGGGGTGATGAGATCATTGTGGGGTGGATCCCACAAAGGCAGAGAGGCAAGGCAGTGAGTTTGGAAAGGCTATGAGAGAGAGAGGAACTGAGTTCTGATCTGCCTGACTCTGAGTCCACAATTGGTTCTAAGTAGGATAGATAAAAAATAGAGTAATAATATTTTAAAACGGAGCAATCTTGACTGAAGACAAGGAAGAGACTAAAACAACCTAGTTCAAACAGCTATTTGAAGATATTCAGCCGGAGTCTGAGGGGTTCCAACCAGAGCCAAATCTGTTTTCTAAAGCAAGTATTACTCTATGCCCTGCTAATTTTAAGATAGATTAAGGAGTTGTATGTTTGTTTTCTTGTTGTTTAATGGGAAATTGTATTGTTGTGTTAAGGGGTAATTGTAAGCTGTTCTTTTCGGGTGTGAAGTTAAAAGTATAACTGCATGCATAATAAAGTTTTCTTTTAGAAATACCAAAGCCCTATTTTTTCATGCAATTAGCCCGGAAGCAGATCATTCTTTCCGCACAGTCTTAAAATGCACTAAAATATTGTGGTTTCAGTCCGGTATCCTAGCCACTGTTCGAGTCTGATCTGGGATCATAATAAATGGATAGTTAAAGATGGTCTTTGCCTGGCACTTGTGTGACACAAATATTATTTGCCATCTCTTACCCCAAGCTTGAATATTGTGCAGATCCTGCTATATTGGGACATGCTCTGCTTCAGAACTTGAGTAGTCATGAATGGTGCTGAACATTGCCTCATCATCAGCAGACATCCCCACTTATGATATTATGATGGAAGGAGGTTTATTGATGAAATAGCTGAAGATGGTTGGCCTAGGACACTACACTAAGGAATTCCTACGGTGATGCCCTAGAACTGAGAGGATTGACATTTAACAACCATAGCCATCTTTCTTTCTGTGAGGTAATGGAGAGCTTTCCCCCTGATTCCCATTGACTCCAGTTTAGCTCGGGCTCCTTGATGCCAGACTCGGTCAAACGCTGCCTTGATGTCAAGGGCAGTCACTCTCACCCCACCTGTGGTTTGCAGCTCTTTTGCCCATGTTTCTACCAATCTGTAATGAGATCATGAGCTGAGTGACACTGGTGGAACCCAAACTGAGCATCAGTGCATAGATTATTGATAAATAAGTGCCGCATGATAGCACTGGTGATCGCCCCTTCCATCACGTTAATGATCGAGATGAGACTGATAGGCATTAATTGCCTGGGCTGGTTTTTGTTCTTGTAATTTCTTTTGGAAGATTGCAGAACTGATAGTCAATTCTTTGAGTCATGTGATCTGCAGTAGCTATTTTGTGGTTCAACAAAAGTCCATTTCAAAATTAGGAAAAAACGATAACGTTTTGATACTCACAGTGATTTCTTTTCATGTTTTATTGACATGACATTCTACACTAAGTTGACGTAGGAAATACTCTAGCTCTTTAACAACATCCTTACAGACTTAACCTTAAGAAACTAGCTCAAGGGAAGAGATTAAATTCATGTTGGACAATGATATTATTGAGCCAAGTCAGATTAGTTGGAGCTCCCCATTAGTGATGGTGCCAATACTGGATGGATTACAATGATTTTGTATTGACTATAGGAAAGTCAGTGATGTGCCAAGAGCAGATTCATATCCAATTTCATGGTTGGAAGATTGCATTGATAAAATTGGAAATGCAGACTTTGTGAATAAGATTGACTTGGTTTTATTGCTAGGTTCCATTAATGGATCAAGCTGAGAAAATATCTGCAGTTGTAACCCCTGACGGACTGTATTGTGCCATTTGGAATGACAAATACACCAACTACAATTCAAAGACTAATGAACAAAGTCATTAAAGGATTGCACGGCTATGTTCTATATTTTGATCATTTGGTGAGTTACAGTAAAGGAAGAACATTTGGAGAACATGTATGCATTGTTTGACTAGTTACATAAAGGTAATTGAGTGATACGTTCGGTGAAAAGTGAGCTTGCCAAAGCTTAAGTCACTTATTTGGGGCACATTATTGGATAAGGCCAAGTATTGACCAAAAAAGCTGAACGACAAAATATAGGGGAAGTGGTGGCATATTGGTATTGTCACTCGACTAAAAAAACAGAGACCCAGGGTAATGTTCTGGGAATCCATGTTCAAATCCCACCACTGCAGATGGTGAAACTTGAATTCAGTAAAACAAAATCTGGAATTAAAATCTAATGATAACCATGGCACAATTGAAATGAAAATGAAATGAAATGAAAATCACTTATTGTCACAAGTAGGCTTCAAATGAAGTTACTGTGAAAAGCTCCTAGTCGCCACATTCTGGCGCCTGTTCGGGGAGGCTGGTACGGGAATTGAACCGTGCTGCTAGCCTGCCTTGGTCTGCTTTAACAGCTGGCTATTTGGCCCTGCGCTAAACCAGCCAATTGATGATTGTCGTAAAAACCCTTCTGTTTCACTAATGTCTTTAGGGAAGGAAATCTGTCGTCCTTACCGGGTCTGGCCTACATGTGACTCCAGACCCACTGCCCCTTCAAGGGCAATTAGGGATGGGCAATAAATACTGGCACAGCCCATGACACCCACGTCCCATGGACAAATTTTTTTTTAAAATCTTGGACTTTTCTGTTCTCAGAACTAAATGGAAAATGTAATGATTTCTGGGAATGAGTGGCTTTCAATGGAAATTTGTTCCAAATTTCAGCACGATGGTTCCTCCCCAAACAATGAAAGAAAAATAGAATGTTCAACTGGACAGACTGTTTTTGAAGCCATATTAACAAATAAACCTACATTGGCACTGCCACACTTCGACAAGCTGTTCAAAATGGTTATTAACACCATGGTGTGGGCATAGGAGTGGAGTGGCTACAAGAGGGTGATGCTGGAATCAGGCATCCAATTGGTTAATTTTTTTCAGGATTATTTTTCAAGAAAACAAACCTCTTACCAGTGGAAATACTGCACAATTGAAAAGGAAAAAAATCTGGTCTTGGCTCGTCAACAATTTAAAATAGATGTTTCAATAAATCAAGGAGAGACAGTAGTTTATACGGAGCACAATCTTTTAATGATTTTGGAGAAGTTCCACATGAAGAACCTTTGGTTACTTCATTTAATTCTGATGTTACAATTCTACAACATAAAGACTGTTCATGTTGTGAGTTAACAAACATTGCTCAAGCTCAATCAAGAGTGTGACTGTCCAAATGATTCTCTATGGGGACATTGACTTTGTACATGCCATTTGAAGACTACAAGTTGGAAGAATATTTTACCCGTGTTCCAGTGTTGTAGGAAGAGAATATTATATGTAAAGCTAAGAATTAAGGAATAGCATGATAGGATATGTTGTTTTGTTTGTAAATGAAAATGCCACCCTTTCAGATGCATTAAATTTATTTTGAGTGGGACATGTTATAACTGCCCATTGTGGATTATATTAAAGTTTAACAATGGGGAGGTTTAGTTTCAGTTTAAGCTGAATTCGGGGGTTGCATATTTTAGGTTTTCTTTAATCTGATTCTGTGTGCTTTGAAGTAATGCTTAAACTTTTGACCCAGTTGAAAGCCCTGAGGTTGCAATGGAAAGATTGCTGGATGGAGCTATGCTCTAAAGGTTTTTTCAGAAAATAAAGATGTACGGCAGGAAATGGCCTGGGAGACTGCAGATTTCTTGCATGTAACCAAGGAACTGGGGTAGGATCAAGAATCTCTGTAAAAAGAGGAAAGGTCCAGCCATCGAATAAATGCTAAGAGAGTGACTACATGAGTATCTTGCATCATAATTTGTGACTATCAGCGATGCCTATACTTAGACATGAAGGTCATATTGTTAGGAATACACCACAGACCTTGGACGTGATTCTCCATCGGCCAACGCCAAAACTGGCAAAGAATTGGATGTGAGGCCATGATCATGGCCGTCGCTGGGTGCCCACCAGAATTTCACGCTCCAGTGCCCCGACATTAGCGTCAAAGCGTTCTACTCAGCATGTACAGTAATCGCTGTCTGCATATCGTTAGTGGGCCTGACCAGGGCCTCTGCGATGCTCAGCCGGGAGGAATTACTGATGGCAAGTTTCACTTGTGGTTTCAAAAATCGGGAAACAAGTGCCGTGGTTGATGAGTGAAAGAGAGGAGGTAGGACACGCAGAGGTGCGACTGGCAAGATTGGCTGCGCGATGTGTGGAGCTTTGCCAAGCCCAGGGGAGGCAGCGGGGAGCCGCACAACGTGCGCGCCAGGGCTGACATGCATGGGACACTCGAATCACCTCCAGGATCAACGACAGGCAGAGAGGGATGGTGATGGGGCACCAAAGCAGTGAACACTGGCTGAACTGGGGTCCATGGCCCAAGCCCCCCCCCCCCCCCCCCCCAACCACCCCCCCCCCCCCCCCCTCCTCCGCCCCAGCACCCCCTCGGAAGCCAGCCCAGCCGATCCCTCACACCTGTCTGACAAAGACTGGTTGAAACGTTTTGAACATGTGTTTATTGTATATATATATACAGGATCGTGCCATAGCCCTATCTCTATACTGTATGCTGCATCCCATGCCAACCTGACTGGTGTCTACCTTTCTGGCCTTACGAGCTCTAATGCTATGCCTTGGTGCATCCCTAGGTGATACATGAGGGGTGGAGGCATCCTGTTGTGATTCCCTTCCTGTGACTTGAGTCCACTTTGGCAGCCATCTTCTGGGGTGACGACCAGGCCGGATGGGCCCAGCTGCTGCTCAGGTGTCCCAGGTGGCATGGTGCCACCCTGTCCTTCCCGCTGCCCATCAGATGCACAAGGGACAGAAGAGAGGCGGTCTGAGGTGCAGTGGTGTTCCGGCACCTCCCCTGCGGAGTCACCGGCACAGGCCCCATCACCTCCTCTTCCCTCGGGGTGCCCAATGACCCCGGGCTGCTCCAAGGTTAGTTAAAATAAGGCTCCCTTCCCTCGGGGATGCCTTTGCCAAATCCAAATGTATTTATGTCTGAAGAGGAGCCAATTTATCCAGGCTTTTTTGAATTAGAGAAAGAATGAGTTTATCCATTACAAAGTCGTGGAAAAAGGGATAAAACACAACATGCATACATACAGATTATAAATGAGATGTGAGTCCAAAAATAAAAGTTACAAAAGAGAACTACAAATCAGTCCTTGGCTTGTCCTTGAGGATTAGATGGTGAAGCATTGCGGCCATTAAGTTGAATGATTTCAATAGTGCTGACTTTGGCAGTTGAGATTATTGGTTCTTCAGGTTAACTGAAAGAAGTTCTCCGGTTTCCCTTTTTGACTGTGCCTTGGCTGTCTTATGACTTGTTTCCAGCAATCATAGAGAGAGCGAGGCTGTTTTACTTGCAAGTGCAGGGATGCTGACTGGCTGTTCTGCCACAGGGACCTTCACAGCATACACCAGCACAGTAGAACCAGGACACCAGGCACTGCACAGAGATAAGAGTTGCAATTGACTTTTAACTTATTTTCTTGTGTATTCCTGGAAGGGGAAAAACACAAACTGTTTTACACCCAGAAACTAGATTTTTTTTCAATTCACATCAGGCCCACAGTTTGGGATATAACTCAAATGAGATGGTTTCTGCTGAGATGTAACTGTACAGGAGATTACGGGTCATCTTTTGCATTGCCACCTCTTTCTTTGAAGCACCTGTGTGAAAAAGGTGCAACATTCCATTCTCTCTGGACTAGTTGATCGAGTGTAATCCACATAGAAATTCCAGCAAATTGTTACTTTATAGTCTCAGCCTGTTTTTGCTAGGATGTCTTTTTTAAAAAAACACATGTCTTACTTAAACGTTCAATATGTTCGTAAGTAATATGGAGCTATAATCCCTTGACATGACAGAGACAACAGAAATGAAAACCTAGTAGTAAGTTTACTATATGGAAGCTGGAAAGCAAAGAAAGTGGAAGAGTATTGAATCATACCTTGGTCAATACCCTTCAGTGAGCTATCCGATGAAGGTCCAGAGAAATGTGGCAAGTGAATATTTTCAATTTCTGCACATTCTGAAAATGGACAAGTGCAAACACTATTCACTCGAAGTGGCTTCCCAGAGGGAAACCATTTTCAGATCTGTGCCTCTTCAGAATAGAATTGTTGCTGAATCATAGAATCCCTACAGTGCAGAAGGTGGCCATTCAGCCCATTGAGTATGAACCGACCTTCTGAAAGAGCACCTAACTATGCCCACCGCTCTGCCCTATTCCCTTAACCCTGGATACTAAGGGACATCTTACACATGGTGAATCCATTTAACATGCACAGCTATGGACTGTGGGAGGAAACCAGAGCACCCAGAGGAAATCCATGCAGATACAGGGAGAATGTGCAAACTCCACAGTTATTCGAGGTCAGAATTGAACCCGGGTCCCTGGCGCTGTGAGGCAGCAGTGCGAGCCACTGTGCCATCCTCAAATAACTTGGGTGAACAGTCGTTGACAGCTTTCTACACCTGGGCATGGAGCGTCGAGCAACTGGGTGAGTGAGCTGAGCTGGGAGTATTTAGTTAAAGTAGGAGTCAGCACACCAAGGAGTAAGAGAGTGGGAGAGGGCCACAATATATTTTAATTAAGCATGCAGCAGCATTTCTACTCTTCATTGCTTTACAAAAAATTTCCACCCAAAAACCTCTGGTCCTTTCGAAGTGCCAATAATTAGGTCCCTTAGGACGGCATGGTAGCACACTAGTTAGCACTGTTGCTTCAATGCTCCGGGGTCCCAGGTTCAATTCCCGGCTTGGGTCACTGTCTGTGTGGACTCTGCATGTTCTCCCCATGTCTGCGTGGGTTTCCTCCGGGCGCTCCTCCCACAAGTCCTGAGAGACGTGCTGTTAGGTAATTTGGACATTCTGACTTCTCCCTCTGTGTACCCGAGCAGGCGCCAGAATGTGGTGACTAGGGGCTTTTCACAGTATAATGTAGGCCTTCTTGTGACAAAGATTATTATAATTATTACTGCCCCTCACAAGCAGAAAGTGTGTACTGTGGTGTATTCTGCATCCATTGGAGCCTGAAAACTTCAACTGTTGCCCTAAAACTAGTGTGGGACCCTGATTTGTGCGTGTAAGCAGTCTCTCACCACTTTCAACGGGGGGTATTGTGTACTCACTTAATGACCTGCCTGAAAATCCTATCACGCAACTTGTGAATCGCCAATGGGCGGTCAAAGTGCCGCTCCTCATTTTTCAGACGAGAAATGCAAGCAGTACTTGTGCTTATTCGAGGTCCGGCAAATAAGAATCATTTAAAACAACTGTCTGTCGTGCCAGTGCGACGCTGCAGCTGGTTGTGCATAGAAATTACAAGGCGGACCTAAGTACATTGGCGATACGGTGGCACGATGGTGAACACTGTTGCCTCACCAGTCGATGCGGGGCCGGTCGGGTGCCATTGAAAGAGGCCCCCGCGGCGATTCACCAAGTGCAGCTAGCCGAGTTCCCGACGGCATGGTTCTCCCTTGGTTCTACCCGTCGGGAACTCGGCATGGTGGCTGCGGACTCAGTCCGTGGCCGCCCTTGTGGTGGGGGGTGGGGGGGGGGGGTGGAGGGATCATTCACGCGGGGGCCTCCAGAACGGCGATGCTACTGATCGGGGACCACCGATCCGCGGGCGCGGGTGATCTGGGGGGGGGGGGGGGGGGGGCTATGTTTTCGGTGCCGGTCCACAGTGTGGGTCGGCCATGTTGCTCGGGGCAGCCGCCGCAGGCCGCCGCAGTGCACATGCGCACCCCCCAACCTGAAATGCAGGGGACCGTGTCAGCAGCCAGAGGTGCGAAGCCTACTCCGGGGCCCTGCTATCTCCCTGCAAATCAAAGAATCACCCTGGACTTTCTCCAGGTAAGTCCAGAGTGATTTGCGCGCGTTTTTTCAAGGGCGTGGGGACCTATCCTCATTATTGGAGAATCCCGCCCCATATATAATGCCAATTTGCATGTTAAAAAGGTTTATCATCTGCAACATGTTCGTACTTCACTGCTTCATCAGACCTCTTTGATCATGGTGGTGGGTGAAGTGCCAGTGTGAAAGTGGCAGCAGTAATGTTCTGGCTGCTATTGCCCTGAATGCACTGGGTATCCCAAATTTAGTTCTACTTCATAGAGATTGCTTTTCACTTCCATAACCTTGATCTTGCTTTAAATTGTAATTCTCATTGGTAACAAGTGCCTTCATTTGCCAATTTAATTAACTGATTTAAGTAATGAATCTTATATGCCTTCATGTTTCAAGTTTGTAAAGACCTATGGCCTCTTCCGATCCCAGCATCTCAAGATCTAAGCAATTTTTCTTGCAAACGCTTCTAATCTCCCTCTTCAATAATCAATTTAATTTGTCCTGCAAATATATTTTCTGTTGCACTTAAAGGAGCATTTCATCATAATCATCAAGCTGACCTTCCTTGCAATTTGACAATAAGCAATTGGTAAAATAACGTTGCAGCGCTCCCACTGAGCACCAGCTTGATTTTAAAACAAGGCCAGCTTTGTTTTTTTAAAGAAGAACCTCTGATTCCAAAAGGACCGTGCATCATTTTAGTCATAACATCAAACACAATGATGCTTCAATCATACAGTGCTATTTTAGTACGCCAATGCCACTGTTGCTTTCCATATCCCTAAACAAGTGGAGAAAACCTGACAAGATTGCACAGCGGGCATTGTCACTTTAACAGTATGCAAATGAAATTGTTTTTGAATATTTCTGTCAATTTTTCCCTTTGATTGGAACAACAGAAGCAGGAATTTTCTGATCTCATTATGCATCAGGACATCTTTATCCTGCCATCACATTTTATTTGGTGAGAATGCTTCCGTGGTAATTGTCCCTTTACAGGGGAGGTGATTGGATAGTGGTATTATCATAGAATCATAGAATTTACCATGCAGAAGAAGGCCATTTGGCCCATCAGGTCAGCACTGGCCCTTAGAAAGAGCACCCTACCTATGCCCGAACCTCAACCCTATGTGTGCACCTCCACCCTATCCCTGTAACCCCACCTAACCTTTTTTGGACACTATGGGCAATTTAATATGGCCAATTGACCTAACCTGCACGCCTTTGGACTGTGGGAGGAAACCGGAGCACCCAGAAGAAACCCACGCAGACACCGGGAGAACATGCAGACTCCGCACAGACAGTGACCCAAGCCGGGAATCGAACCTGGGACCCTGGAGCTGTGAAGCAATTGTGCTAACCACTATGCTAACATGCTGCCCGACTATCACTGGACTAGTAATCCAGATACCCAGGGTAATGCTCTGGGGACTCGGGATCCAATACCACCAGGGCAGATGGTGAAATGTGAATTCAACAAAAATCTGGAATTAAAAGTCTAATGATGACCATGCAACCATTGTCAGTTGTCATAAAAACACACCTGGTTCACTAACGTCCTTTTGGGAAGGAAATCGGTCATCCTCACCCGGTCTGGCCTACATGTGACTCCAGACCCACAGCAATGTCTTAAATGACCTCAGGGATGGGCAATAAATGCTGACCCAGCCAGCGACACCCACATCCCATGAACGAATTTAAAAAAAAGGGCAACACAGCAGAGTGTTGGGTGTTGTAGAATCACCTCATGGTGAGAAAGGCTCCCGAGGCAAAGACATTTTGGCAGCCCACTTCTTATTAACAAATACCTTTTGTGTTCATTAATGAAATCTGTGAAACCTTTACACTGCCTTTGACCCAACACCTGTGAGTACCCTGGGCGGGATTCTCCCCTACCCGGCGGGGCGGGGGGGTTCCGGCGTAATGGAGTGGCGGGAACCACCCCAGCGTCGGGCCGCCCCAAAGGCCGCACCTTTTGGGGCCAAGCTCTCACCTTGAGGGCTAGGCCCGCGCCGGACTGGCTTTCGCTCCGCCGGCTGGCGGGAAAGGCCTTTAGCGCCACACCAGCGGGCAGGCTCCGGGGTCCTGGGGGGGGGGGGGGGCGTGGGGCGATCTGGCCCTGGGGGGTGCCCCCACGGTGGCCTGGCCCACAATCGGGGCCCACCGATCTGCGGGCGGGCCTGTGCCGTGGGGGCACTCTTTTTCTTCCGCCTTCGCCATAGTCTTCACTGTGGTAGAGGCGGAAGAGACCCCCTCCCCTACGCATGCACGGGGATGACGTCAGCAGCCGCTGGCACTCCCGCGCATGCGTAGGGGAGGGGGTCTCTTCCGCCTCTGCCACAGTGAAGACCATGGCGAAGGGGGAAGAAAACGAGTGCCCCCACGGCACAGGCCCGCCCGCAGATCGGTGGGCCCCGATTGTGGGCCAGGCCACCGTGGGGGCCCCCCCTCAGGGCCAGATCGCCCCACGCCCCCCCCCCAGGACCCCGGAGCCTGCCCGCGCCGCCTTGTGCCGCCGTTCAAAAGGTGGTTTAATCCATGCCGGCGGGGAGGGTTGACAGCGGCGGGACTTCATCCCATCGCGGTCCGGAGAATCGGCGGGGGTGGGCCCGCCGGCCAGCGCGGTGCGATTCCCGCCCCCGCCAAATCTCTGGTGGTGGAGAATTCAGGACACGGCGGGGGTGGGATTCACGCCAACCACTGGCGATTCTCCGACCCGGTGGGGGGTAGGAGAATCATGCCCCCTGTTTTAATTGATTGCCTCTCATTGTGCGAATAGACCAATTTGGCTCCTCCATGGATGACAAGGCACAATATGTCAAGTGCCATGGGTATTATTTCGAAGCAAACAAAATAGGGGAGGAGGGGAAATGCAAAGAAATTCTCCTAAGCATTTGAGGAACTCAGACCTGTAACCTCATTCACAGCCTTGCAGCCCCAAGCATTGTCGACTCCAATTCATTTAGTGAGCTTGTGGATTTAGTGAAGGTTCAATTGCAACCTCACCCATCAGTCATACTCCACAGATTCAAATGTTATTCGAGGATGAGCACCCCAGGTGAATCGATCACAACTTAAATTGCTGAATAAACTGAAGCTATTATTGGAGTATTGTGATTTTGGAACAACCCTAAATGACATGTTATGGGATAGGTTAATCTGTGACATGAACAATAATACTATTCAATGCAGATTGCTTGCAGAGGTCAGCGTAATTTTTAAATGGGAAATGGAGATAGCACTGTTCATGGAAAGTACAGAAAACAATGCACAGGAGCTGCAGAGCACACAAAATGGTGCTGGTGACTAGTTTGGGCAAGAACCAGCAGCCAGCCTTGGTGCCGAAACCATCAAAGCAGCCACGAAGTGGGAAACAATGGTGGATTTAAAGGTATTTTTCATTAAAGATTCATGGATTAAAATGAGAATGAGAAAGTCAAATAAATGGGAAATAAGGGAATCATAAGGAAGGGCCCGTACAAGGGCAAGACCAGTACAATATAGCTTATGATAGAAAGTGAATCCTGAGTTAAACAGGTTGGAAGAACTGGGCATTATCCAGCCAGTTTGTTTCTGGGAATGGACAGCACCTATAGTCCTCCTGTTGAAACCAGGCAAGACAATTCACAGTGATTATAATTAATCAGGCTGCCAAGCTGGATAAATCTCCAATCACGGGAATTGAAGACTTGTCAGCTGCCAGGAAGTCAATCTTACACAAAGCTGGATGTGGATCTCGCATACCAGCAGCTCAAATTAGATGATGCTTCCCATGGGTGTGTCACAATGAACACACACAAAGGCCTAATCCAGTACATGCACATGCCTTTTGTCGTGTCTTCAACGTGTGCAATATTCCAAACAACAATAGAGAGTCTGCTACAAGGGCTACCATAGGTTGTAGCATACCTTGATGATGACCTTATAACTGGATCGACAGAGGCAGAGTATCTATCAAAAACATAAGAGGTATTAGTGATTTCAAGAGGCTGGAGTTTGCCTTGAGAAAGAGAAGTGCACCTTTCAAGCCACGGAGTTGACCTATGTGGGGCATTGTGTAGATGCACAACAATTACACCCCATGGAAGTCAAAGTCAAGGTGACAAAGGAGGCACCTGCCCCCACAAACACAACTGAACCCAAACCATTTTTGGGGGTGGCAAACTAATATAGAAATTTTGTATCAAAATTATCAACGGTATTGAACCGCTTGCATATTCTGCTAAAAAACACAATCGTTGGTCTTGGAAGGCTCCCAGGAGGAAGCTTTCAACAAAGTAAAGCAATTGTTGCATTCCTCTGTTGCTAACTTTTGATTGGCTCTTAAATCGTAATTTGCTCTGTTTGTTTAACCTTTGCTCTAGAGTCACCAGGTATCTTTATGATACCGCCACGAGGTTCAAGTTCAAGTAATTATCAATAACTCAACTCCCCAATTAATAAGATTCAAATCAAGACACATTTATTACGCACAGTAAATCGCTACTCATGCATAAACTCTACTTTCTAGTCTATTCCTATCACTAAAACGCCTATACTTAGCTTCGGACTGGCCCACCAGGTCAGGGGGACAAATGGCCTTTTGTTCAGGTCCTGAGTCTGCAGGATTCAAAAGCTGGTATGGACTGGTAGCTAGGAGCGTCTTATCTCGTAGCGAGCGTTAACGTGAGACTTACTTGCTTGGCGGCAACAAGACAGGTCACTGTCAAGGTTTGGTTCAAGTTGTTGAGTGACCCTGCCAAAGAAGGACGATTTGAACTTGGGGGGTTTACTTTATCGTCCCCAGGGGCTTCCCGCCCTTCAGGATGGACCCCATACCTGGTTCCAAGTGATTGGACTGCGTTCCGATCACTTGGATCGATTTCTCCAATACTGGAGTTGTTCCCTGATCGTTGGGCAGTCCCTAAATGTCCGTTGGCCTTCCTTTGTCTTGACTCCTGCTGGCGCCGAGGAGTCTGGCTTGGCTTTATTCACCTTAACTGTTGCCATTGTGCCTTGGAATCACTCATTACTATGCAGATGGCTGCTGCATTACTATGCAGATGGCTGCTGGTTTCAGTGCTGTCTGGTTCCTTACAGGTTTCAATACACATGATTTCTGTATTTGCTAGTCTTTGCCTGTGTTGGCTGACTTTCCCTTCAGCCTTTGCGATTCTCCATTTTAAGTCGGGAAGTGGTCAACTCAGGTGGCTACACCTCAAACCTGTTAGCACACGTCAACTTATCTAAAGAACTAATATTGACCTACGATGCCTCTCCATATGGCGTTGGTGCAGTGTTGTCCTGTGAGATGGATGATGGCTCTGAAAGGGTGTTAGGGTACGTGTCAAGAACTCTCTCAGAGGTCGAAAAAGACAACTCAGAAATCGAGAAGAAAAGATTATTAATAGGCTTTTGCATCAAGAAATTCCACAAGTACTTACATGGCAGACACTTTGCTATTGTTTCTGAATAAAAACTGCTCTTGGGTTTTTTCAAAGAGGACAAGATTCTCCTGCTGATCGCTTCAGCAAGAATTCAACAATGGCCGTTAAATATTTTCGCCCACGAATATACTTTCAAGCACTGACCTAGACTGCTCTTGGCTGCCTGCCCTCTTAGCTACCTGCCCTTGCACAAAAGTGTCACATGTACTCCAGTGGCACAAGGAATCACCATGGCACTACATTTTTTTTAAACATTGGCAGTCTCGGCTGCTGTACAATTCTTATAAATAAATACCTTTTGTATTCATTAATGAAGTCTGTGAAAGTGCATCTTTAAAGCTTCAGTTTTGAATTGACGTGTCACTTCTGTTAAATTGCCACATGTGCACCAATATTAAGCATCAAAGTCTCCTCAAAGTTACATGCTTGAAGTGATATATTGTGGTTGAATTCAAAGAACAAAGGTAAATTATGTTTTTAGTTTTGCTTAAATCTAGTTTGTTCTCAATAAGACAATTTTCCATTGTAGTACCATTGCTCAAAATGCTGATCCTCTCACCAATGTGCAGCTGGACTCATGAGTGAGTTGATACATTGTGAGATACTCAGCTGGATTTTCATCAGCATGAGTTAAGGGTGCAGGCTGGTGTGGATTGCGAGCCTTCACCATGCACTCTCGACCTGGTTAGTTTCCTTGTGGTGATAGGCATCTCTTAGCCGTCCACAATTATTGTGGAGTCTGACCACTTTTACAATGTGTCATGTTTCTCGGCCCCTCAGAGCTGTTGTGAACTATAATCTGAATGTGAGAACCCTTTGAAAGCTAATTCAAAAGATGTTATGTGATGAAAGAGAAAATGCTGGAAAATCTCAGCAGGTCTGGCAGCATCTGTAGGGAGAGAAAAGAGCTAACGTTTCGAGTCCGATGACTGTTTGTCAAAGCTTTGCTGCCATACCTGCTGAGATTTTCCAGCATTTTCTCTTTTGTTTCAGATTCCAGCATCCACAGTAATTTGCTTTTAGCAAAAGATGTTATCCATGCCTCCTATACCAACCTATGTCTCTTCACGCACTCCCACTTTCCCCAACTCCTCCATGCCAACCTATGCCTCTCCACCCACTCCCAATGGTCATTCATACCCTCCTTGCCAGCATGTGTCATTTCAATGCTCATGTCATGGATGGCACAGTGGCACAGAGGTTAGCATTTCTGTCTCATCGTGCCGGGGACCCAGGTTCAATTCCGACCTCGGGTGACTGTATGGTGTTTGCACATTTTCCACGTGTCTGCGTGGGTTTCTTTCGGGTTGTCTGGTTTCCTCCCACAATCCAAAGATATGCAGATTTGGTGGATTGGCCATGCTAAATTGCCCCTCGGTGTCCAAAAGGTTAGGTGGGATTACGGGGATTGGGCGGGCGATCGGGCCTAGGTGTGGTGCTCTTTCAGAGGGTCGGTGCCGACTCAACGAGTTGAATGGCCTCCTTCTGCACTGTAGGGATCCTATTATTTCCATGCTATACACTAGCTACAGAACAAATACACTAATCTCATGTAAAATATATATTTTTTAAGTAATTCATTTATAACTTTCATACATAAAACCCCTTTTACAACACAAAAGAGTCAATCAACCAGCCCTTTAATAGCAGAACTGAAAACACCTAACACCTCATTATCCTGTACAAAAAAACCTTGAACAATTGAGAAAATGATCTCAGAGAGAAAGTTGTCAAGCAAGCAATGTTTAGCCTTATGCACAACTGCTTCAACAGACTCATGGCTGTCTGAACTCTCGGCCCAAGCTTCATTATGCATTCATTGTACATGACCCCATGTATGGGCCATTGGGGGTTGGTGGAGGGTTGTATGTTGATCTGGAGGGTATGAGGGACATTGGCAACATGTGAGGGGCATGAGGGACATGAGATGGTGTGGAGAGGGCATGGGAAGTATGTATGGGGTGAGGGGGTATGACAGGTGAGGCCTGGCCGGCCTTTTTGGTTTTATTTGCTTATATTGTAACAGGTACAAAGGCCCAGAGCACTGAGCACACCTTTTAAACAGTCCACCTCAGCCCCTATGGCTACCTCCAAACTATTTCCAGGGACACTGTGGGCTCCAGTTAACATTTGCTCCCCAAGAACAAAAATCCTGCCTTTAAAGACAATTTCTCTCGAAGCTGGCACACCAAGATAAGAAATTTCCTGACTCCAGCTCCCTGCCATTTGGATGAGAATCCAGTCCATGATGTTTGTTTGATAAAATCAGATAGAAATATAGCAAATAGGAGCAGGAGTAGGCCATTAGAACCTGCTCCACCACTCATGTTCATGGCTGATCCTTTATCTCAACCTTATATTCCACCATTTTCCCCTGACCCCATGACACCTTTAGAGTCTAGAAATCTACCATTTCCTTCTTAAATATACTCAGTGATTTGGCCGCCTCGGCCTTTTGTGGCAGAGTATTCCACAATTTCTCCTCATTACAGTCCCATACTCTTTACCCCGTATCTTATGACTGTGACTCCTTGGTCTGGACCCCTCCCAGTCAGAGGAAACAACATCCCTGCATCCAGTCTGGCCAGCCCTGTCAGAATTGTTGTTTCAATTAGTTCCCCTTTCATTCTTTCAAATTACAGTGAGTGCAAGTCCAGTCGACCGAATCTCTCCCCCTATGACAACACCGCCATCCCAAGAATCAGTCTGGTGAACCTGTGCTGCACTGTCAAATGAAAGCTATCAGAGACAATTGTGTATGCCATTCTACAATGTGCTCTTGTTTTATTGTTCATTGTCTACTGCTACCACTTAGGGAAGTAAGGAAAAAAAGACATCGTGAATGGAGTGTCACTTCAACTTGCTTATGAATGTGTGTTGCCCCATATACTTAATCGTTGATTCTGTACTGAAATTTCCCAGAAATCTTGTAGACTGTTTGTTCCTGTCATCATCTGATTAGAGCTAACCATGACCAGCAACATCCCTCACTACCAATTTAAGTCAACTTATGCAAATCTGTCTTACATAAATTAATACTGATTGCAGGTGTGTTATTCTGCAGTGAAAGAAATAATTGCATTTCTGGAGCACCTTTCACCATTTCATGCATTCCAAAATCAATGCAGCTAATCAAGTACTTTTTGGAAGTTGTCGCTGTTGCAATGTAGGAAATTTGACAACCAATATATACATAGCAAGCTCCCAATATGACATAAATCACCAGATAGTCTCTTTTAGGTGTTGGATGAGGGGTAATGGTTGGTCAGGACACTGGGAAAACTCTCTTCCTTTTCTTTAAAGTAATGTCTTGGGAGCTTTACATCCACACCAGAACGTGCTGGAGGGTCCTTGTTTCAATGTCTCATCCAAAAAAGAAAGCTCTGATAGTGCAGAAATCCCTCAATACTTCACTGGAATGTCAGTCTAGATTTTGCATTCAAGTTTCTAAAGTGGAATTTTAATCCTGACTGTCTGACTCACAGGTGAAATTGCTACCACTGAACTAAAGCTGAGACTTAGGATTGAATTTGCACCAAGTTGGGATGACTCAGGAGCTCTTTAAAAATGGTAGGCGGGACCCAATTCTGGGATTCCCAACCCCATTCCAGGGCTTTGCAATTTTCAGGAGTGCCTTTGGATGGTGCAGGCTAGTTAATGTCATGAGCCCGTCCGACTTGACCCCATTGCGAGGATAGGCATCTCCTAATCCTCTGCAATTTTCATGGAGCTGGGTGGTGTTTTTAAAAAGTCATAGTGCATGGCACCTGAGAGTTGTCGTGAACCATAGTCTGCATGAGGTGAGTTCAAAATGCCCTCCTCAAACAACTCTCCCCACCTCTTTCTCCCTATTCCAAGCTATGTCTCCCACCCTGAGATATTGAAGTTTGGCTGAGAGTTCTGACATCCATTACTCTAATGAAACACCTGGGACGAGATACTCCGATCGCCGACGCCGAAATCGTGTTCGGCGATCGGCCGGAGAATCCCCCTTTACGCTGGAATCGGGGGCGATGCGGTTTTTTCAATGCTCCACCCCCTTAAAAATAGCAAACTCAGGGAGTATGCTGCACGCCATATGGACGGCCTCAGGACGTCACCTGAGGTCCTCCCCCGATACTCTGCCCCCGATGGGCCGAGGCCCCGGTGGCGTGGGCCACGTGTGCTCACACCGTTCTGGAACCTTGCGTGGCAGTTGCGGACTGAGTCCAGCGCCGCCACAGTCATGGGGGGGGAGCCGTCCTGTGGGCAGAGGGGGCTTTGGCAGGGGTTCTGGGCACTGGTGGGGGGTGGTCTGGAGGTGGCGAGGTGGGTTACAGGCGGGCAGTTTTTGACAGGCCGGGCCCATGCGCGGCTGGCGCCATGTTGCAGGCTGCCACCGAGGCTGCTGCAGGCCGCCACCGTGTGAATGTATGGCCGTATCCGCAGGTAAAGCAAAGGGCTTCACACTGTGCAGCTGCTAGCCCCCCACTGGGCGGCGGATCGGTGTGGGGACGGCGCCGACTTTCTGGTCGTAAGACCAGACCGATCATGCGGACATAGCCATAGGATCGGCGAATCCAGCCCCTGAGCCTTAGGTAATACATTGCTCAGTTGATAGGTCTGGCTCACCGATCTCTGCTGTCAATTTTGTTTTAATACAAGATTAAGAGGTTTCAAGTACCTGTAGTTTCTCTGATTGATACTTTAAAGGGTCTGGATGATTGACACTTTTATTGGGCTGTGGTGAAATGACTTTTTAACATAATTGAATATAATGAATTAATTACTTTTTTAAAAAGCTTTTTCCACATCCTATTGTCACCATTGGGTTCATTGGTCCTACATGGAAGTTGCATAAGCTTTGTATTGAAAGATAGTTGGGGCATAACTTGACTTGGAGGGGATGTTGGGCAACAGGGAGTGGGTGAGGGAGCAGGCACATTCTCTGGGCTTTTTCTCAACTCACAGTACCCTATTCAGTAATGAAAATCCAGGCCTTAAATTCTGACACAGAACTCAAAGGATGGAGAATATATTATAAAATGACTTAAATGGCCAACTAACAGGCCTTTAAGTAACTGGAACATCAAGTATTGGCTTTGATACAAATGCTGTCACTTCACAATAAAATCTAATCTGAATCTTCAATTACCAGGTCCCATTCCACCAGAAGCAATGCATCACTGATTGATATAAGCTGGTGACTCCAGTCAGTAAGCGTTTAATCTTTATGTCCACACTGAACAAATCTCCTAATTTTCATATTAAAATTATCCTTTCCACTTCAGCTGTAGAAAATAATCAGCTTCAGTGTTGCAATTTTATTTATTTATGATTTTCATGCTTTTGTTTGTGTGCAGTCAGTTTTGAGGATTGATTCATAACTCAAATAATTTTAAAAAAAAAGCAAATTCTTGGATTAGAGTCTAAATTAACATATTTAATTTGAGCTGATTGTTTGGTACATCTTGACATGAACCTTTGTTTTTATTAAAAACAATCAGCTTCCGACATCTTGAAATGTATGAAATGTATGCTTCATTTGAAGCAGGTATGGAACGATGAGGGTGTTGGGCTATAAATGTACCAAAGCAGATTTTGAAGGTGATAATGGGAAACAAGAAAAGAAAATAAAGTGGGTAGGGAAAACAAATTTCAAATGATCACAAATATACAAGAAAATATGTCACACATTTTAGCCCATTTGCCTGTGAGTTGGACTCATTGGGAATAAAATGCTGCAGTTGCGTACATATGTAGCAGAAGGAAAATTTGATAAGATAGGAATTGTGGAGCCATGCATTACCTCAGAAAATGAATGAATTTAGTGACCAAGAGTTTCTGTTTTGGATGCAATCATCAATCTAGATGTAAATTGCGCTCAGCTTTGTGCTTGTTTTAAGGAGCAACTTTTATATCTTCAAGTTTCTGTTCAAACCCAGCACAAAATGGACAGGAATGGAAACATAAATTTAAAATCTATATTTTTGCTTTAAATTACACCTCGATATATTTAGGAGTGGTAACCAGTTGCAATTTTATTGGTACAGCTGAGAATGGGTTCAATAGAAGAAATAAGCATTTCTAATCCGTTCTGTAAGGGCACTTCCCATTGATTCCCTTATTTCCCATTTCTTTTACTTTGTCGTTATCGCTGTTGGTCCATGGATCTTTAATGGATATAAACCTTTAAGTCGAGCAGAGAAAGTGAGGAACTCAAAGGTTTCAAAATAGTACATTGTGCTGTGAAGTTTTAGCTTATGAACAGAAGAACTCAGACTTTCTGTCACCTGAGAGATCGAAGGGATTTGGTTCGATTGGTTGGTTGTTGGCCAATGGATTGTCCAAGATCCATTTTCTGCCCAGCATCAGACAGCAATTCGGTTCTGCCAGGTGGGGGTTTTCAGAGGATCCAGCAGAGAAAGCTCCAGGGTGCTGAGCAGAGAGGTTATGGGCACGATTTAACGGCCGTGTCCCGCAGGAATTGGGATGGGACATGCCTAATAGATTCCGGGAGATACCTCTTTCGGGATTCCCAACAGTTCTTCCACCTCACGGGATCTAACCTGATCTAACCCACAATGGGCAGGATCCAGACTTCCATAGTTAAGTGAGTTTACTCACTTAACTATGTTGACGCCGATCGAGCCACGTGGCATCTACCGGCCTTGTCGCCGAGATCCCAGCCGGGCATCATTTAGCACTGGCCCTCACATATGGGGACCAGGCGGAACAGCACATGGAGGGGTCTCCCAGGTGATTGGAGGCCCCCGGGTGGTCAGCCTCTGGGGCATCCTGGCAGTACCACCTGGGTGTGACCTGGCACATCCAGGGTGACCAGATGGCATTGCCAGAATGCCCAGATAGCACTGCCAGGCTGGTAGGTGCTTTTCTCAGGGTGCCAGGCTGGCAGTGCCCAGATGCAGGCTGGTATTTTACCCAAGTCGGAGATCAGGCCCGGGAGTGACCTGCCCGTGTGAGCTGGGGTGCGGGGAAACCAAGTACCCGGGGCATGGGGGTGGGAGGGATTCTAGATGGTCGCATCGTGGGGAGGGAGGGTCAAGAGATCGGGTCTCCATTTTTGATCTCTTCCTGCACTGAGGAGCTCCGCTCGTCAGATTTCCCCAGTGCAGGAAATGCGGCTAAGTGCAACCTTGGCAGGGAATTCCCCGCCGGGTGCCAAAATGGCAACAAAGTGCCGTTTGATAATGGGGTTGTTTCCGATACTATAAGCGCCGGGTACAATCCCACTAATCCAGCGTAAAACAGAGTCTGATATTTAAAAATTAAATTGTCCCTCTGTCTTGCCTCTTGCAAATGTTTCCTGCCTGCTGGTTCTGAGTCTGCAGAGAAGTCGCGAGACCATAATGCATCTAATCAGGGAGAATTAGCGCAAACACCTTTTTATCTAAGATGGGACCAGATGCGTGGGCTGGCTGGCTTCCAATGAAACATTTTATATAAACCAGCACCACATCATGCAGACGTGCGGTAGCTTTGTGGTTATGACACCGAATAACAATCCAGAGGCCTGCTTGAATGCAACTAATGATGTGAGTGCAATTACTTCTGCAGAAACTGGGAAATTTAAATTAATTAAATTAAATTATCCTGGAATATAACAAATAGAATCAGTAATAATGTCTGTGAGACCATTGGATGTTGCAAAAACCCATGTCCCTTCAGGAAGGAAATCTACTGTACTTAACTAGTCCTTAACTCTAAACCCTAACAATGTAGTTTAAAAAATACATTAATTAATGGGACATGGGAAAGATGGCTGGAAAAGCATTTATTTCCCATTCCCAAATTCCCTTGAGGGGGCAGTTAACAGTCAACCACATTGCTATGGATCTGGTGTCACATGTAGGCCAGACCTGGTAAGGTGGCACAGAACTTAGCACTGCTGCCTCACAGCTCCAGGGATCCAGCCTTGGGTGACTGTCTGTGTTGAGTTTGCACTTTCTCCCCGTGTGTGCGTGGGTTTCCTCCGGGTGCTCCGGTTTTCTCACACAGTCCAAAGATGTGCAGGTTAGGTGGGTTGGCCGTGCTAAGTTGCTCCTTATTGTCCAAAAGGTTAGATGGGGTTATTAGGTTATGAGGATAGGTGGAGGCATGGTCTTAGGTAGGATGCTCTTTCTAAGGGCCGATGCAAACTCGATGGGCTGAGTGGCCTCTTTCTGCACTGTACATTCTGTGATTCTCTCTGGCAGATCAGTGAACCAGATGGGTTTTTGCAACAATCAACAATGGTCCCATGGTCATCATTAGGCTTTTAATTCCAGATTTTTATTGAATTCAAATTTCACCATATGCAGTGGTGGGATTTAAACGTGGGTCCCAGAGCATTACTCTGGATCTCTGGTTTGATAGTCCAGTGACAATACCACTATCTCCCTGTTGACTCCTGTCTGCCCTCTGAAACGGCAAGGAAGCATTGGTATGTTATTTCATACAATTCAGGGATATAAGCTTCTCTGGCTAGACCAGCATTTATTGTCCATTCCTTTGAAAACCTGGTGGTGAGTTACCTTCTTGAACTGCTGCAACCCATGGAGCGTAGGTGCATCCATAGTGCTGTCAGGGAGGGAGTTCCAGGACTTTGATCCAGTGACAGCGAAGGAAGGGCGATATATTTCCAAGTCAGGATGGTGAGATGGGGGTATGGATGAGTAATAAATGCTGGCTTTGTCACCGATACCCAAATCCTAGGATGATATATATTTCTTTTAAATCACAGAAATGCAAATTTGCACTGGTCATAACCTCTGTTTGAAATTCCATGATTGCTTGAGCTGACTTGCCCAATTTACAGGCAAATTCAACAAGAAATATCAGTGCATCCAAAAGGAAACTCTAGGCCAGTATTCTGCAAAAATAGAGATTGCAGAATGGCTGATGGATTTTCTCGGGTAATCTGCATGAGAAGGAAATTGAAATAATACCTTGGGGAAGAAAAATATGGTTGGAGTTTAGAAAGTGGGCAGAGAAGTTGATTTAATAAATAGAATTGTATCTGCTGCAGCCCTCAAATGGAAGCCAACAGGATCAACAGTGTTTGTATAATTGATAAGTGACTGTGGTCAATGCAATCTTTACTGGAAATATACAAATAAATGCACAAATTTATACAAGATTGCTTTCTGAGAGACTAGGGTTGATTAGCCACCCAGCAAATCTCTGCTCCCAGCCTTTAGAATGGAATAGGAAGATTGGATGCTTAGCGCTTTCATTTCCATGGTGAAAGCATATCCTGCTGTTCTTTGTGTGTAAGCTACAGACCAGTCCAAAAAACTGAATAGGTCATTTCATGCATGGCTATGGGTGGGTGAAGAGGGATGGAAGTGTTTAGTTATGAGGCTCCAGCCATTTTGGTATCGGGCACGCTTAATGGACCAGCTTGTCTTTCCCTGTGCACCAATGTGCGTACGTATTGATGTTTGTGGAGAAGACATTTCCAGTTACACTGCTATCCACAAAATGTAGGTCGACATTTTGAAGCCTCAGTGTTTAAGTAAGAAAAGGGAGTTTCTTTTTTACTGCATCTTTCCAAATCTGTCTTACTCAACTAATGTTCAATGTATGACTACATTTTGTTTTTGAGATTGTAGCAAATATGGATTCTAGTTTTACTTTGGAAAAGTGTATAGATGAATTTTGCATCAGTTTTCACTTCAGAGGATTCAAGTAACATCCCAGAAGCATCAATAAAGCAGGAAATGGAAGGGAAAGAGGAACACTGAGAAATTAAAATCACCAGAGAAGAGATACTGAGTAAATTGTTGACCTGCGGACTGATAAGAGCCTGTCTCCTGATGGACTTCAACCGAGGGTCTTAAAGGAAGTGTCTAGTGTGATAGTTGTTGTATTGGTTTAAATTTTCCCAAACTCCCTCGATGCGGGGAATGTCCTATTAGATTGGAAGACAGAAAATGTGACTTCTTTACTCAAAAGGGGAGAGAGACAGAAGAAGAAAACTGCAGGTCAGATAGCCTAAGGAAAATATGAGAAACTATTATTGAAGAAGTTATAGCGCCCGTTATCATTTATTTTGAAGGGATTTGAATACAAAAGAATGAAGATTTTGCTTTAGTTTTACAGGGTACTAGCGCGACTATATTTGAAATATTGTGTACAATGTTGATCACCATTTTGATAAAGGATGTAAATGCATTGGAAGCAATTCAGAGAAGCTTTTATTAATCGTTTATGGGATTTGGGCATCGCTGGCTGTGCCAGCATTTATTGCCCATCCCTAATTGCTCTTGAGGGGGCAGTTAAGAATCAACCACATTGCTGTGGGTCTGGAGTCACATGTAGACCAGACTGGGTAAGGACAGCAGATTTCCTTCCCTAAAGGACATTAATGAACCAGATGGGTTTTTATGACAATCGACAATGGATTCATGGTGATTATTAGACATTGAATTCCCAATTGGTTACCAGACTAATACCTGGAATGAGTGGGTTGGCTTATGAGGAAACTGAAGTATAGAAGAAGTGTCCATATCTGAGGAAGGATGTTCTTGCTATGGAAGGAGTGCAGCGAAGGTTTACCAGACTGATTCCTGGGATGGTAGGACTCTCATATGAGGAGAGATTGGGCGTGAATTAACTGAGAAGAAACAAAGTCCCATGGTGAGCGCGTTTAGCCATGTGTTTCCCAATGCTTGTGGTGTCGACAAACACATGGCTATAAAACACCACTCATGTTAGATAAGGGGCCTCAGTGGGGAATGCATGGTAGAGGCCACACATAGCCCCGTTTTGTGCACTGAGGAGTTGCGCTCGCCAGAATTCCTCAGCAGTGCAAGAGATCAGGGCGCTATTTTTAAATGGTGTCCCAATTCCGCGCCCTCTGCCCTGACACTCCCCAAGCCCCAACACACTATGGGAGGGTCCCCAGTCCATCCCCCGTATAGGGCACCCCCAGCCCGAACACCAGCTTGGCACCTTGGTAGTACCAACCTGGAAGTGTCATGTGGGCAACTTGGCAATGCCAGACCCACAGCCAGGCAGTGCCAGAGTGCCCTGGTGGCACTAGAAGTGCCAGGGTACCACCCTGCCCAGAGAATATGTGCCTGGGGGACCTCCAATCCCATGAAAGACCTCCACGAGTGCCATTCCATCTGGTCCCCATTTCTGGAGACCGTTACTGAATAGCGGTCTCCAAGGCGAAGGGGATTGATCCCATGCCTGGGGTAACTCGGGAATCTGCACATTAAAATGAGACGAGCAGTTTCGCTTTAACATGCAGATTTGCTAAAAAGTGATTCCACCTAGAATGGCGGGATCTGCAACGTCTCGTGAGATTGCGTTCGATCTCACATGGTGTTGCGAACCAGGTAGATCCCGGGAGCAGGGTCTCCCAGCTTCAATCAGCCATGCTGTGCCACAGAGAGCTGCTTTTCGTACTCAAGATGACCGTTCGATCACGCCCTTTAAGTCGGTTAGGATTATATTCATTGGAGTTGAGAAGAGTGAGAGGGGATCTCATTGAAACTTATACAATTCTAACAGGATTTAGACAGAGTAGGTTCAGAAAGAATGTTCTCAATGGTGGGGAGTCCAGAACTAGGGGTCATAACCTTTTAAGACTGGGGTGAGGAGAAATGTCTTCACCCAGAGAGTGGTGAATCTATGAAATTCACTACCGCAGAAAGTAGTTGAGACCAAAACGTTATGCGATATCAAGAAGGAATTAGACATAGCTCTTGGGGTTAAAGGGATCAAGGTATATGGGGGGAAGGTGAGATCAGAGTATTGAATTTGAAGATCAGCCATGAGCATAATTAATGTCAGTGTAGGCTCGAAGGGCCGAATGGCCTACTCCAGCTTCTAATTTCTGTGTATGTTTGTATGTAATAGAGGCAACTTGATTGAAGCATTTAAGATCATGAGGGATCTTGACAAGATGGATGTGGAGAGGATGTTTCCGCTTGCAGGATAATCTAGAACTAGGGGTCACTGTTTAAAAATAAGGGCTCCCCATTTTAAATGGAAATTAGGTAAAGAATTGTTTCTCAGGCGGTCGTGAGTCTTTGGAACATTCTTCCTCTAAAGGTTATGGAAGCAGAGTCTTTGAATATTTTTAAGGAAGAGCTGGATAAATTCTTGGCAAACAAGGGGGTGATAGGATATTGGGGGTATGCAGGATTCAGATTTGAAGCTACTATCAGATCAGCACTGATCTTACTAAATTGTGGAGCAGGCCTGAGGGGCTAATGGCCTTCTCCTGCTCCTTGTTCATACGTTTGTAATTATTATTTTGCAGCTATTAACTATTTTAGCGTAGAAAAAGGGAAAGTCAATTGAGTTAATATCAATTCTACCCTTACCTGCCACTGATAATGCAAATGACACGTGTGTACAAATGACTGCATGCTAACCCACAGATTATGGAGGCTTCTGCCTCTGGTTGTTGTGAAATAGCTGGCCCAGCTCTTATACTGGTCATAGTGGATGTGGAAACGTTTTGCAGTGTCCCTCCACTGATAGCATTACAGAAAATATTCACCCTATGGATATATCATGCCTATGGATGAGTAACTCTCCATAAAACAACTTATCTGATAGACCAAAGCACACGGGCTTTGTGGGATTTTGATAGCATAACCAAGCTTTCTCCCTCAGCAGGAGGGTCAGTAACTAGAGGGCATCTATTTTGTGTTTTGCAAAAATAACCAGAGGGGAGACAAAGAGACTTTTGCTTTTATGCAATTGGTTGTAATGACCTGGAATGCACTGCCTGAACGGATGATGGAGGAAGATTGAATAGTAACTTTCCAAAGAGGAATTACATAAGTACCTGAAGCAGAAAGAAAATGGCAGGACTATGAGGTGAAAGCAGATGTGTGGGAATATTTAGACAGCTCTTTCACGCAGCTAGTACAGGCACATTCGGTTGAACAGCCTCTTTCTGCGCTCTATCATTCTATGAGTGGCACATCAAGATTTTTTATGAAGTATGGCTGGTGAATTAATGAGCAGCACAGTTAATCTGACTGCAGTAATTGCTGGTGCCTTCTTCTCACACCATTCAAGCATCAAAGCATGACCAACTGGTCTTTTCATGCTACCAATTTTGTATTTAATGATGATTGCGGAGAAGACATTCCGATGACATTTATGCCCATGAAATGTAGTGTTACACACAGGACAGAGAAAGGCAAACTGTATTTATTCCCTTTTATAAACTGTCCATAAGTAGAAGGTGTTTAAATTACTTTAAAGTATGCGGTGATGTGCTTCCTGGACACTGATGCTGGGAAGTTGTCTTATAGAAAATCTCTCTCCCACATCCGCATCAGGTAGGTCTACAGCGGTGCAGCCGGGTTTGTCTTTACATCTTGTTTTAAATGCAGTGAGTGACCCTGCCAAGTCTCCTCGCTGTCCTGCATTTAGGTGGGTGATGACAGGGGTCCAATCTCATTAGAATTTCCCTGTTGGTTCATCGGATGTTTAGGGGTTCATATGGAAAACCAGAAAAAAATAGGAACAGGAGGAGGCCATTCGGCCCTTTGAGCCTGCTCCGCCATTCATTATAATCATGCTGATCATCCAACCTGTTCCCATGTTTCCCTTATGATTCCTTTAGTCCCAGGAGCTGCTTCTAACTCCCTTTTGAAAACATACAATGTTTAGGCCTCAACTACTTTCTATGGTAGTGAACACCACAGGCCAACGACTAGATTTCTCCTCATCTCAGTCCTAAATGGTCTACCCCGTGCACTCAGACTGTAAGCCCTGATTCTGGACATCCCCACCATCGGGAACATTCTTCCTGCATCTACCCTGTCTGGCCCGGTTTGAATTTTATAGTTTTCTCTGAAGTTCATTCTTCTAAACTCTAGTGAATGTAAACCTAACCGACTCAATCTCTCCTCATACGTCAGTCCTGCCATCCCAGAAATCTGTCTGGTAATCCTTTGCTGCACGCCCTCCATGGCAATAACATCAGATAAGGAGATCAAAACTGCACACAAGATTCCAGGTATGGTCTCACCAAATCCCTGTATAATTACAGCAAGACATCCCTGCTCTTATAATCGAATCCTCTCGCTATGAAGGCCAACATACCATTTGCCTTCTTCACCGCCTGCTGCATCTGCATGCTTACATTCAGCAACTCATGTATGACCCACGTCTCATTGCACATTCCCCTCTCTCGATCTATAGCTGTTCAGATAATAATCTACTTTCCTGTTTTAGCTACCAAAGTGGATAACCTCACATTTATGCACATTATACTGCACCTACCATGCATTTGTCCCCTCCCTCAACTTGTCCAAATCATACTAATGCATCTCTGCATCCTCTTTACAGCTCACTCTCCTTCCCAACTTTGCATCATCACTAAATTTGGAGATATTACATTTAAATCATTAATATACATTGTCTATAGCTCAGGTCCTAGCATTGATCCCTGCGGTACTCGACTAGTCACTGCTTGCCCCTTCGAAAAAGAGTTGTTTATTCCTACTCCTTGTTTACTGTCTGTCAACCAGTTTTCTATCCATCTCAATACAGTATCCCGAATTCCATGCACTTTCACCTCTGTCTCGCTGCAATTCATTTTCACTGTTCCTATCTTGCTCGCTTGTTTCAGAAATTGATTTTCTCCTAAACTCTGATTTCTGGAATGCTACTGCACTCAGGCGGACGTTCATCTCCAGCTGTACCCCTTTTACTCTTCAGCTAGGTGAGGCATCACCATAACTTTTTCTTGGTTTATTTGGGAACTTTCTTCATCCACATTTAAATCTGCCATAAAGCTATTGGCTAAATCAATCATCGGCTCAATACACATTTCTTTGGCTTGGGAATGGGCATTTCCCAAACATGATAAACATCCTTTGGAACACTTTGCCCCCCAAATGGAGGTTTAGCTCTTGCTGTACGCCCATGCAAATCTTAAGCTGGATTGGTCTGTTTGGGAACTTACTTTGTCCCTATTTAAATCTGAAAAGGTCTCTACAAACCATGGGCGTCATTCTCCGACCCCCCAGAGGGTCGGAGAATGGCCGTTGGCCGCCGTGAATCCCGCCCCCGCCGGTTGCCGAAGTCTCCGAAGGGAGAAAAGTCGGCGGGGCGTTAATGGCGCCGCTGCCGCGGAGAATGTCACGGGTCTGCGCAAGGCAGCCGATTTTCGGCCTGCCGATAATCTCCCTTCCGGATGGGCCGAAGTCCCGTCGACGTGATGACCGTTCACGTCGACGTGAATCAAACCTCCTTTTCATCGGCGTGACCCGGTGCTCCAGGCTCACGCCGACCAGCGGGGAGGTGAGTGACGGCCTGGGGGGTTGGCTCTGGGCAGGCAATGACGTGGCAGCAGTCTGATTGCGTGAGGAGAGGTGTGTCTCAGGTTGTGTGTGTGTGTGTGCGGCGGGGGGGGTGGTTAGAGTAGGCTGGGCTTCAGGGGAGTGCCGGGAGGGGGTCCGTGCTGGGGTGGAGGTTGGGGGGGGGGGGGGTCCGTGCCGGGGTGGAGGTTGGGGGTTGGGGGGGGTCCGTGCTGGGGTGGAGGTTGGGGGGGGGTCCGTGCCGTGTCGGGGTGGAGGTTGGGGGGGGGTCCGTGCTGGAGTGGAGGTTGGGGGGGCGGGTCCGTGCCGGGGTGGAGATTGCGGGGGGGGTCCATGCTGGGGTGGAGGTTGGGGGTTGGGGGGGACCGTGCCGGGGTGGAGGTTGGGGGTTGGGGGGGGGTCCGTGCCGGGGTGGAAGTTGGGGGGGGGGTCCGTGCCGGGGTGGAGGTTGGGGGGGGTCCGTGCCAGGGTGGAGGTTGGGGGTTGGGGGGGTCCGTGCTGGGGTGGAAGTTGGGGGTTGGGGGGGTCCGTGCCGGGGTGGAGGTTGGGGGGGGGTCCGTGCCGGGGTGGAGGTTGGGGGGGGGTCCGTGCCGGGGTGGAGGTTGGGGGTTGGGGGGGGGTCCGTGCCGGGGTTGAAGTTGGGGGGGGGGGGTCCGTGCCGGGGTGGAGGTTGGGGGGGGTCCGTGCCGGGGTGGAGGTTGGGGGTTGGGGGGGGTCCGTGCTGGGGTGGAGGTTGGGGGGGGTCCGTGCTGGGGTGGAGGTTGGGGGTTGGGGGGGGGTCCGTGCCGGGTTGGAGGCTGGGGGGGTCCGTGCTGGGGTGGAGGTTGGGGGGGGTCCGTGCTGGGGTGGAGGTTGGGGGGGTCCGTGCCGTGCCGGGGTGGAGGTTGGGGGGTGGTCCGTGCCGGGGTGGAGGTTGGTGGGGGGGTCCGTGCCGGGGTGGAGGTTGGGGGTTGGGGGGGTCCGTGCTGGGGTGGAGGTTGGGGAGGTCCGTGCTGGGGTGGAGGTTGGGGATTGGGGGGGTCCGTGCCGGGGTGGAGGTTGGGGGGGGGGTCCGTGCCGGGGTGGAGGTTGGTGGGGGGGTCCGTGCCGGGGTGGAGGTTGGAGGTTGTGGGTCCGTGCCGGGGTGGAGGTTGGGGGGGGTCCGTGCTGGGGTGGAGGTTGGGGGGTGTCCGCGCCGGGGTGGAGGTTGGGGGGGGGGGGGGTCCGTGCCGGGGTGGAGGTTGGGGGGGGGGGGGGGGGGTCCGTGCCGGGGTGGAGGTTGGGGGGGGGGGGGGTCCGTGCCGGGGTGGAGGTTGGGGGCTGGGGGGGTCCGTGCTGGGGTGGAGGTTGTGGGGGGGTCCGTGCTGGGGTGGAGGTTGGGGGGGGGGTCCGTGCTGGGATGGAGGTTGGGGGTTAGGGGGGGGTCCATGCCGGGGTGGAGGTTGGGGGGGGTCCGTGCTGGGGTGGAGGTTGGGGGGGGTCCGTGCTGGGTTGGAGGTTGGGGGGGGGTCCGTGCTGGGATGGAGGTTGGGGGTTAGGGGGGGGTCCATGCCGGGGTGGAGGTTGGGGGGGGTCCGTGCTGGGGTGGAGGTTGGGGGGGGTCCGTGCTGGGGTGGAGGTTGGGGGGGGGGTCCGTGCTGGGGTGGAGGTTGGGGGGGGGTCCGTGCCGGGGTGGAGGTTGGGCGGGGGTCCGTGCTGTGCTGGGGTGGAGGTTAGGGGTGGGGTCCGTGCTGGGGTGGAGGTTGGGGGGGGGTCCGTGCCGTGCCGGGGTGGAGGTGGGGGGGGTCCGTGCTGGGGTGGAGGTTGGGGGTTGGGGGGGGTCCGTGCCGAGGAGGGGGATGGGAGGGCAAGTGAGTTGGTCCACCTGCCAGCCTCCAACAGTTGGACCTATGCGGTCCATGCCACCTGGCTGGGGGGAGGAGGGGATATGGGCAATGATGACATGTCGTCGTTCCCCTCCCCCCCACCAGGCCATCATGTTTTCAGATCATCCAGCGATGTTGGCCGCCGTGGTGGCAGCCGCTCATGTCTATGTTGCCCTGGATGAGGAGGAGGAGGAGCGTGCCAGAGATGCGGCGCAGGCTGCCGCAGAGGGGCAGGCGGCAGCCGCCCAGGCTGGAGGGACACCTGACCGACAGGACGAGGAGGGTGAGGAGGACGTCGCAGCCCCACGGCAACGGAGGCACCCGAGGGCGCCCCGTGTGTACCGGCCCCGGCAGTCATACCAGGACCTCACGGACCGGGAATGCAGGAGGAGACTCCGGATGAGCCGGGAAACCGTGGCACACATCTGCCACCTGCTGGCACACCTGTCACCGCGTGGCACTGGCGGGGGACACCCTCTCCCCGTGTCCGTCAAGGTTACGGTGGCCCTGAACCTATATGCAACGGGGTCATTCCAGGCACCGAGAGGGGACCTGTCTGGCATATCGCAGACATCGGTGCACCGGTGCATCCGGGCAGTGACAGATGCCCTATATGCCATGGCGCACCGCTACATCCGCTTCCCCGTGGACCGGGCCAGCCAAGATGCCCGGGCCGTGGGCTTCTCTGCCGTGGCCGGGTTCCACATGGTCCAGGGCGCGATCGATGGGATGCACGTCGCCGTGCGGCCACCTGCAGATAACAGGGCCGTGTTCACTAATAGGAAGGGGACCTATTCGATGAACGTACAGGTGGTCTGCGACCACCGCATGTTGATCCTGCACGTCTGCGCCCGTCACCCAGGCAGTGTACACGACTCATTCGTGTTGTCGCGGTCATCCATTCCCGGCATGTACGAGGGACGCCATCCCCGGCTGAGGGGCTGGTTGCTGGGCGACAGGGGCTACCCATTGCGATCGTGGCTGATGACGCCTATACGGAGGCCACGCAATGAGGCAGAGAACCGCTACAATGATGCCCATGTAGCGACAAGGGGAGTGATCGAGAGGTGCTTTGGCGTGCTGAAAATGCGTTTCAGGTGCCTGGACCTCTCTGGGGGCGCCCTCCAGTATCGGTCAGATAGGGTCGGCCGCATCATTGTGGTGTGCTGCGTCCTGCACAACATAGCCCAGCAGAGGGGCGTTGTGCCGCAGGCAGAGGAGGGCGGAGTGGAGGAGCAGCAGGAAGAGGCCCAGTCCTCCCCAGATGAGGGGGATGGGGGTAATGGTCAGGGCAGACGGGGTAGACACAGGCGGGTGGCTGTCCACCGTTACCGGCTGGCCCAGCGGGCACGGGACAGACTGCTAGACGCCCGCTTCACTGACTAGATGGGCGTGGGAATCGGGTAGTATGGCCACAGACCGCACACCATGGCAACGGCCGACCACCCACACCCCCCACCCATCCACCCACCCAGCACCCTCACCCCCCTCCCCAACCCCACCCACCCCACCCGCATGCACACACCCCCCCCCATTGCCGATCCACCTGCGGCACAACGGGCCGGGCTCACACAGTTGCGGGTAGACGCGTGTCTATCGCAGGCCATGGAGGATGATGACAACCCGCCCTGCGATGAGCTCCTGGCTCTACATCGTTGGACTATGTCTGACCCATGGCCACAGTACCACCATCCACCCGGACCATCACTGCATGCGGCTGTGACACTGCAGCGCACGGTCCCGTCCTCTGCCCGGGGGATGTTGATGGCGGCCCAGGGGGAAGGGGGCAGACTCACCTGGGGCTGAGGTAAGACCACCCCTCACACACACACTTGCGCTCAACGTACATGACACTCCCGCACACTTTGGACAGAGCACAAAGGCAGCTTCGGTAGGTGTAACATTGACTTTAATAACCAAAGGAGATTATGCACGTGCCCTAGCCCCTAAAACTCATCTGTGCCCTGCACCCGTGCCAACTTACTCAGTGTCTAATTGTTTGGCCTTACGGGCCCTTTGACTACGTCTACGTGGTTCCCCAGACGGTACAGCAGAACTGGAGGTGGACTCCTGTGATTCCTGTCCTCTGACACTGGATCCCTTTGGCGGCCGTTTCCTGGGGCGTCCTGGCCTAGATGGGCCAGGCTGCGGCCCGGGCGACTGGGATGGCGAGCTGCCAGCCTGTCCTGCCCGTTGCCCACCCGATGCACCTGGGATGGATGGGGGGGGAGTCCGAGGTGTCGCGGTGTACCGGGACCTCCCCTACAGAGGGAGCCGGGACGGACCACACCACCTCCTCCTCCCTCGGGGTGCCCGATGGACCCCAGGCCTCTACATGGGTGGGGGATGCGAACGGACTGGCCATAAGACGCCCCCCCGACATCTGGCGCTGCCAGTCCTGGAGGCCCGTGCTGGTATCGACAGGGGTCTGCAGGTTTGCAGCCATGGAGCCCCAGGGGGTTGGCAAACCCTGTCTGTGACAGTGCGACGCCGGCTCGCACATGGCCACTGGCGCCGATGCCCTCAGCGATGGCCTGCAGAGACTGGGCCATGGCCTGCTGAGACTGGGCCATGGCCTGCAGAGACTGGGCTATGGCGTTGAGCGCCTCTGCCATCTGGCGCTGGCACTGGCTCATGGCCTCCTGTGAAAGGGCAGCCATTTCCTGGGCCACAGACGCCGCCTGCACGGAAGGCCCCAGGCCTCGCAAACCGTTCCCCATGTCTGACACCGTCGCACCCATTGCCTCCACCGCGGACGCCACCCGTGCGGTGTCAGCCTGAGTGGCACGCATGACCGGCACCACTCCCAGCTCCTGGACGCGGGTGGACTCCTCCACCTGCGACCGCAGCCGCCGCAAGCCGCTCGTCACCCTCTTCGCTCGTCTCCGGTTCGGTGGTTGCATCGGATCTATGTGTGGGTGTGGTAACTGCAGGAACCCGGGATCCATCTGGGCGGCAGATGTTCGCTTGGGCTGGGCTGCCCTCCGACCGCCCGGTCCCTCTGCTGCTCCTACCTCCACCTGCTGTACCGGGACGGCTGTGTTGTGCGCACCAGTGAGTGTACCAGATGCCTCATCACTAAAGTGCCCAACCGTGGTGAGTGTTTCTGCGATGGTGGAGGGTGTTGGTGACAGCAGTGGCGTTGTGTCGTGCTCTTCGTCCCACTCTGAGTCCATGGCACTTTGGGGTGGGGGTTCGTCTCCAGCCATCCACTCTGAGTCACTGTCCGGTATTTTGTCTTCCTGGGTAGTGCTGTCCCGGGTAGGGGTGTCCTGGGTAGTGCTGTCCCGGGTAGGGGTGTCCTGGGTAGTGGTGTCCTGGGTAGTGGTGTCCTGGGTAGTGGTGTCCTGGCTCGGATGTGACTGGGGCCTGTGGCTGCCCCCCTCGTCGCTGGGTGTTCGCTCCCGCACATGACGGGGGTGTCGTCTCCCTGTTGCTCCAGGTCTCTCCGTCTCCCGTGGTCTCCGAGGGGCATCCTGCGGGCGTCGCATGCTGGAGTGTGTGGGTCTCTCCGTCTCCTGTGGTCTCCGAGGGGCATCCTGCGGGCGTCGCATGCTGGAGGGTGCGGGTCTCTCCGTCTCCTGTGGTCTCCGAGGGGCATCCTGCTGGCGGTCTGCATCTGCGGGGATGGGTGCCTGGACGTTTGGTCCTGCGATACACAATGAAGCATGCATGGTTAGACATCAGGCAGTGATCAGGTGATACGGGGGAGGGGGATATAGGGAGGGGGGATATGGGGACGGGCTGTCGGTGGCTCACTCGCTATTACGCCGACGACCTCTGCATCAGCAACCTCCCGGTCCTCAGGTCCGCCAGCCAGTTCCAGGGCCCTTTCCTCGTGTATGGTCAGTGGCCTCTCATCAGCGGGCCCTCCTCCAGTCCTCACATGCTCCCTATTGTTGTGTGCCCGCTTCTCCTGTGGGGGGGGGGGGGGGCAGGGGTAAAAGGCAACAGTGTTAGGCAGGTATATGAATGCACGCCATCGGTTGCGCGTGCATTGCAGAGGTTAAGGTTAGGGCTGGATTCACTTGGGGATATGGGGGATATGGGGGAGGGGGGATATGGGGGATATGGGGGAGGGGGATATGGGGATATGGGGGAGGGGGATATGGGGGATATGGGGGAGGGGGGATATGGGGGATATGGGGGAGGGGCGGATATGGGGGGGATATGGAGGATATGGGGGAGGGGGGATATGGGGAGGGGGGATATAGGGAGGGGGGATATGGGGGAGGGGGATATGGGGGATATGGGGGAGGGGGATATGGGGGAGGGGGGATATGGGGGATATGGGGGAGGGGGGATATGGGGGATATGGGGGATATGGGGGAGGGGGATATGGGGGATATGGTGAAGGGGGGATATGGGGAGGGGGGATATGGGGGAGGGGGATATGGGGGATATGGGGAGGGGGACATGGGGGATATGGGGAGGGGGGATATGGGGGATATGGGGAGGGGGGATATGGGGGAGGGGGGATATGGGGGAGGGGGATATGGGGGAGGGGGGATATGGGGCGGGGGGATGGGGGGGATATGGGGAGGGGGATATGGGGGATATGGGGAGGGGGGGATATGGGGAGGGGGGATATGGGGGATATGGGGGAGGGGGGATATGGGGGAGGGGGGATATGGGGGAGGGGGATATGGGGGAGGGGGGATATGGGGAGGGGGGATGGGGGGGATATGGGGAGGGGGGATATGGGGGATATGGGGGAGGGGGGGATATGGGGGAGGGGGGATATGGGGAGGGGGATATGGGGGATATGGGGAGGGGGGATATGGGGCGGGGGGATATGGGGGATATGGGGAGGGGGGATATGGGGAGGGGGATATGGGGGATGGGGGATGGGGGGGATATGTGGAGGGGGGATATGGGGGATATGGGGGAGGGGGGATATGGGGGAGGGGGGATATGGGGGAGGGGGGATATGGGGAGGGGGGGATATGGGGAGGGGGGGATATGGGGGAGGCTCACCCTGCCTGCTCTGACGAGGTCGTTCACCTTCTTGTGGCACTGGGTGCTTGTCCGTGGTGTCAGGGCCACAGCGGTGACGACCTCTGCCACTTCCCTCCACAGAGGCCGGCTGTGGCCTGGGGCAACTCTGCAGCCGTGCCCGGGATACAGGGCGTCCCTCCTCTGCTCCACCGCGTCCAGGAGCGCCTCCACATCGCGTGACGGGAACCTCGGGGCTGAGCGACGGCCAGCCATCCAGTCGGGTGTTGCGGTCGGGTGTTCCGGTCGGGTGGGGGGGAGCAGCGCGGCCTTATGAGCCGTCACGCCGTGCAGCGCGTATGACGCTGCACGGCGTGAACCACTGCGCAAGCGCGGATCCCGTTACGTCGCTGCTAGCTCATTTCGGGCCGGAGACCAACGACCCATTTTTCCGACGTGACGCAAGTCGGATTTGTGCCGTTTTTTGCGCCGATCGGCGGACTTTCCGCCGATAACGGAGAATTTCGCCCCATACTTCTCACACACATTCTCTCTCAAATACTCACATGCATACACACAATTAATGGGCCATGTTACATGACCCAAGCCTCTGGCACACACACACACACACACACACACAACCTAACAGGGGGGTAGAAAAGGGAGATCTTCAACTATAGATACAAACAGTACAAGAACCTAAACAATATATATTAGTTCACGTCAGAGTCCAATGAGAAATTATTTCATGCTGGAATTCGAGTTCAGCTGACTGAAGACTAGAGTTGCAGAATTTTCTTTACAGTTGGTTCTGATATCACAAGATGAAATAGATACACAGAGACTGAGTCGGTTCTGCGAGCAATGGTACAAAATTGTCCAGCAGAGACAGACTTTAAGAAGCAGGCTGGAGTTCTGCCTCTTGGGGCAGAGGGAGGTTCATTGGTTGGATGTTAAACAGCAGACTGCCTATGGGACTAAAGATGTAATGTTAAAACTGTCCAAAAAGGCCAGAGGCTTGGGTCATGTAACATGGTCCATTAATTGTTCGTTGCAGCTTAACATTCGGTTTCTGTGCTTTTGGCCAGAATTCCATTTTTCCTCCTCAGGAGAGAGGCAAGGACGTTATTAGCATCTCTTCCAGTACAATTAATTTCAATCTCTCTCTTTTCTGATAGTTGAGGATGGAGATCCAGTTCATATGCACTTCCTCTGCTTTTGTTGATTACAAAGAGGTGTGAGAGTCCACTGGCCAAGGGAGGGATTATTTTATTCTTGCAACTCCCAGAATAAAGGGCCAAACCTGTCATCATGTGACTTGGAACAGCCACCTTTTTCGGTTCAGCAGTAATTCCCATTTTTTTAAAATGACTAACAAATAAAATCTGGGGTGTCTTTTCACTTCATGTGGAACCCAACAGTAGACTGACATTTTAAAGCCCCAATTTTAAAACTCCAAGTCTCATTTCAAAGCCAACGTTTGTTGTGAATTACCAAAAGGTTCTGTTTTTGATCCAGTTATCGATTAGCTGCAAAGGCACACGCTGTGGTCATGCAAATGTTGTGGATGACTGACATTTGGAGCAACTGATTGATGCACTGATTAGTAGCATAGCCAAATATTTAATTTATTTTACTACAGGCAAATAACAAAAGTAGAACAGGTTTCTCCTGACCTCTGCTGTCTGGCTTGCCTAATACAACCTTTTCAAGCTTACTAACTACATCTCGGGGGTACGTGGTGCTGGGAAGGTTGGCATGAGCAATGTGGTGACTTGTGATATTTTGACCCACGTGTAGGCTGCTGTTCTAACCTCTAATAATAGAAAAGTCACCGATGTTACAGTACATTTTCTCGGAGACAACTTCCCTCAGAGTTTGAAAGAAAAACAGAAAATGCTGGAAATACTCAGCAGGCAGGCGATGGCTGCATCTGTGGAGTGCAGATGAGTCAATGTTCCAGGTCAATGGCTTTTCATCGGAACTGGGAAAAATTTTAAAGGTTTCGCCCCCATAACCCAAAAGATGTGCAGGGTAGGTGGATTGGACACGATAAATTGCCCTTAATTGGAAAAAATGAATTGGGTACTCTTAAATTTAATTTTTTTTTAAAATTGAAATGTAATAGGGTTGAGCAAAGGGTATGTGGGACAAGGACAAAAGGAAAGTCTGTGAGAGGGTGAAAGTCAGGAGAGACTGAATGACTGAAAAATTAGTCATCAGGGGCCACAGGGAATGGTGATGGGGCAAGAAAAGAAACAAATGATGTTTCTGGAGGCGGAAGGGAAAATGAAGCAGGGATTGTGATCTTAAACTGTTGAAATCAGTGTTGAGACAAAAGAGCTTTGAAGTGCCGAATTGAAAGAGGAGGTGCTGCTCCTCAACCTTTCATTGAGATTCGCTGGAACAGGGCATCAGGCTGAGAACAGAGCTGGTCAGCAAGTTGGAGAATTAAAATGACAGGCCACCGGAAACTCGGGGTCATGCTTGCAGACGAAATGGCGGTGGTCTGCAAAGCAGCCATCCAATCTGCACTTGGTTTCTCCACTGTAAAGGAGACCACATTTTGAGCAGCGAATCAGTACACTAGATTGAAAGAAGCCCACCTAAATTGCTACATCACCTGGAATGAGTGTCTGTGAGCTTGTACGGTGACGAGAGGAGTAAAAGGAGCAGGGGTCACCTCTTTATTTGGTTGGAAAGATGCCATGGGTAAGGGGCTGAAGTGTTGGGGTGACTGAGGAGTGGACCAGAGTATCACGGAGGGAATGTTCCCTTTGGAAGGCTGAAATGGGAGGTAAGGGGAAGATAAGTCTGGTGCTGGTGCTTGAGGTGGTGTGTCGTGTTGGGTGTTCCGATACACAAACGAACCAACACGGTTGTAGATGGTGCAACTCTATTCTGTACAATAATAACTATTAACTTCTGGCTGTGGTTCGTACTTCACCAGCTAACCTGTGGACCCAGCCCTAGCACTATCTTAGTGAGGCACTCAGCACATGGTGTATGTCTGAGTGGCACGCTGTGAGCTCTGTGCTCTGAGCTATCTCCTGGTAGAATGAGCGGGAACTGTGGTGTTCACTGTTTTATAGTGCATGTGCTCTCACTGGTGATTGGCTGTGATGTTGTGTGTGTGTTGGTCCATCTACCTGTCCATCAGTGTGTGTGTGTGATTGCTCCATGATGTGCCTACATGGTGATAAATATTGGTGTGTACTGAGTGCATCTGAGTATGTGTGTGCAATATTTACAACATGTACATGAGGCTAAACTATATACATAGGAAGGTGTCAGGTGCAACAGAGCAACGAGGTTGTACCACAAACAAAACAAGTGCAATCATCAAATAACAAAAGAGAACTCCTGGAATGACAAGAAAGAAACACGTTAACAGTATTGCACAACAATTCAGTGAGTCCAATGTGCAAACAGGCTTATAAGTCCAGTCTATTAGGTGGGCGACGAATTCGGGTTGACCGCCTCAAGGGTGGGTCAGGATCCAGCGGCTGAGGAATGGGCCTGGCCATGGGCGAGAGAGGAACAGGCAGAGTGGCAGGAAGCTCCATGAAGTCGACATCAGGGACAACAGGAGGGCGTGGCACTGGTGCATGATCACGTAGCGAGCGCGGAAGCAGCCGAAGGGCCCGCCGATTACGCCGGCAAATGGAGCCATCAGGCATGCGAACCAGGAACGAGCGGGGAGCCACACGGCGGAGAACCTTGGCAGTTGCCGACCAGCCACCCTCCGGTAGGTGTATGCGGACGTTGTCTCCAGGCGCCAGGGCAGGAAGATCAGTTGCCCGAGCGTCATGTGCTACCTCCTGCTGAGCACGCTTCTGTCGCATCCTTTGCAGTACTGGAGCATGGTCGGGTTTAGGAACATGAATGGACGGCACAGTGGTCCTGAGGGTGCGACCCATCAACAGCTGGGCTGGTGAGAGGCCAGTGGACAGGGGGCCGAGCGATAGGCCAGTAGGGCTAAACAGAAGTCAGATCCGGCATCAGCAGCCTTGCAGAGGAGCCGCTTCACGATATGGACGCCCTTTTCCGCCTTGCCATTCGACTGGGGATGCAAAGGGCTGGACGTCACGTGTGTGAAGCCGTATGAAGCGGCAAAAGAAGACCATTCTTGGCTCGCAAAACAGGGTCCGTTGTCAGACATGAATGTGAGCGGAATTCCATGGCGAGCGAAGGTTTCTTTCCATGCTCTGATGACAGCTGATGATGTCAAGTCGTGCAGGCGGATGACCTCCGGATAATTGGAAAAATAGTCAATTATAATGACGTAGTCCCTGCCGAGCGCATGAAAGAGGTCCACACCCACCTTTGCCCAGGGGGACGTTACCAACTCATGGGGCTGAAGTGTCTCAGGGGGTTGCGCCGGCTAAAACCTTTGGCAGGTGGGGCAGTTGAGCACGATGTTGGCGATGTCGTCGCTGATGCCCGGCCAGTACACAGCTTCTCGGGCCCTCCGCCTGCACTTTTCAACCCCGAGATGGCCTTCGTGCAATTGTTCGAGGACCAGCCTGTGCATGCTGTGTGGGATCACAATCCGGTCCAACTTTAGGAGGACACCATCAATGACGGCCAAGTCGTCCCGGACATTGTAAAATTGTGGGCACTGCCCCTTGAGCCACCCTTCCGTCATGTGGCGCATCACACGTTGTAGAAGGGGGTCAGCCGCAGTCTCACGGCGAATGTGGGCTAGACGTGCATCAGTAGCCGGCAGATTGGCCGATGTGAAAGCTACTTGTGCGTCGACCTGACAAACGAACCCCTCCGATTCGGGCGGTGTGCTCACTGCTCTGGACAGGGCATCCGCGATGATGAGGTCCTTTCCCGAGGTGTAGACAAGTTGGAAGTCGTACCTCCGGAGCTTGAGCAGAATGCGCTGGAGGCGAGGGGGTCATCTCGTTGAGGTCCTTCTGAATGATGCCGACCAGGGGGTGATGGTCGGTCTCTACAGTGAACTGCGGAAGACCATTACACAGAGTCGTGGAATTTATCGATGCCGGTCAACAAACCCAGGCACTCCTTTTCAATCTGCGCATAGCGCTGTTCTGTGGGGGTCATGGCCTGCGAGGCATAGGCGACCTGGGCCTATGATGCAGTGTCATCCCGTTGCAGGAGTACCGCCCCAATGCCGGACTGGCTGGCATAAGTTGAGATCTTTGTGTCCCGAATAGTGTCGAAGAACGCCAATACCGGGGCGGTGGTGAGCTTGATCTTGAGCTCTTCCCATTCCTTCTGGTGTGCGGGCAGCCACTGGAATTCCATTGTCTTCTTGACCAGGTGGCGAAGAGCCGTTGTGTGCGAGGTAAGGTTGGGAATAAACTTCCCCAGGAAGTTGACCATCCCGAGGAAGCGTAACACTGCCTTCTTGTCTGCCGGCTGCGGCATGGCTGCGATAGCTGCCACTTTGTCGGCATCCGGACGCACCCCTGACCGGGATATGTGGTCCCCCAGAAACTTTAGCTCAGTTTGGCCAAAAGAGCACTTGGCTCAGTTGAGGCGCAGGCCCAGATCTCGTATCCGTGCAAAGACACGCTGGAGACGACTGATGTGCTCCTGTGGTATGGTGGACCAGATGATGACATCGTCAATATAGACGCGCACCCCTTCGATGCCCTCCATCATCTGTTCCATGATGCAATGAAACATCTCGGATGCCGAGATGATGCCAAACGGCATCTTATTGTAGCAGTATCTGCCAAAGGGAGTGTTGAAAGTGCACAGCTTCCTGCTGGACTGATCCAGTTGAATCTGACAAAAACCCTTTGAGGCATCAAGCTTGGTGAAAATTTTACCCGGGCCATTTCGCTCTATATTTCTTCCCATTTGGGTATGGGGTAGTGTTCCCTCATGATGTTATTGTTCAGGTCTTTCGGGTCGATGCAGATCCGGAGCTCGGCGGAGGGCTTTTTTGCGCACACCATGGAGCTGACCAATGGCGTTGGCTCCGTGACCCGGGAAAGCACTCCTTGGTCCTGCAGATCCTGCAGCTGCTGCTTGAGGCGGTCCTTGAGTGGTGCTGGGACTCTACGAGGTGCGTGAATGACTGGGGTGGCGTCCGGTTTGAGCCGTATTCTGTAAGTGTAGGGCAGTGTGCCCATGCCCTCGAAAGCTTCCTGGTTGTGGGCAAGGAGCGAGTGGAGCTGTGCCCTAAAGTCTGCATCCGGAAAATCGGACGTGCCTTCTGGAGACAGAGTGTGTACCCGCTGAACGAGGTGGAGGATCTTGCATGCCTGTGCGCATAACAGAGAGTCCTTCGAGGATCCAACTATCTCAAAAGACAGTGTGGCTGTATGTGAATTGTGTGCAACCTCGAGCTGGCAGGACCCCATGGCCGGGATAATGTTCTCGTTGTAATCAACCAGCTGACAGTGGGATAGCCGAATTGGTGGTTTAACCTTCAAGGTGCGGAAGGCTGACCATGCAATGAGATTGGCGGAGGCACCAGTGTCTAAGCGGAATGTGATTGGTGATCGGTTGACAGTTAGGGTGGCACACCATTCATCGCCTGGATTAATGCTGTGCACTGGCATCGGCTGGTGGATCCTACTTGGGGACATCCGGTTCCTGTCTATTACCGCAATGCGGAAGGGTTCCCGGTCGTCAGTATCACTGATCTGCACGTCCTCAGGGTATGACTCGGTGTATGGAGGCTGAATGGCCCACACGTCCCTGCGAGGCTGGCGGAATTGCGGAGCGTTGGCAGGTTGAGCTGCTCGACAGCAGACAGCATAGTGGCCCATCCTGCCACAGCGGAGGCATTGACGCGTTTTGGCTGGACATTGCCGCTTTAAGTGTGCGGATCCACAGTTGCCGCACGTCGTGACGCCATGGCGTTCATTGCGCCACCGGGCATGCGTAGAGCACGCCTGCGCATCACGTCCATCTGCGTCGATGTCCCCTCTTTTGGCTCGTACAAGCGCGGGAGGTCTCGGAAAGTGCGCGAAATGGCCGCCCTCGTCCGGGCCGGGAGGAACTCGATCGACTGGACCCGCTCGGCCTCGTAGGACCCCTGCCATGCCGATTTGGCTGCCTGGAACTGGGAGTACCGGCTGGTCGCGTTTTCGTGGAGGACGCAGGTTTCGATGGCGGTGGTTAGGGTGAGGCGCTTTATTTTGAGGAGACGCTGGCATAGGGTGTCCGAGGTGACCCCAAAAACTATCTGATCCCGAATCATGGAGTCGGAGGTGGCCTTATAGCCACAGGACTGCGTGAGAATACGGAGGTGTGTCAAATAAAATTGAAAAGGCTCATCCTTACCCTGCAGGCGCTGCTGGAAGAGGTACCTCTCGGAGCTCTCATTATCTTCCACGCTGAAGTATTCATCAAATTTTAGAAGGACCGTCTTGTACTTCGTCTTGTCCTCGCCTTCTGCGAATGCCAGGGAGTTGTAGATGTGGATGGCGCGTTGCCCCGCCGTGGAGAGAAGGACGGCGATCTTCCTGGCGTCTGATGCATTCTCCCTGTCTGTGGCTTCTAGGAAGAGCTGGAAGCGCTGTTTAAACAGCTTCCAGTTGACGGCGAGTTTTCCAGCGATTTGGAGCGGCTGCGGCGGGCTCATGGTGTCCATGGCGCAGGATGGCGGATCTCTGAAGAGGTGCAGGTAGGTCTCACAGTCGCTGGCCAGTTTCCAGTCCTGGTATCATGTCGTGTTGGGTGTTCCGATATACAAACGAACCAACACAGTTGTAGATGGTACAACTCTGTTTTATTATACAATAATAACTATTAACTTCTGGCTGTGGTTTGTACTTCACCAGCTAACCTGTGGACCCGGCCCTAGCACTATCTTAGTGAAGCACTCAGCATATGGTGTATGTCTGAGTGGCACGCTGTGAGCTCTGTGCTCTGAGCTATCTCCTGGTAGAATGAGCGGGAACTGTGGTGTTCACTGTTTTATAGTGCGTGTGCTCTCACTGGTGATTGGCTGTGATGTTGTGTGTGTGTTGGTTGGTCCATCTACCTGTCCATCAGTGTGTGTTTGTGATTGTACCATGATATGTTAATATGAATATCATGACATAGTGGAAAATGATCCCTTGAATATGGAGGCTGGTGGGATGGAGAGTGAGGGCAAGGGGAACCATATCGGTAGGTAGGGGAAAGGGTGAGGGCAGAACTGTGAGGTGGATATGGTAGAGAACAACCATGGTGTCAGGGGAAAAAGAAATCACTGCAGATGCACTGTTGTGGAAGCTTGTATCCTCAGAACTGTTGTGTCAGAGCTGGAGGAACTGGGAGAATGGAGTGAAGTCTTTATAGTGTCTGAGGTGTGAAGAAGTCTAGTTGAGGTAGATGTGGGAGTTAATGAGCTTATAATTAATGTTAGTTGGTAACCTATCACCAGAAATGGAGACAGAAAGAATTCAAAGAAGGAAAGGATGAATTTAGAAAGGAACCATGTGAAACTGAGAAGAGAGAAGAAATTGGAAATAAAATTGATGATTTTTCCCAATTCTGCAGGAGCAAAACATGCCACTGATACAGTCATCAATGAACCGGACAAAGGGTTTAGGAAGGGGGCATGAGTAGCACTTGAACAAGAGATGTTCTACAAATCCTACAAAAAGGCAGGCATAGGTGAGACCCATAAGGTGACCCAGAGCAACACTGTTTATTTGAAGGAAGTGAGATGAATTGAGGAGAAATTATTCAACGAGAGAACCAGTTCAACCAAGCAGAAGTGGTTATGGTCGATGGAAACTGTTTCGGCCTCCATTTAAGAGAATGTGGAGACTCTTCAGTTGATCCTGATGGGGGGTGGCGATGTTTACGTTGCAAAAGACCATTTTACTGCTTGTATGCCTGTGTGGCATAGTGTACATTGAGTGTGAGGGGCATGAATTAAGATCTAGATACTGTTTGTAGCTTGGGAAAGCTAGAAGATACATCTCAACTCACCAATTTGATCAGTTATAAAACTTACAGAAATATGTCACCTTTATTCATATTATACAAAGTACGCTGTCACATTATTGATAATGTCCTTAGCTCAGAAAGCTGATGTTTGTGGCCAACCCCGTCCGTTTACTGGCTGACATAGTTCCTGAAGCCTGCCTCTTCTCCTTGCCCCATGATTATATCACGGCATCATTGAGCTTTGATTAGCGAACCTCGGACAATGGGACTGCTATATGAACAGAAAGAGAAAGAAGAGATAGAATAATGTCAATTAAAGTAATCTCTGGAAATTACTGAAGTCAATTAGATTATTTCAATTGAATGCCATTGATTTTGGTTATACCATAAGGAATGTAGCCATTGGACTTTAAAATATTTCATTTTGACAGATACTTTATGGCCCCGGAATTATCATGAACTACGTTCATATTTGGAGCTGATTCAGGGTGTGTCATCCACTTGTTATGGATTTAAACTAGGCATGCAAACCTGCTGCTGTACCTTTTGGATTCGATTTTTTACAAGCCTTCAGGAAACATCTGATTCAAGAGGGACACGCCACAAGTTTCTCAAGTTAATGTGGTGCTTTTCTTACCTGAGTTCTAAAGAGGACAAAATGTCTCAGGAGCTACATTAGAAGCATTAAAGTACTGCACCTCAGACAATCAATGCTTTGTTCGCAATCTGTCTTTAATTACTTTTATTAATGGCTTTAGAATACGAAGTATTAGAAAAGTACAAGAAAGTGAAACAAGTCCACTCGGGAGACCTCTTTCTCCTGGTGACACTTACAAAGTGGTTAGTAAGAAGGAAAGAAAAATATATTTTTATTCCACAATGGGCTGGATTCTCCATTTCAGCGGCTAAGTGCTGGCCCGAACGGAGAATTTGCGGCTAGTTTACTGGGAAAAAATCGGCGCAAACTCCTCACCGAGTCCAGTACCGGTGAGCGGCTAGCAACAGGGCCGGGCAAAACTCCTGGGTCCCATACCGAAAACGGCCAGAGAATGGTCAGGTTCCTGGCCTCACATGAGCACGACTGACAACCTGCAGCGGTCATAGAATCAAAGAATTTACAGTGCAGAAGGAGGCCATTCGGACCATCGAGTCTGCACCGGCCCTTGGAAAGAACACCCTACTTAAGTTCACACCTCCACCCTCGCCCTGTAACCCAGTAACCCTACCTAACATTTTTGGACACGAAGGACAATTTAGCATGGTTAATGCACCTAACTTGCACATCTTTGGACTGTGGGAAACGCACGCAGACATGGGGAGAAAGTGCAAACTCCGCACAGACAGTGACGTATGCTAGGAATTGGACCTGGGAAACTGGAGCTGTGAAGCAACAGTACTAACCACTGTGCTCCCGTATCGGGTCATGCTGTACAACATGGCGCCAGCCGTGCGTCGACCTGACATGCCATCCGTTACCCCATAGGCCACCATCTGGCCACCCCCCGCCAGCAAACCCCTCCCCCCCCAGCACTTGCGGAAGATGCCTCCGGACAACGGCACAGATCCCGGCTGAGTGTGAAAGCGCTGGACATAGTCTGCAGCCGCCACGCTGGGTTCCTGACTGCTGAGACCACACGTGTCCCGCGCCATCAGAAGCTAGGGCCATCGGGGGTGGAGCATTACCGGAGAGTCGGCTGAAGACGCGCCAACACGGTTGCAATGGCTCGCCTAGTGACATGCTGATGCTAATTCTGAGGGGGCGGAGCATGGCTGACCGGCGTCAAACTGGTCCCGACTTGGGCGTCAGAGTCGATTCTCCGCCAGATCGCCGATTATGATTTCGGCGTCGTTCAACGGAGAATTCCGCCCAATGTCTTTCACAACCACATAAAGTTCCGAAGTGCACCAAGAGAAGCACTTTTATAGTGTAGTCACTGTTGCAATGTAGGAAATTATGCCCACAGAAAGTTTCCACAACAGTGATGTGACAATGAGCAGATAATCTTCTGATGCTGATTGAGCGATAATTATTGACAAGGACACCAAGGATAACCGCTTTGCTCTTCTTCAAATTAGTGCCAAAGTATATTTTAGATCCACCCAAGAGGGCAGACTGGGTCTTGGTTTAAAGTCTCATCTAAAAGGCTTGCACTTCTAAGAATGCAACACTCCCCCCAACAATGCCTTGATTGTGGTGTAAAATGGGCATACAACCCAAACCCATATTGTTCCTAAATGATGGATTAGGTTATACTCTGGACTTGACGAATGTGATATAAAATAGTTACTTTAGAGATACTAGTTAATGTAATGTAGAAATAAGCCACTTTGATTCTGGCAGTTAGGGACAAAGGGATTTGAGACCGCATGGAAAAAGCAGGAAGAGGTGTGTCTATGAGAGTGATGCTGCATTGATAGGGGCCAGAGAAAGGGATTGGAAGTGAGCCAATCAGAATAGATCAAACAGGTCAGGAGGGATATAGGCTGACCTATGGGCGTCGAGTATGTGAAATTTGATACCATTTGAATTGATTTGCAGAGATCCCTTTGTTTCTTTGTTCATTCGCTTTCTGGGATATAGGAAACTGGATGTCTCTTATGTTTCTATGAAATGAATCAAGCTTGCAAGCTAAATAAATAACTTCTTTTTACGTGCGAATCCATCTCAACTTTTATTGAGGCCGAGACTGACAGAGAAAGAAATTTGGGAATCAACATTTGGTGTCGAAAACCGGGATTTCTCAGGGCGGTCCTGATCCAACTGCGAAATCAGAATTAGACTGATTATGAACAGGAGGATGGGGAACAAAGGGCCCTCAATGTAGAACTGGAAAACGACCGCGTATTGATTGTTCCCCTCTTCTTATCGTCTGATTAGTCTGGTCACTCGCGGTTGGCACAGAAAGACCGCCTCAACGAAATCACAGGTCAGTCTGGGGATTAGCAATTTAATTGATGGGATTTCATATTGTTGTTTCGGCTTGGGTTAGGGTTTTGGGTTGATGGGACATCTCAAATGATGATTCAATTCCAAGTATAAGGGTTCAGAGGCTGATGTGACTTCAGTAATGAAGGTTCAGTCTATTATATGGGTTCAGAGGCTGATGTGACTTCAGTAATGAAGGTTCAGTCTATTATATGGGTTCAGGGGCTGATGGGACTTCAATAGATGAAGGTTCAGTCCAGTATAACTGTTTTTAAATCTGAAGATGGTTCAACTCTATGTGTGAGTGTTTTAAATATATAGTTGATTAAGCTAAAATTGTCTCCTTGGACTGTATTGGCGAAAAACGCAGTTCCGAGGTCTAGTTGAGATTGTGAGGAATGCTGCATATTGGTTGAAGCAGAAGTCGCTCAAAGGGTTAACAGCAGCAGGCGAAGTTGAAAACAGACAGTGCTTCTCACTCAGGCTTTGAGATAACAGCACCAGTCTGTAGTGTAATCGGATACCTTTCCTTTGAGTCAGTGAACACCAGCAAAGTTACGTTTTGAATTAATTAAAGGAAACCAGTGGGTTTCTCCACCTCTTTGATAAAAGTTATTATTTTCGAAAGCGATTGATTGAAATTGCCAGAATCTTAAGTTTTACTTACTTGAAATAAGGTTTATCTCATTTTATCTGGAGATTAATAGAAACTTAAAGAAGATCATGGACACCATTTTAAAAAGTGTCAATCTGGAGATGATAGTTGATTTTGCTAATACTTATGTGTATGTAAAAGAAAAAAAAACTTGTTAAAAAAAAAATTGTTAAGATAAAGAAATAATTAAGTTGTAAATGTTATACAAGTTTGTGTTAAGCAAATTGTAAATTTAGTTCTGAGTTGAGATCAGAGCTAAGCTTGCAAGTTGCAGTAATTCAATTTGAATTTTCAAACATTTTTAAGTTTAAAAAAAAAGAGCAAATAGAGAAAAGAAGGACACAGATCTTGAATGCGTTGAATAGCACATTTCAAAGGCCCATAAATCTTTCTGTTATCTTAGACCTAAAACCTAGGAAGACTGAAGAGCCAGAGGAATTTCTGGAGCGTTTTAATGAAATCTACCGGGGCAGTCAGGCGATTTGCTGTATCAAAATGGTCAGAATTCCCCTCAATACTGTGCTATGTTAATGCATTGCATACCACCTTCTGTGGTTACTGCTGTGAAATGTAATAACATGAATTGGACAGAGAACGACCCTTCCCAGATGGCAAGGGCAGTCAGATTTTACTGGAAGGAGGGTGTAGGCCAAGAAGGAGGCTCAGTTACAAAGGTTAAGACTGAGTATGTAATGAAAAAGGATGATCTGCGACCCCAACAAGCGGCAGAAATGGTAGTTTACCAGCAGGAGCCCCATTATAGTGACTTTGGGTGGGTGGATCAGCGAAGAGGAGGATGAGACAACAGTGCTATATTTCTATCACCCCCCAGTGGTGGACGTTAGACGTTGAACAGTCACTGCATCACGTTACCCTGGCCTATGACAGAACTGGACGAAACAGGGAGTTGGAGGACAAATACCGGCCATTACTTGAGACCGAATGGCCAGTCAAGGTTACAGCCACAGTCACGGGAAAAGAAGGTACAGCCGATTTTGTTACAATATCACCACATTTATGGCCACAGTCAGCTTCGGTAAGCCCTCATATTACACGTCAGGTCCATGACCAGTACCATGCCAGGGATATGGGGCGAATGGTCAGCATCTTACCGCAGCTCGTCAGAATAGGTATGAGATATACCTTTTGAACAATCCACGTCTGACATTTAAATACTGTACCACTATCAATCCAGCCTGTTTTCTTAGCGGTCCCCCTGTCCATGAGGACGCGCCTGGTCAAGAATGTTTAGCCTTGATTCAGGAAACTACCACAATAAGGGGCGATTTGAGTGACATTTCGTCAGAACAACCTGACATGATTATGTGTGGTCAAATATCCCACCGGGGTTTAGTTAATGACCTACTGCAGGCCCTCCTTATGCCAGCGCAGATTTCCGTTATTAAATACGCTGCCCACACGAATGGTACAACCCCAGTTGACGTTGGTAATGAACGAGCAGATCGTGCAGCGCGAACAGCCGCGCAAATTCAGCAAGTGATGGTGCCTAAGATGTTAAGTCAGGCTAAACGATCTACTATAAATATGTCTGCTTCTGACAAGTCAATTCCAACCATCCAAGACGTCATAACGTTACAGGAGGACGCTCCTGAGAGTGATAAACAAATGTGGAAACGGTTAGGTTGTACATATGATTCTGTTTCCTCTTTATGGACCACGCCTGCACATCAGACTTGTATGTCTGATGTGCTGGCTTTATGGGTCATTGAATGTGTACACTTTGCAACTCATTGTGGGGCTCGAGGGACTAGTGATTTGTTGCTGGACACTTGGTGGCACCCTAAAATGCAGGGGTTGGCCCAAAGTATCAGTAATCGGTGTTTGATTTGTCAGCAATATAACACCGGAAAAGGTATCCCTTGTGGGAAGGGGCAAACCCCGTTGCCCAGTGGTCCCTTTGAGACGCTCCAAATCGATTACATTGAGTTGGAAAGGTGTCAATGTTACAAATATGTTTTGGTCATTGTGGATGTGTTCAGCAGATGGGTCGAGGCGTATCCGACTATCGATAATAAAGCTGCTACTGTGGTTAAAGTCTTGATGAGGGAAATCATTCCCCGGTACGGTATACCAGCTCAGTTAAGTTCTGATAATGGGCCTCATTTTATTGGACAAATTAACAAGGAGTTTTGCTCCCAGTTGGGCATACGCCAGCAGTTACACTGTGCTTACAGACCGCAGGCGGCCGGGTTGGTTGAGAGACACAATCAGACCCTCAAAACTAAATTGGCTAAATTAAGAGCAGACACGGGACTGACATGGCTTAAGTTGCTCCCCGTTGCCCTCTTCCAGCTGCGGGTTACACCTGCGGGACCGGCCCGGCTCTCTCCCGCCGAGATTCTTTATGGCAGGCCTCTTAGAACTCCCTGGAGCCTGCAGGTTCCCAGACTGGTTCAGTTTCATCAGATGACTGAAGAAATGACCGCCTATGTTCTAGCCCTCACGCAAGTGCTCAAGGAACTCCATGGCCAGGTCCGCGCGGCTCACCAGCCATTGCCCCCAGTACCTAGCTCACTTTCAGTCCAGCCCGGTAGTTATGTCATGGTCAAAAATTGGACTAGGAAGGGGTCGGAGCCGCGATGGGACGGGTCCTTCCAAGTTCTCCTTACCACCCCCACAGCAGTTAAAGTGGAGGGGCGAAGTGCTTGGGTCCACCTACATCACTGTAAATTGAGTCCATCTCCACTACTGTAAAAGTTCGGATACTAACCTGCCTCCCTTCTCCAGTGCTATTTTACAGGTGTGGAGCATGATGGAGTGGCTATGCATCGCCTGTCTGATATTTGGCCTCACTTCGCTTGGCGTGTTATTGGCGATGGACATGGAAAAGGGGAATCTTATGTATCTGTGTAGCCCCAACCAATCTACAAGGATACATCACCTATGGGTTCTTCGCTGCCCCCATATACGAGGACATGGTATCGACTCATGGAAGGTCATCAAAGTTAAGGAGAATGCAGGAGTCATGAAGCAGTTGCACCAGTCCCGGCGATGGGAAGGGAACATTATATGGACATTGCCTTGTTTTTGGAATACATGTAAATTTGATTTTGGATGTGTTAAGAGTGGTACAATAAAGGTAAAATCAGGCTGTCAGAAGAGTGTAGGAAGAGGCTATGAGAAAGAGAAAGGGACTAGAGAGAGGACGGGGCGTATGAGAAGGGAAGTACAGCTAGAACGTAGGTTACCGGGAGATACACTTAAGTTAATTAAAGGCCAAACTGAGGAAAACCCGGGTAGTATGAATCTCTTCTACCAGATTTACCACCGCTTGTATGGCCAGGGACGGGTTGTCTGCTACCCAAACCCCTCAGCGGTGTCTAGGTTATTTTCTGTTTCACCGCTTTGGGGCACTCCCCAAACGGTGGTTCATTGTCAGCATTCCGAACCACTGCCCGATCAGGTCACTCTTCCTTTCGATCCGGGTTCAGCACCACCGGCTATTTGCCTTCCCCTTCCTCGGGATAATTCCCATTCACAGTACGATAGGCTGCGACGGTGGAGGGTGTACATACCTAGCCACTTCACTCCCAGTAGGGATTCCCGGTCGTACGAGAATTGCTTCAGCAGTGAAGGATATGGCTGTTTGCTGGTAGAGGTGGACACAAATATAACATGTCTGTTTCCCACCTGTACGGACAGGAGGTGCCATATCACCCAGGGGTCTGGCCAATGCGTTTTTTACAACACCACTTGCGTTCCATTGAACGCCGGCCTCCAGCTCCTCTGTGGCTGGGCGAATGTCTCTCATATCACTGTTGGGACTAGGGCTTTCCGCATTGCTGGGCGGCCCGAATGGCATTTCAAAGTTGGATAAACTGGGAGGTGTGGGGGGTTCCTTGGCTGTCCGTGATCGGAATTATTTTATTTGCGGCCTTACCATCTTGGGAAATGAAACCTTGGGAGCCCTCGGGGCAATAACCAAGGAGTTGTCTCAGCTACGGTTGTTTGCACTGCAGAACCGGTATGCTCTTGACTATCTTCTGGCCCGTGAGGGTGGGGTATGCGCCATAGTACAGGGCAAGTGTATCATGGGAGTTCAGGACTTGACCGCTAACATCACTAAATTTATGGATCGCATACGGGATCACTTGGACGGGATGCAGGATCCTGGCTCTTGGGGTAACTGGGGATTTGGAGGATGGAAGGACTGGTTGATAAATATGGCCATGTATCTAGTGGTAGCTATCGGCTGCATCTTTGTGGGCCTGGCCATCCTTAAATGTGTGATGGGTAGAATGCGGGGTGCACTGGATCAGATCACCGCCCCAATCACCGAAAAAAAAAATTTAACTGTTAAAATCCATGAGGGTGAGGCAGATGAAGGGGGGCTAAGACAGGAATTGGAAATGCAGTGACGGATCTTTTAGATGAGGAACCGTAGCTATGGATTGGATAGTTCGGTTATCATGGAATGATAAAAGGAGGGAATGACGAATGTGATATAAAATAGTTACTTTAGAGATACTAGTTAATGTAATGTAGAAATAAGCCACTTTGATTCTGGCAGTTAGGGACAAAGGGATTTGAGACCGCATGGAAAAAGCAGGAAGAGGTGTGTCTATGAGAGTGATGCTGCATTGATAGGGGCCAGAGAAAGGGATTGGAAGTGAGCCAATCAGAATAGATCAAACAGGTCAGGAGGGATATAGGCTGACCTATGGGCGTCGAGTATGTGAAACTTGATACCATTTGAATTTATTTGCAGAGATCCCTTTGTTTCTTTGTTCATTCGCTTTCTGGGATATAGGAAACTGGATGTCTCTTATGTTTCTATGAAATGAATCAAGCTTGCAAGCTAAATAAATAACTTCTTTTTACGTGCGAATCCATCTCAACTTTTATTGAGGCCAGACTGACAGAGAAAGAAATTTGGGAATCAACAGACTAATATGGTTATGTATTTTGTGGTCAATACCTCTATTGGAGTCTACTTTCTGGAAATCAATGCTATCTCATATGCATGTTTTTCCTTGAGAAAGACCCATGACTGAAAATAATGTGTTTTTCTTATATGAAAATATAACCTCTTATTGTGAATTATCTTATGAAATCTCGCTGAATGACTGAATGATTTAAGCAAACTAATCAGGATATTCATGTTGTGCAGATTGATCATTATCTTCCATGTGCACCAAGTCAGGAAGTGTCAATGTTTGTTGGTGTTAGTTTGTTCAGTCAGCAGCAGTATAGCCTCTGGGGCATCAGGATATGGCTGTGAACTTATGCCGAGAACTAATGGCAACACTGTATTTGCAATGGCTTGCTCTAAAGGCTTCATGAATTAAATAAGAATGCCCCTCATTATGCGAGTAGATAATAAAACTCCCCATCAGCCCTCGTCTGAAAGAACACATATAACTTCAGTGGTTTATAGAACATAGAACATTACAGCGCAGTACAGGCCCTTCGGCCCTCGATGTTGCGCCGACCTGTGAAACTACTCTAAAGCCCTTCTACACTATTCCCTTATCGTCCATATGTCTATCCAATGACCATTTGAATGCCCTTAGTGTTGGCGAGTCCACTACTGTTGCAGGCAGGGCATTCCACGCCCTTATTACTCTCTGAGTAAAGAAACTACCTCTGACATCTGTCTTATATCTATCTCCCCTCAATTTAAAGCTATGTCCCCTCGTGCTAGACATCACCATCTGAGGAAAAAGGCTCTCACTGTCCACCCTATCTAATCCTCTGATCATCTTGTATGCCTCAATTAAGTCACCTCTTAACCTTCTTCTCTCTGACGAAAACAGCCTCATGTCCCTCAGCCTTTCCTCATAAGATCTTCCCTCCATACCAGGTAACATTCTGGAAAATCTCCTCTGCACCCTTTCCAATGCTTCCACATCCTTCCTATAATGCGGCGACCAGAATTGCACGCAATACTCCAAATGCGGCCGCACCAGAGTTTTGTACAGCTGCAACATGACCTCATGGCTCCGAAACTCAATCCCTCTACCAATAAAAGCTAACACACCGTACGTCTTCTGAACAACCCTCTCAACCTGGGTGGCAACTTTCAGGGATCTATGTACATGGACACCGAGATCTCTCTGCTCATCCACACTGCCAAGAATCTTACCATTAGCCCAGTACTCTGTCTTCATGTTATTCCTTCCAAAATGAATCACCTCACACTATTCTGCATTAAACTCCATTTGCCACCTCTCAGCCCAGCGCTGCAGCTTATCTATGTCCCTCTGTAACTTGTAACATCCTTCCGCACTGTCCACAACTCCACCGACTTTAGTGTCGTCTGCAAATTTACGCACCCATCCTTCTACGCCCTCCTCCAGGTCATTTATAAAAATGACAAACAGCAGTGGCCCCAAAATAGATCCTTGTGGTACACCACTAGTAACTGGACTCCAGTCTGAACATTTCTCATCAACCACCACCCTTTGTCTTCTTCCAACTCGCCAATTTCTGATCCAAACTGCTAAATCATCCTGAATCCCATGCCTCCGTATGTTCTGCAGTAGCCTACCATGGGGAACCTTATCAAACGCTTTACTGAAATCCACATACACCACATCAACTGCTTTACCCTCATCCACCTGTTTGGTCACCTTCTCAAAGAACTCAATAAGGTTTGTGAGGCACGACCTACCCTTCACAAAACCGTGTTGACTATCTCTAATCAAATTATTCCTTTCCAGATGATTATATATCCTATCTCTTATAAACCTTTCCAAGATTTTGCCCACATCAGAAGTAAGGCTCACTGGTCTATAGTTACCGGGGTTGTCTCTACTCCCCTTCTTGAACAAGGGGACAACATTTGCTATCCTCCAGTCTTCTGGCACTATTCCTGTAGACAAAGATGACTTAAAGATCAAAGCCAAAGGCTCAGCAATCTCCTCCCTAGCTTCCCAGAGAATCCTAGGATAAATCCCATCCGGCCCAGGGGACTTATCTATGTTAACACTTTCCAGAATTGCTAACACCTCCTCCTTGTGAACCTCAAGCCCTTCTAATCTAGTAGCCTGAATCTCAGTATTCTCCTCGACAACATTGTCTTTTTTCTTTGTGAACACTGATGAAAAATATTCATTTAGCACCTCTCCTATCTCCTCGGACTCCAAGCACAACTTCCCACAGTCCTTGACTGGCCCTATTCTTACCCTAGTCATTCCTTTATTCCTGACATATCTATAGAAAGCTTTAGGGTTATCCTTGATCCTACCTGCCACAGCCTTCTCATATCCCCTCCTGGCTCTTCTTAGCTCTCTCTTTAGGTCCTTCCTAGCTAACTTGTCACACTCGAGCGCCCTAACTGAACCTTCGTGTCTCATCTTTACATAAGCCTCCTTCTTCCTCTTGACAAGTGTTTCGACTGCTTTAGTAAACCACGGTTCCCTTTCTCGACCACTTCCCCCCTGCCTGACAGGTACATACTTATCAAGGACACGCAGTAGCTGTTCCTTGAACAAGCTCCACATTTCCATTGTGCCCATCCCCTGCAGTTTTCCTCTCCATCCGATGCATCCTAAGTCATGCCTCATCGCATCATAATTGCCTTTATTGGCCCACAAAATCATGTATTAGGTTGTTTAACATGTAACAAATCCAATATGAATTATTTTAAGACATGTTTCTAAAAGTGCTGCTTGAAGGTTATTTCACGAATCCATGAGTAAAGATGTAAGATGAATTCTGAACTCTAACCATCTTCTCCTTCAACTGAATTATTAGAAATCCAGAAGAATTTGTGAAGCTGAGATAAGTTAACCTGAATGATTTGCAATTTGGACAAAATATGTTCAATAATGTAAAGTGGGTGAAAGAATAACGATTCAGAAAGGTATATTTTAAAATTAATTACAGTATAATAGCGTTGTGATTTGAAATACTCCATTTATCTAATGTCAAGAATAATGTTTAGATTCTAAGAATCTGTATTCAAATATAACAGTAAACTTTGCAGCAAACCTTGTAACCCAGAAATTACTGCTGGTGCTAACAACAGACAAATGTTCAGCTCAGCCTTTATTTTAGCAGAGGGGTTAAGCTGCTTATGTTCCACAGGGTAAAGTCCCTCCTAAAATAAAGAAATGTTATGAATACATTAAGCATTTGTTTGTTATAATTGGAAGCAGTGAATTTTAAGCTTCTGTGTTGATCTGTCTTTATGATCAAGTGTTCGCTAGACACTTTTGATATAAAAAATATACAAGGTTGACATTAACCTCAATAGATCTAAATGCTATCAAAATCAGTGTTATCTACATACCCTAGACATTTCCAAGTGATAATGAGGTCGAGAAGTGATGTACAGCTATGGGACATAAGTGCAGCACACTACTGAGAAACTAATTAGTGAGGTCATTTATCAATGCACCTGTGGTCGAAGAACAATGTTTCATTCTTAATGGGGCCGTGTATTGTTTATTAAAGAATCTGACTGTATGAAGGCTTTTTAATTGGAGGTACAACTCCTTTGCAAACTGAACCCTTTTTAACCCAGTCAAGGAAGTTGGTGATATACCCACAGATATGTTCACATTCATCCTGATCTTGCTTGCCTGATGCAATATAGAAACACAAGTGGACTAAAAAGCTAATGGCACAGCTCCTGACGCAGTTACACGTGAAGAGCTCTTGTGGGCTCCTTGCGACCAATTAGTGTAAATTGTGAGAGCAGTTTAGTTCTGGGAGCTCACCCACAGGGGCTTGTTTGAAGGCTACTCAAATTAATTTTAGGTGAGACTCTTACCAGAAAGGCAGTTTTATCTGATCTCCCTGGGTTAGATGTGGGTCCAGGCGCCTGGCAGTTTTAATGATTGTCTAGGTTCTTTCAAACTAGAGAAAAGGACTAAGTATTTTTAGTAACATTGAAAAATTTATTTTGCAAGTCATGAGAAGATTAAGGAAATGGCCAAAGCTGTCATCTATAAAAGTACAAGTATTTTGTATCCAACAACTATATATATATGTATATATACACAAACATTTTGAAAGTCAAATAAATAGTATCTTAATTTCAGGCATGGAGAATAGCTATTTGTTTTTAACCGCGACCATAAAAGAAAGGACCCTGTGCAAGAGGAGAAAATTCTCATCTACATTGGTTTTAGGTGGATAAAATGCCTGAGTAGTAATATTCCACCCACTGACCGATCATCAGCCGGTTTTTAATGTACAAGAATGAATTCAGAAATTCCCAATCATGTGTGCAGAAATGTGTATAATTTTGAGACAAATGTAAGGAGAGTGTCTCAAAACCAGCAACCTTAGGACTGAAACTGTGCCACATTTCAGAACTTGCAGAAAAAGAATCAGAACCTTAATTGAATGAATAGGGAATGCATGAATCAAGAGATAATGTTCTAGAATGCATATCATGAAGTGCTTTCCATCTGTCTGAATCTTGAGCCTTTCTGGAACACCTTTCTGTCAAGGAGCTTCACCTGTCTGTTCTATTTATGCTAACAAAGCTGTATCTGACATATTCGTTTTATTTTCAGGTAGCCTTTTCTGACTCTTACTGCAGACTGATGAATACTCATTCTTCTGCTTGGTTCTAAAGTTAGGAGTTTTCTTTTTAATGACACTGCTGCTTCGGGCAGCACGGTAGCATTGTGGATAGCACAATTGCTTCACAGCAGCTCCAGGGTCCCAGGTTCAATTCCGGCTTGGGTCACTGTCTGTGCTGAGTCTGCACAGTGTACGTGGGTTTCCCCGTGTGTACGTGGGTTTCCTCCGGGTGCTCCGGTTTCCTCCCACAGTCCAAAGATGTGCTGGTTAGGTGGATTGGCCATGATAAATTGCCCTTAGTGTCCAAAATTGCTCTTAGTGTTGGGTGGGGTTACTGGGTTATGGGGACAGGGTGGAGGTGTTGACTTTGGGTAGGGTGCTCTTTCCAAGAGGCGGTGCAGACTCGATGGGCCGAATGGCCTCCTTCTGCACTGTAAATTCTATGAATTCTATGATAACCTTACTGAAAATATGCTCCCAAGCAGAATACATAGCTAAGTATTTCACTTCATGGAATTCTGCAAGAGTCTTTGTTCTTTCTGGGTCAGTTCAACCATCTCTGCCACTGATTTCAATCAAATCCAAACTGTCTCAGCCAATTGTCAGAAAGGTTCAGCAATTTTCATTGGTGAGGTAAGGTAAGGAAGGCTGACTCGCAGTCTTTGCTGAATTTAAAGTATGTGAATGCAAGTGGAGCTGCCAGAGGACTAAGCTAAGCTGAGCTGCTCGTTGCACGGGAAAGGCGAGACAAAGTGGATAACTATTGAGCACGCCACTGCATCGATGCAGCAACTCCCTGAACAAGCCTGCAAGCTTTTCACTCATTAAATTGGTCTTCAAATTGTTCAATGGCCTGCTCAGAAAAATGTCCATTTTAAGGACATCACCGGTTTTTGGATAGCCTTATTTGAGGTGCTGTACTATACTAGTAAAATTGATCCATTTTTGCCTATGAATGCTAGAGCTGAATGTTCCAGCGCTCTGGGTTTTACAGTACAATTCTTATGCTTGTTCCATCCAATACAAAACTACTGGGTATGAATGTACATCATTTATTTGATATAATGCACCTGCATTTGCAGCCTTGGTTCCAACCATAGATATAACCCACTGAGCTACTATCTCTCATAAGAACAGGATCAGTCGATATATAGCCAGCTATATAAAGTTACTTCACAACCATACACTGGGTCACTGGAAATGTCAACTCACATACCTTGTGGTATTTTGCTTGTATTTGCGAAATGAGTACATTTGAGAGGAAGATTTAGAAAAATTTTCTCAAACCAAGATGGTCTACTCGAAACCAACTTGTCCAGGATTTTCCACTCTTGGTCTATTCAGCGTCAGGTGTGGAAAATATCATGGAAACAGCCAAATTGGTTTTAAATTGATGTAAACGCGTGGCGCGACCTGTGCTCTCCCCAGGGCAGCGACGGGGCACATATTTGGACGTTCAACATCAGGAATATCATTTACATTCGTTAATATGTCATTATCTACGCCTGAACCGTCCCCCCAATCAGTAAAATCATGTACATCGACTTGATGGTAGAATGGCATAAAACACGACTGACTGCCAAGGTGTGCACCTGCCAACCAGACCTCCCAAGGGAGCTCAGGTGAATGCATCACTCGGGTGGGGGGGGGGGGGTAAGAGTCATGACTGGCGCTGCCCTGGCATTGCCACCTGGAACTACCTCCTGGTGGGCTGGGTGGGTGCAAGGGGGGTTCCACGGTGAATTCCTTTGCGCTGGGACAGCCTTTAAAACTCGGGGCTCGATTCTCTAGAGACTAAGTTGCTGGCGGGGCGGGTGAATGACCGGCTTCCCCCGCCAGCGATACATTCTGGGCCCTAACCCTTGATTTGCCTTTTCTCCATGTGCTTGACTTTATGGCGGAGAAAGATGCTGTTGCTGACAGCAACTTCAACACCACTTTTGCTGCCCACTATCAGCCTTTGCCGATTTCCGGGAAAATCTTGCCTCTTGTGTTTCGCTTTAGCTCTTTCCAGTGTTTGAACATTGTTAAAAACTGTTGAGGTATCTCGCTTTTAGCAAATATCGATTTTACATGAAAATCTCGAGCTTAAATGTCGCATTTTTATAGGTTGTCTGTTGCAGACAATAAATGGGAAGCTTGAGGATAATTCATTGTGTCACTTGCCAGTATACATTTGTATGCTGACTTTGTCCTACAGTAACTTAAAAGAAAAATGTACAGGTAATTTTTTATTTAGCCTGGGTTCCCACCAGTCTGCTTATCTATTATCTGTAGAAGCTGATGTGAAAGGAAATGGAATTCCAGCAGTTGTCTATTTGCTTCAAAATTGACTTTAAAAAGATTGAAAATGCATCAAAACTGTTAAATGTGACACGATGATTGATCAAAGATCTGCACGATGCTGTGAACGCCATAGTCTTCCTCTACCGGTTGGACATCACTCCTGGAGTCCACAGGTTTTTGATTCTTATACTCGAGATTGTAAAAGAAATTATGCAGGGCACCAAAGTTGAATCTGTACATTTTACTGTATTTTCACGACAGATCCAAAACCATCACTGCCACACCATTTAAAATTAATTATAAAACACCACAATCATAGAAGCATAGAATCGTAGAATTTACAGTGCAGAAGGAGGCCATGCAGCTCATCGAGTCTGCACTGGCTCTTGGAAAGAGCCCCCGAAGCCCCATAACCCAGTAACTCCACTCAACCAACACTAAGGGCAATTTTGGACACTTAAGGGCAATTTGGCATGGCCAATCCACCTAATCTGCACATCGTTGGACTGTGGAAGAAAATCGGAGCACCCGGAGGAAACCCACGCAGACACGGGGAGAACGTGCAGACTCCACACAGACAGTGACCCAAGCCGGGAATCGAACCTGGGACCCTGGAGCTGCGAAGGAACTGTGCTAGCCTCTGTGCTACTGTGCTGCCCAATATGAGTAGTACACCATTAAGGTAAGTAAAGTCACCATAGCCCTGGATGACCACAGGCTGCTTTCCCCTTTGAGGGGGAGAGCTGACTAGTGGTTACTTAACGTGAGGATTACCACATCTCAGGGGTGGGGCAAGGTTGAGAAGGCAGAATCTTCATGAATAATCTCAGCCTGTACAGGAATTGAACCCATTCCTTGCTCTGCACTACTAACTAGCTGTCCCCAGCCAACTGAGCTGAACCAGTCTCCAATACACGACACCCCAGTACACCAATAGAATTACAAGAGCTAACCATATATACAACCATCAATGAGTGTTCGAACTCTTCTTGATTGAAATTCCTCCTGGTGTGAAGACTGACCAAGTCACCTCGTTCCAGCTGTGAAGAATGAGTTTCATTTAGTAACCACCTTTTATAGATTTTTTTCAATGTCAGGATTTCAATCATCATCCAGAATAATCTTTTGTAAAATAAATTATGCAATGGAACATCATGGGCGTGATTCTACATCCCGCCAGCCGGCCAATGGGGTTTCCCATTGTGGGAAGCCCCACACCATCGGGAAATCCCCAGGCGTGGGTGCGCTGACGGCGCAACAGAGAATCCCGCTGGCGGAGAATCCAGCTCATATTCTTTGTTTGAACCATGGAGTGAAAGCCCACCTTGATATTATCCATCCTTCACCAGCTTCTCTCGTTTTCACATGCGCCTTCTACCTTTGATCAACTAGATTTTATATTATATTTTCCTATCTCATCATTGTTTTCCTCAACTCTCTCGAAATATCTCACCTCCAATTTGGAAACTAACTTTCAGATCTTACATATTTGCTTGTTTCCAGTCACTTACATTGAGAGCTGTTCATAATAGTTGTTATCCAGTCGTAAATGTTTTCTAATCTTAATAGATAATTAAAAGTGGAAGTTCTATACAATAATTACCTTGCATTCCAGCATGAATCATGCCTTAAGATAGCTTTGAAGTATGGTCGTGTGTTGCGTATAGTTCTCCATTATAACAGTGGGCCTCAAAAATGTTGTTTTCTGTCACAGTCCAATGGTTCTTCTTTATCTGTGGAAACCAGTTTGCTGCTTTTAGCAGGGTAATAACTTTGCCAAGGCCAGTCTTCTAACGATAACTCCCTTTATTAAAGTGAAAAAGGTCGCTGCCGCGAGATACAATGCTTGGGTTCCAGCCCAGGGACCTACGGAGATGCCGGCCTGGATTGGAACCCCCATGCATTTTATATTGGGTGAAGCTCTGTCCGCTGAATAGGGTGATGTACCATCAATTGACGACAGACGAGGAGTCGGTAGAAAAACTGTGGCTTTAATCAGCTTAAAGACACCTGCAGGTAGCCGGTCCCAGAATGAGGGAAGGGTTGGAGGTTGGCCACCTTTATACATGAGCCCGAGGGGAGGAGCCACAGGTGGAGCCAGCAAAGACAAGCCCAGGCATGTAACAATACAACAGTACAATACAATACAGTGGTTTACCACATTCACCCCCTGTTAAAAAAAGTGTCCGGCGGGGGGTAAAGTGGACGGGTTGAGTTATAGATCGAGTCTGTCGGGGGCTTTGACTTTCCGCTGTGACTGCCTCAGTCCCAGCTGTGTTGTGGATATTGGTGTCGGATGAGGTGTTGAGGCCTGCATGTCCAGGAGCGTGTTGTCTTCTGCGTCTTGTAGTAAATGAGTAGCAATGGGGGAGACGGTGTAGGGTCGGGGGTAGTGGTGATGGTCACTGGGGAACCTGTGGGTGCCAAATCCCGAAGGGAGACTGTGTCCTCCCGCCCGTCGTGGTGTGCCACGTAGGCATATTGGGGGTTAGCATGGAAGAGAAGGACCTTTTCGCCCAGTGGATCCGACTTATGGCTCCTCTCATGCTTCCGGAGGAGGACGGTCCCTGGGACCGTCAGCCAGGACAGGAGCGAGACCCCTGAGGTGGATTTCCTGGGGAAAATAAACATCCTCTCATGAGGGGTCACATTGGTGGCGGTACAAAGGAGTGACTGGATGGAGTGGAGCGCATCGAGAAGGACCTCCTGCCAGCGGGAGACAGGGAGACCTCTAGACCGTAGGACAAGAAGGACAGCCTTCCAGACTGTCGAGTTCTCCCTCTCCACCTGTCCATTACCACAGGGGTTGTAGCTGGTAGTCCTGCTTGAGGCGATGCCCTTGCTAAGCAGGAACTGACGCAGCTCATCACTCATGAAAGAGAAACCCCGATCACTATGGATATAAGTGGGGAAACCGAACAAATGAAGAGACTGTGCAGGGCCTTGATGACTGTGGCAGAGGTCATGTTAGGCAATGGGATGGCGAAAGGGAAACGTGAGTACTCATCAATGATGTTGAGGAAGTACACGTTATGGTCAGTGGAGGGGAGGGGCCCTTTGAAATCAACGCTGAGGCGCTCGAAGGGGCGGGAGGCCTTTACCAGGGGTGCTCTGTCTGGCCAATAGAAGTGCGGTTTGCACTCCGCGCAGACCTGGCAGTCGCTGGTCATGGTCCTGACCTCCTCGATGGAGTAAGGCAGGTTGCGGGCCTTGATGAAGTGGAAGAACCGGGTGACCCCTGGGTGACAGAAGTCATTGTGGAGGGTCCCAAGTTGGTCTACTCGTGCGCTGGCACATGTACCGCGGGATAGGGCATCTGGGGGCTCATTGAGCTTCCCAGGTCGATACAAGATATCATAATTATAGGTAGAGAGTTCGATCCTCCACCTTAGGATCTTGTCATTCTTGATCTTGCCCCACTGTGTGTTATTGAACATGAAGGCAAGCGAAGAGAGTGAATCGCCTGCCGGCCAGGTAATGCCTCCAATATTGCACAGCTTCCACAATGGCTTGGGCTTCCTTTTCGATGGAGGAGTGTCGAATTTTGGAGCCCTGGAGGGTATGGGAGAAGAAAGCCATGGGCCTGCCGCCTGGTTGAGGGTAGCAGCCAGGGCAAAGTCAGACGCATCGCGCTCCACCTGGAACGTGATGGACTCGTCTACTGCGTGCATCGCGGCTTTGGCAATATCTGCTTTGATGCGGTTGAAGGCCAGGCGTGCCTCAGCCGGCAGGGGAAAAAGGGTGGATTTAATGAGTGGGCGGGCCCACTGGGCATAGTAGGAGAAGAACCCCAGGCATCTCTTCAGGGCCTTGGGGCGGTGGGGAAGGGGAAGTTCCAGGAGGGGGTTCCAGATCGGGGTCGGTCCCGAGGACTCTGTTTTCCACAACGTAGCCAAGGATGCTAGGCGGGTTGTGCGGAAAACGCATTTCTCCTTGTTACCCTAGTTAAAAGACAGGGGGTGCGATTCTCCACTCCCACGCTGGTTGGGAGAATCGCCTGGGCCGCCAAAATTTCCGGGGACGCCGGTCCGACGCCCTCCCGCGATTCTTCCAAGCGGCGAGAACGGCCCGGTCGGGCTTTGCGGGCCGCAGGCCGGAGAATCGCCGTAGACACCCAAAATGGCAATTCTCAGGCATCCCCGATATTCTGAGACCCGGATGGGCCTAGCGGCCAGGCCAAAACGGCAGGTTCCTCCCAGTGCCGTCCACACCTGGTCGCTACAGTCGTGGGCGGTGCGTGAACGCTGGGGGGGGCGGCCTGTGGTGGGGGGGCGAGGGGGGATCCTGCACCGGGGGGTACCTTAAATGTGGGGTGGCCCGCGATCGGTGCCCACCGTTCGTCGGGCCATCCTCTCTGAAGGAGGACCTCCTTCCTTCCACGGCCCCGCAAGATCCGTCCGCCATCTTCTTGCGGGGCGGACTTAGAGTGGACGGCAACCACGCATGCGCGGGTTGGCGCCGGCCAACCCGCGCATGCACGGATGATGTCCGTTATGCGGCGCCGGACGCATCATCTATGCGGCGCTGCTTTTATGCGGGTGACAAGGCCTGGCGCGGGTAGATGCCGCGGCCCCGATACTGGCCCATTGTCAGGGCCTGAATCGGTCGGGACCGAGGCCGTACCACGCCGTCGTGAACCTCTACGGCGTTCACGACGCGCGGCCACTTCGGAGTGGGGGTGGAGAATCCCGCCCAGGACCTCTAGGGATGTAATCTCGGGATTACTCCCTGTGCCACGTGCCAGTGAGGCTAGAAATAGGAAGATAGAGCAGCTAAACACGTGGCTAAACAGCTGGTGTAGGAGCGAGGGTTTCCGTTATCTGGACCACTGGGAGCTCTTCCGGGGCAGGTGTGACCTGTATATGAAGGATGGGTTGCATCTAAACTGGAGAGGCATAAATATCCTCGCGGCGAGGTGTGCCAGTTTCACACGGGAGGGTTTAAATTAGTATGGCAGGGGGGTGGGTACGGGAGCAATAGGTCAGTAGGCAAAATCATTGAGGGAGAACTAGGGAATAGGGCCAGTATGGCTCTGAGGAAGAGCAGACAGGGAGATGTTGCTGAAAACAGTGGGTCTGGTGGCCTGAAGTGCATATGTTTTAATGCAAGAAGTATTACGGGTAAGGCAGATGAACGTAGAGCTTGGATTAGTACTTGGAACTATGATGTTGTTGCCATTACAGAACATAGAACATAGAACATTACAGCGCAGTACAGGCACTTCGGCCCTCGATGTTGCACTGACCTGTGAAACCACTCTAAAGCCCATCTACACTATTCCTTTATTGTCCATATGTCTATCCAATGACCATTTGAATGCCCTTAGTGTTGGCGAGTCCACTACTGTTTCAGGCAGGACATTCCACGCCCTTACTACTCTCTGAGTAAAGAACCTACCTCTGCCATCTGTCCTATATCTATCTCCCCTCAATTTAAAGCTATGTACCCTCCTACTAGACATCACCAACCGAGGAAAAAGGCTCTCACTGTCCACCCGATCTAATCCTCTGATCATCTTGTATGCCTTAATTAAGTCCCCTCTTAATCTTCTTCTCTCTAATGAAAACAGCCTCAAGTCCCTCAGCCTTCCCTCATAAGATCTACCCTCCATACCAGGCAACTTTCTGGTAAATCTCCGTTGCACCCCTTCCAATGCTTCCACATCCTTCCTATAATGCGGCGACCAGAATTGCACGCAATACTCCAAATGCGGCCGCACCAGAGTTTTATACAGCTGCAACATGAGCTCATGGCTCCGAAACCCAATCCCTCTACCAATAAAAGCTAACACACCGTACGTCTTCTGAACAACCCTCTCAACCTGGGTGGCAACTTTCAGGGATCTATGTACATGGACACCGAGATCTCTCTGCTCATCCAAACGACCAAGAATCTTACCATTAGCCCAGCACTCTGTCTTCATGTTATTCCTCCCAAAATGAATCACCTCACACTTTTCTGCATTAAACTCCATTTGTCACCTCTTAGCCCAGCGCTGCAGCTTATCTATGTCCCTCTGTAACTTGTAACATCCTTCCGCACTGTCCACAACTCCACTGACTTTAGTGTCATCTGCAAATTTACTCACCCATCCTTCTACGCCCTCCTCCAGGTCATTTATAAAAATGATGAACAGCAGTGGCCCCAAAACAGATCCTTGTGGTACACCACTAGTAACTGGACTCCAGTCTGAACATTTCCCATCAACCACCGCCCTTTGTCTTCTTCCAGCTAGCCAATTTCTGATCCAAACTGCTAAATCACCCTGCATCCCATGCCTCCGTATTTTCTGCAGTAGCCTACCGTGGGGAACCTTATCAAACGCTTTACTGAAATCCATATACACCACATCAACTGCTTTACCCTCATCCACCTGTTTGGTCACCTTCTCAAAGAACTCAATAAGGTTTGTGAGGCCGACCTACCCTTCACAAAACCGTGTTGACTACCTCTAATCAAATTATTCCTTTCCAGGTGATTATACGTCCTATCTCTTATAAACCTTTCAAAGACTTTGCCCACAACAGAAGTAAGGCTCACTGGTCTATAGTTACCGGGGTTGTCTCTACTCCCCTTCTTGAACAAGGGGACAACATTTGCTATCCTCCAGTCTTCTGCCACTATACCTGTAGACAAAGATGACTTAAAGATCAAAGCCAAAGTCTCAGCAATCTCCTCCCTAGCTTCCCAGAGAATCCTAGGATAAATCTCATCCGGCCCAGGGGACTTATCTATTTTCACACTTTCCAGAATTGCTAACACCTCCTCCTTATGAACCTCAAGCCCTTCTAGTCTAGTAGCCTGAATCTCAGTATTCTCCACGACAACATTGTCTTTTTCCTGTGTGAATACTGAAGAAAAATATTCATTTAGCACCTCTCCTATCTCCTCGGACTCCACGCACAACTTCCCACTACTGTCCTTGACTGGCCCTACTCTTACCCTAGTCATTCTTTTATTCCTGGCATATCTATAGAAAGGTTTAGGGTTATCCTTGATCCTACCTATAAAGACTTCTCATGTCCACTCCTGGCTCTTCTTAGCTCTCTCTTTCGGTCCTTCCTAGCTAACTTGTAACTCTCGAGCGCCCTAACTGAACTTTCATGTATTATCTTTACGTAAGCCTCCTTCTTCCTCTTGACAAGTGTTTCGACTGCTTTAGTAAACCACGGTTACCTAGCTCGACCACTTCCTCCCTGCCTGACAGGTACATACTTACCAAGGACACGTAGTAGTTTTTCCTTGAACAAGCTCTGCATTTCCATTGTGCCCAACCCCTGCAGTTTTCCTCTCCATCCGATGCATCCTAAGTCTTGCCTCATCGCATCATAATTGCCTTGGTTGAGGGAAGGACAGGATTGGCAGCTAAACGTTCCAGGATTTAGATGTTTCAGGCGGGATAAAGGGGGATGTAAAAGGGGTGGCGGATTTACGCTACTGGTTAGGGAGAATATCACAGCTGTACTTTGGGAGAACACCTTAGAGGGCAGCGAGGCTATATGGGTAGAGATCAGGAATAAGAAGGGTGCAGTCACAATGTTGGGGGTTTACTACATGCCTCCCAACAGCCAGTGGGAGATAGAGGAGTAGATAGGTAGACAGATTTAGGAAAAGAGTAAAAACAACCGGGTTGTTGTGATGGGAGACATCAACTTCCCCAAAATTGACTGGGACTCATTTAGTGCGACGGGCTTAGATGGGGCAGAGTTTGTAAGGAGCATCCAGGAGGGCTTCTTAAAACAATATGCAGATAGTCCAATGAGGGAAGGGGCTGTACTAGACCTGGTCTTGGGGAATGAGCCCGGCCAGGTGGTAGACATTTCAGTAGGGGAGCATTTCGGGAACAGTGACCACAATTCAGTAAGTGCTGGTGGACAAGGATAAGAATGGTCCTAGGGTGAATGTGCTAACTTGGGGGAAGGCCAATTATAACAATATTAGGCAGGAACTGAAGAACCTAGATTGGGGGCGGATGTTTGAGGGTAAATCAACATCTGACATGTGGGAGGCTTTCAAATGTCAGTTGAAAGGAATTTAGGACCGGCATGTTCCTGTGCGGAAGAAGGATAAATACGGCAAATTGCAGGAACCTTGGATAATGAGAGATATTGTAGGCCTCGTCAAAACGAAAAAGGAGGCATTTGGCAGGGCTAGAAGGCTGGGAACAGACGAAGCCTGTGTGGGATATAAGGAAAGTAGGAAGGAATTTAAGCAAGGAGTCAGGAGGGTTAGAAGGGGTCACGAAAAGTCATTGGCAAATAGGGTTAAGAGAAATCCCAAGGCTTTCTACACATACATAAAAAGCAAGAGGGTAGCCAGGGAAAGGGTTGGCCCACTGAAGGATAGGCAAGGGAATCTATGTGTGGAGCCAGAGGAAATGGGCGAGGTACTAAATGAATACTTTGCATCAGTATTTACCAAAGAGAAGAAATTGGTGGATGTTGAGTCTGGAGAAGGGTGTGTGGATAGCCTGGGTCACATTGAGATCCAAAAAGACGAGGTGTTGGGCGTCTTTAAAAATATTAAGGTAGATAAGTCCCAGGGCCTGGTGGGATCTACCCCAGAATACTGAAGGAGGCTAGAGAGGAAATTGCTGAGGCCTTGACAGAAATCTTTGGATCCTCACTGTCTTCAGGTGATGTCCCGGAGAGCTGGTGAAAAGCCAATGTTGTTCCTCTGTTTAAGAAGGGTAGCACGGATAATCCAGGGAAATACAAGCCGGTGAGCCTTACATCAGTGGTAGTGAAATTACTGGAGATAATTCTTCGAGACAGGATCTACTCCCATTTGGAAGCAAATGGACGTATTAGCGAGAGGCAGCATGGTTTTGTGAAGGGGAGGTCGTGTCTCACTAACTTGATAGAGTTTTTCGAAGAGGTCACAAAGATTATTGATGCTGGTAGGGCAGTGGATGTTGTCTATATGGACTTCAGTAAGGCCTTTGACAAGGTCCCTCATGGTAGACTGGTACAAAAGGTGACGTCATACGGGATCAGGGGTGAGCTGGCAAGATGGATAAAGAACTGGCTAGGTCATAGAAGGCAGAGAGTAGCAATGAAAGGGTGCTTTTCTAATTGGAGGGCTGTGACTAGTGGTGTTCCGCAGGGATCAGTGCCCTGACCTTTGCTGTTCGTAGTATATATAAATGATTTGGAGGAAAATGTAACTGGTCTAATTAGTAAGTTTGCAGACGACACAAAGGTTGGTGGAATTGCGATAGCGATGAGGACTGTCAGAGGATACAGCAGGATTTAGATTGTTTGGAGACTTGGGCAGAGTGATGGCAGATGGAGTTTAATCCGGACAAATGTGAGGTAATGCATTTTGGAAGGTCTAGTCCAGGTAGGGAATATACAGTGAATGGGAGAACCCTCAAGAGTATTGAAAGTCAGAGAGATCTAGGTGTACAAGTCCACAGGTCACTGATAAGGGCAACACAGGTGGAGAAGGTAGTCAAGAAGGCATACGGCATGCTTGCCTTCATTGGCTGGGGCATTGAGTATAAGAATTGGCAAGTCATGTTGCAGCTGTATAGAACCTTAGTTAGGCCACACTTGGAGTATAGTGTTCAATTCTGGTCGCCACACTACCAGAAGGATGTGGAGGCTTTAGCGAGGGTGCAGAAGAGATTTACCATTATGTTGCCTGATATGGAGAGCATTAGCTATGAGGAGTGGTTGAATAAACTCGGTTTGTTCTCACTGGAACGACGGAGGTTGAGGGGCGACCTGATAGAGGTCTACTAAATTATGAGGGGCACAGACAAAGTGGATAGTCAGAGGCTTTTCCCCAGGGTAGAAGGGCCAATTACTAGGGGGCATAGGTTTAAGGTGCGAGGGGCAAGGTTTAGAGGAGATGTATGAGGCCAAGTGTTTTACACAGAGTGTAGTGGGTGCCTGGAACTCGCTGCCGGAGGAGGTGGTGGAAGAGGGACGATAGTGACATTTAAGGGGCATCTTGACAAATCCATGAAGAGGATGGGAATAGAGGGATATGGACCCAGGAAGTGTAGAAGATTTTAGTTTAGATGGGCAGAATGGTTGGCACGGGCTTGGAGGGCCGAAGGGCCTGTTCCTGTGCTGTACTTTTCTTTGTTCTTTGTTCTTTTGTATGTGAGGTTAAGGAGCTTGGCGGTGTGGAGGAATTTTTGGAGGTTGGCGTCATGGTCCTGCTGGTCATGGCCACAGATGGTGACATTATCCAGATACGGGAACGTGGCCCGCAGCCCGTACTGGTCAACCATTCGGTCCATCTCCCGTTGGAAGACCGAGACCCCATTTGTGATGCTGAAGGGGATCCTGAGGAAGTGGTAGAGGTGGCCATCTGCCTCAAAGGCAGTGTATTGGCGGTCCTCCGGGTGGCTAGGGAGCTGGTGGTACGCAGACTTCAAGTCGATGGTGGAGAAGACTCAGTACTGCGCTATCTGGTTGACCATGTCAGATATGCGGGGAAGAGCTGCAGGGAGATTGCCGGTTGATGGTCTGACTGTAGTCGATGACCATCCAGTGCTTCTCCCCAGTTTTGACGACCACCACTTGGGCTCTCCAGGGGCTAGTACTTGCCTCTATGATCCGTTCCCGCAGGAGTAGCTGGACCTCTGACCTGATAAAAGCCTTGCCCCAAGCACTGTATCGTCTGCTCCTAGTGGCGACGGGCTTACAGTCCGGCGTGAGGTTAGCGAAGAGCGGGGGTGGGGCATCTTCAAGGGTCGAGAAGCTACATACGGTGAGGGGTGGAGGGGTCCCTCGAACTCCAGGGTAAGCCTTTTGAGGTGGCACTGGAAGTCAAGACCTAGTAGCACGGTAGCGCAGAGATGTGGGAGGATGTAGAGTTTGAACCCTTTTAACTCAATGCCCCATACAGGAAGGGTTGCAACACAGTACCCACGGACTATCATGGAATGAGATTCAGAAGCCAGGGAGATTTTCTGGGTCACGGGCAAGATTGGGAGGGAGCAGCGCCGTACCGTATCTGGGTGAATAAAACTCTCGGAGTCGAACAGATGACAGCAAAGATGGTGGCCCCCACGGGTCGCACGTGGCGGGTGGTGTTGAGGAAGGCGGCCCCCACAAGTTACACACAGCGCTGCTGGGCTTACAAACGGGTCGGGCCTGGCAGACTTTAGAGAAGCGGCCCTTCTTACCGTACCCGTTGCAGATCACACTCCTCACTGGGCAGCGTTGCCTGGGGTGCTTACCTCAGCCACAGAAGTAGCATTTTGGGTCCCAGGGATTGGCAGGTTGCTGCGCAGCACAGGCTTGCGGTGCCCCCACGTCGGGTGATGGCAGTGCCCACGACGTCCACGAGGGTGCCGCGTGGTCAAAGGAGTAGGCATCCAAGTTACGGAAGGCCACTTCTAATGAGTCCGAAATCTGTACTGTTTCTTGGAGGTCGAGTGTACCTCCTTCTAGTAGGTGCTGGCGGATGTAATTCGACATAGGCGTCCCGGATCAGCAGCTCTGTGTGCTCGGCAACTGACACCGCCTCACAACTGCAGTTCTGGCCGAGTACCCACAATGCGCGCAGAAATTCGGCTTGCGATTCCCCGGGGCATTGTCGCCTCATGGCAAGGAGATGCCTAGCATACACCTCGTTGACTCCCTTAACATACTGTCCTTTCAACAGCGTTATCGCATCCTCGTACGAGTCAGCATCCCTGATGATAAGTAATACTTGCGGGCTCACCTGTGAGTTGAGGATTCGCAGCCTGTGGGTCTCGCCGACGGCAATCGCGGAGGACTCGATGTACGATTCGAAGCAGCATAGCCAGTGTTCAAACGTAATAGTGGCGTCGGCTGCTTGGGGGTCCAATGATCAGGTTTTAGCGATGGATCCATCTGAAAATGTTAAGCTGATTAAATTGATGTACCATCAATTGACGATACAATACAGTGGTTTACCACATCGGGGAATTTGTACTCCACGAAGTCCAAGGGGAGATCTATAGGTGATGCCCCGTGTCCTTCGTGATCACCATAACAAGCAGGTTACTTTATTTTGAGTAATCTTTTGGCCTTGCAAAACATGCTAATATGAAAATTGGTCAGGCATTATATTCGGTCAAGTTTTAACAAACCTCTATTCTTAAACTACAAAACCAAATTTGAATGGAAAACCAATGGGGGTAAATTTTAATATAACTTGCCAGACAGGAAACACCTATGTGCATGTGATGCCAACAGTTTAAAATTAACTACATAATCATACATGAGAGTGGATGGTGATCTGAGAAATATCAAAGCAGAGCAATAACTCAAAAGTGGGCCAATTGTATATGCAGTCTCCTAATTTGATTAGGAGATTCACAATTGGGAATACTGATTACCAGAAAAGCCCATTGCTTCTAATAACTTGGTTGGCTATTGTCCAAATAAAGTAATTCATCACTGTAAAAAGCAGCCCCTGGAGAGTATATGTAAGTTATGTACTTTGCGATTAAGTATTCAAAATCATCATTGTATTGGTAATTGACATAATCATTATCATTCATATCATCTGCCAAATTGTTGTTAAGCATCAGTTGAAGCATCGTGGGAAGAGTTCTCAATGGAGCCTACTGCTCCTAATTCTGATTTCTAAGTTGCATTTTTTAAATTACCAATGCCATGCTGCATGGTCTAAGTGGCTGTAGAAATATTTGTGGTGTTCATTCAGTCAATTCAGTCTTGCCATTGGTTTTAGTGGAGGTGCAGCGGTGTTAATGTGTGAATGTGTCAGAGAGGGAAACTGCAGGTCGAAACGAAGGTACTCGGAAATAATGAAGTTGCATTCGGAATGGTGCAGGTTAGGTATGTTATATTGTTTTGGGATGTTTGTGCCATAAATTGAGCCTTGTGACATGGGTAATTCTGGATCATTTTTTTCTTCAAGTAGGTTCCTTTTTAATTCGTGGCTTATGTGAAATCTGCTAGTCTTCCTGCTGAATTCGTTCTGATCTTTTGCCTCCTCTGCAGCACTAACAAAAGTATAATAATACCATTGCAAGGGTACAGTCTTTTTTTGTCAACAAACTCAAGAAAATGGACCAGGTATAGAGAGTTCTATCTCTGTCAAAGCTATTGTCGGTTCGATGGCTTTGAGCTTCCAATTCCATATATGTTTTGGAGGGAAATCAAAAGAAAGTATTGCTTCAATTAGTGGAATCACAATGGTAATGTGCTTCCAAGATTGTTTCCCCCTGGGGAAGTGGGAAGGACATTTCAACAAGTATAAATTACACTGTCAAGAAATGATGGTATGTTGCTTGTTAATTTTCAACAATGTAGCAGAATAAATATTTCCATAACTGGCAGGTTTTCAGTGTTAGCTATGCCTTGTTGTAATAACTCCTCACTGGATAAGCCTGAAGAAAAGCAATTAAAAGCAATCTGACAGCCGTGCATTCATTTTGCAAGAGGGCAGCATTCAATAGAGCTAATCTACAATAATCATCATCATTTAATCTACAATAATAATCACCTTTAGAATGCCCAGTGGACCACAGCTAGAATGTGGTCCAATGAACTATGAAGGACAGGTATGCATTTTCTGTAGAGCGATTGTTAATGAGAATAACGGATCCTTTGTTCTTTTTATTATTGACAGCGTATTTCACATCTTTTCTTTTGCCTGATAGAGAGCTTGAAATGAAAATAGAATCATGGAAAAGCCGTCTACAATGGACAGCTTATCTGCTTTAGAAACAATATAACTGGTTCGCCAAAGATTTTAGACATTCCTTAAACATTGCTTCCTCTGATTTGAAGAATGTCTGGAAGTGAAAGAGTGCCATTTGCTAAATCAGCCATGTAATTTTCCTTTCGTCAGAATGATCAGCAGAATATTTTGCCTTGTAAGATGGTCAGGTGAGATGCCTTCTGCACACAGGTCACTTGGCCTCGAAGAGGATAAAGAGGTACTGCACTGATTCACCTGTTGCCCTGATCAAGATTGACAATCCTATACAAGAAAACGAAATGGCAACAGTTAGGTGGTTACACTGAATAAGCTGAGAGAACTACATTGCAAGAATTCACATGTGAAGATGTGCCATAGGTGCAGCTGGCTGATGTCATTCTTAATATAGATTAACTGTATTTCGAGCCATTAATAAAAGAAAGCTATTTTGGTTTCAGCCTCTTCTACCCCAATATCAATCAGCAACCATAATCATAACTGCCATTATTTTGAAACTGCAGATGAGTAAGGTGAAGATCAAGTTTGGATTCATTTCACTTATTTTAAACTTGTCACCTGTCTTTTGCTATTAGTGTGATATAAATGCATGGTGTCTGTGCCTCAAAAATTGGGAGAAAAACAGACCAAGTTCCTCAGAAAATACTTCGTACCTTTTTGAGGTTATTTTATTGACCAGTCTACAGGTGCAAAAAAAAAAAAATTGTCAACTTTGAAAGCACTTTATTCGGGCTTTAGAACAGTGATGGGCAATCTAGGCCAGCGAGTGGACTGCATTAGTGACCCCCCACCCCTTCATCTCAGGGGGCCACATGATTGAAATCAGGCTTGTTAACAAACAATGACCCCAGGAATATGATTAAATACAATCACTAAAATACGGTCAATAAAAATAAATTATTCCAGAATGGTACCAGAAATGACAACGGCAAGCCCAGTCTTGTCGACCTTGCAAAATCCTCCTTATTAACATCTGGGAGATTGTGCCAAAATTGGGAGAGCTGTCTCACAGACTTGTCAAGCAGCTGTTTGACGTAACAGAATCTTACCTTCCAGATAATGGGCTCGATCTAACGGAAGAAGCACTAAATGCTATAGCTAGTGTGATTTGCTGGAGCTCACTCCACCGCCGCTCTTTCCAAGGTGTCCCCCAGGGCCCTATGGGCACTGTCTGGGAGGAAGGAGCACAGGAGGCCAACCTGAAGCCCTCCGATAGGAAGACAAAGACAGATCCAACCCTCCCTAAGTCCCACGGCTGACAACAGCGCATCTCGAGGTCAGCTGGCAGAACAGGGTGGCATGTGAGTCAAGCACCACCGGTAAGGTGACTGGGGCCCTCTGGCCCCAGGCCCTCCAGAGCACATACACTAGGGGCATCAAAGGCCACAGGGCACACCAAGACGAAGTGACAGAGCATGGAGGATAAAGAAGATTGAGAGGGTACTGGGGGCGGGGGTGCACAGTCGGTAGCTAGGACAGTTCGGTTTTTGATTGTTCACCATTAAAACATGTTGCACCAGAGACATGTGAAACCTCCATCAAGCTATTCTGCATTGAAGGCCGGCCTGCACCATCGATCATCTGTTGCCCTCCGCACTCCACCAGCCTCTGCCCCTGGACACGGTGGTCCTAGATCAGGACCTCCCAGCCATGATGTGTGGGAAGGAGGGAAATAGTTGGGAAGACGAGATCACATACAAAGCCGCATTGTATGAGAAGTGGGTGATGATGAGTGCCTCCCTGGTCCACCGGGCATGTCAGACCCTCGCCACCACATGTCCTCCATCCTCCGGCTGCTCCTCCCCAGGCTGGCCCCCAGCCCCTCCTGGTTTGGATCCTCCTTGCCCTTCTCCTCAGACGAGGCAACATGACCCTCCTCCTCTACCCCCGCTGCTGTGCCAGGTTGTGGAGGGCATAGTAGGCCATCACAAAGTGGGTGACCCTCTGGGAGTTATAACTGTAGGGCACCACCAGAGTAGTCGAGGCATCAAAACTGCATTTTGAGCAGTCCAATGCACCACTCGCTGACAGCACGGGTGGCCACATGGGGCTCATTAAACCGGTCTCTGCGTCGTCTTTGGCCTTCGTACTGGAGTCATTACCCAGGACCTCAGCTGGTACCCCTTATCCCTCAAGAGTTACCCTGGGTGGTCCTCGAAGACACCGTGGATCTCCGAGTGTCCCAGGATGTAGCTGTCATGCACACTGCCATGCCAGCGTGCACACATGTGCATGATCCAGGGGTGGTCGCACGCAAGTTCCTGCTGAAGAAGGGCAGCCCCTGTTGACCCAGTGCGCGCAAGGCAACATGCGTGCCATTGATTATCCCCTGGACCTGAGGCATCCCAGGGATGCCTGGGAGGGGGCCTGACCCTTGGTATGGAATAGTTTCAGAGGATCGATGCAGACTCAATGGGCCAAATGGCCTCCTTCTGCACTGCAGTGATTCTATGATTCTACCCTGGCGATAGCGGAGAATCCTGCTGCCCAGGCATCTTGATTGGCTTGGTCCAGCTCAAAGTTTATATAGTCAACTGCCCGGGCACACAGCACATCCATGACTTCACGGATGCAATTGTGGGCTGTAGGTTGTGAAATGCCGCTCAAGTCCCCTCTCGAGGCCTAGAATGAACCTGAAGCGGAGAGGCTCAGGACTGCGGTGACCCTGATGGCCATCCTCCTCCACGTGGTGCCAAGTCCATAAGGACATGGCACAGGTGCTGCACTGTCCTCTTGTAACAGCAGAGCCTCCTGTGGCATATGCTGTCCAACATCTGCTCAAACGACCGATGATGCCTGTACACCCTGGTCCGTCTCTGACCTCACTCTTTGAGTCCCTCCCCTGTCTGATCCTCACAAGGGCTGCAGCCTCGAGGCTGCATCAACACGGCTGCCTCCGCATTCTCCAGCGCCTGGCCACCTGGACTACTGCCAGCACCGCGAGAGCAGCTGCTGTGGGGTCCACAGTACCATCCATTATCTGTAAGGAATTGGAGAAGGGGAGAGACCGACAGTCAGTTGTTGCTTCCACCCCAGGACCCTAAGGTCCCCCAAGCCTGCCCCAGCTTCCATCAGGGTGCCATCCAACGAACTGGTTGTGCTGGGGAGCCCTGCACTGTGCATATCCCCCCCGGCCACAGTTGGGACCCCGGACGCTGGACTCCTGCCAGGAAAATTACTTGAACAGGGCTCAGGTTCCCTCCCTGATCCACACACACACTCTATGGCCATGGGGATATCCCCAGTGCTACAGCCCAGCTCCAGAGTGTTTGATCATTGGTTGCTACTTCGGTGGTCTTGTCAACCCCAAGTCCAGGCATCACAGTTTGATTGGGATGTGAGACAATAACACTCGCCTGCAACATGGCACGTGTACCCACGGAATTCGCTCGGGGGACGTGAAGTGTTCATGTGGCTAACAATGTCAATTCCCCATTAGCAATAGCTTTCAGCTGTGCGGCCAGAGGCTTCTCGTGGTTAGCGGGAGTCTAAGTGACCTTCACCATATTACCACGGTCAGGGCTCAGCTTGGCGTGTTCGGTGGGACAGGCGGGCAGCAGCTGCTTCTGCCCCTCTTATGCTCCTACACAATCTGGGGGTTGGCCCTTAGGATTCGTGGGCGCTGAGCCCCTCACCCCTCCAGCCGAGAGGCGACAGTCGACCGATGGTTCCCAGCCCCCCGACCAGCATGCTCCCATTCTCCCCTCCCCCACCCCCCGCCCCGTCTCCCAAGCACTAGAGCAGCAGACCCAGAGCCCGGGGCTGCATGCCTGATTTCAAAGTTGGATACTCACTTTCTCCAATCCCGCCAGCATCTATTTCACCAGCTTTCAGTTTTTAAATAGGTGTGCTCAAGGGAGCCGGTTAGATCTTGGGAGGCATTAGATAAGGCCTTCGACCTGTAAATGATATGGAGATTGCCCTCCGTTGGTGTTAATTGGAACCTCGCCACGCCTGGGCAGGATCTGGAACCCGCCAACAGGAGCGGGCCGGTTAGATCAGAAACCGATTGGCGCCCGGATCCCGATTTCGGCCTCTTCCGCGATCTAACCGGCTTGCCAGGATCCGTGCCAGGTACAACATGGCAGTTTGATCGCGCCCATAGCCCCAGACACCAACATCATCATTCCTGGGTACGTCCTGTCCCACCAGCAGCTCAGACCCAGCAGAGGTGGCAGGGGGAACAGTGGTATCCAGTTGGCAGGGAGTTGCCTTGGGAGTGCTCAACATTGACTTTGGACCCCGTAAAGTCCCTTGGCAACAGGTCAAATGTGGACAAGGAGACATCCTGCTGAATTCCACGTACTGTCCCACCTCAGCTGTTGAACACCACTTGGAGGAAGCACTGCGCAAGGGCGCAGAATAAATTCTGGGTGGGGAGATCAAGGACCATCACCAAAAATGGCTCAGTAATACCACCACAGACTGAACTGGCTGGATCCTAAAAGACATGGATGCTAGACTGGGCCTGTGGTAGTGGTGAGGGAACCACCAAGAGGGAAAAACATTATTGACCACATTCTCACCAATCCACCTGCTGCAGATGCATTTGTACAAAACAGTATCAGTAGGATTGACCACCGTACAGTCCTTATGGAGATGAAGTCCTGTCTGCACATTGAGGATACCCTCCACCATGTTGTGTGGCACTACCACTGTGCTAAATGGGATAGACTTCAAACAGATCTAGCAACTCAAGACTGAGTATCCATGAGGCGCTGTGGACCATCAGCAGCAGCAGAATTGTACTCAATCATAATCTGTATCCTCATGACCGGCATAACCCCCCATTACCACTAAGTCAGGGGTTCAACCCTGGTTGAATGAAGATTGCAGGAGGGCATGCTTGGAGCAACACCAGGCATTCTGAAAAATGAGGTGTAAAACTGTTGAAGCTACAATACAGGATTACATGCGTGCCAAACAGCACAAGTAGCAAATTTTAGACAGAGCTAAATGATCCCACAATTAACAGATCAGATCTGGGCTCTGCAGTCCTGCCACATCCAGCCGTGAATGATGGTAGACAATGAAACAACGCACTGGATGAGGAGACTCCGCAAATATCTCCATCCTCAATAATGGAGGAACCCAGTACATCAGTGCAAAAGATAAGGCTGAAGCATTCGCAACAATCATCAGCCAGAGGTACCAAATAGATGATCCATCTCGGCCCCCTCCTCCTCAGGCATGCCAATCTTCAGCCAATATCATTCACACCACGTGATATCAATAAATGGCTGAAGGCGCTGGATACTGCAAAGGCGATGGGACCTGACAATATCCGGCAATAGTACTGAAGACATGCACTCCAGGACTTGCCACACATAAGCTAAACTGTTCCAGTACAGCTCCAACACTTGCATCTACCTGGCAATGTGGAAAATTGCCCAGGTATGTCCTTTACATAAGAAACAGGGCAAATCCAATCTGGCCAATTACTGCCCCATCAGTGATGGAAGGGATCATCAACAATGCTATCATGTGGCACTTACTCAGCAATGACCTGCTTCTGGATGCTTAGTTTGGGTTCTGTCAGGGTCACTTATCTCCTGACTTCCTTGCACCTTGGTTCAATCACGGACAGATGAGCTGAATTATAGAAGTGAGGTGAGAGTGACTGCCCTTCATATCAAGGCAGCATTTGACTGATTATGCCATCAAGGAGCCCGAGTAAAACTGGAATCAATGAGAATCAGAGGGGAAACCTGCCACTGGTTGGAGTCATACCTAGCACAAAGATGGGGTTGTTGGAGGTCAATCATCTCAGTTCCAGGACATTATTGCAGGAGTTCCTCAGGGTAGTGTCCTAGGCCCAACTATCTTTTGCTGGTTCATCAATTACCTTCCTTCCAAGGTCATAAGCAGGGATATTCGCAGATGAGTGCACAATGTTCAGCCAACTCTTCTGATGCTGAAGCAGCCATGTCCAAGTACAGCAAGACGTAGACAGTATTCAGGCTTGGGCTGACATGTGGCAAGTAACATTCGCGCCACACAAGTGTCAAGCAATAACCATCTCCAACAAGAGAGGATCCAACCATTGTCCTTTGACATTTTATGGCATCGTCATCACTAAATCTCCCACTATCAACATCCTGGGGTTGCCATTGACCAGAAGTTGAGCTGAATGAGCAATATAAATACTGAGGTTACCAGAACAGGTCAAAGGTTAGGTATCCTGCAGCGAGTAACTCACCTCCTGACTCTCCAAAGCTCATCCACCATCGCCAAGTCAGGAGTGTGATAGAATACTCTCCACTTGCCTGAATGAGTGCAGCTCCATCAACACTCAAGAAGCTTGACACCATCCAAGACAAAATAGTCTGCTTGATTGCTCCCCCTTCCACAAACATTTAATCCCTCCCGACGAACAGTGGCAGACATGTGTACCATCTTCAAGGTGCACTGCTGGACGTTATCAAGGTTCCTTAGGCAGCACCTTCCAAACCTCTGACCACTACCATCTAAAAAGACAAGAGTGGCAGATACCTGGGTACTCCACCACCTGGAGGATCCCCTCCAAGTTATTCACCATCCTGACTTGGAAATATATCACTGTTCATTCAATGATGCTGGGTCAAAATCCTGGAACTCCCTCCCTAACAGCACTGTGGGTGTACCTACACCTCAGGGACTGCAGCAGTTCAAGATGGCAGCTCACCATCATCTTCTCAAGGGCAGTATAGATGGGCAGTAAATGCTGGCCTAGCCAGCGACGTCCACATACCATAAATTTTTTTTTTTAATTAATACATGTCGAATATTTCATAACAAATTACAGGAAATTTTAATAATTTATATATTAATGGAACTGTCGTCAACTTCAAATGGTAGAAACAAAATAAATATTTCCATTTTGGAAGTATAGAGAGTGAGTGGGTCTCACAGTCAATGTTTTGTGCAATCATTATGCTTCTCACTTCACTTGCCCTTGTTTTAAGTGCATATCGCTTCAGTCATACCGGTAGGAAAATCTACGCAGATGGAAATCAGCAGAATGTGGCAACCCTGCTCATGGACAACAGTCAACAAAATGTCTCATGGGCTTCACTCAGAACCTGTATGGCTAGGTGTGGGCTGGAAGTTTCCCCTGGCTGGTGAGTCTCATTAATAAGTGGCAAGCCATTTAAGACTGAGATTAGGAGGAATTTCTTTACTCAGAGGGCGGCAAGTCTTTTGAGTTCTTTATCCAAAGGGATGTGAAATCATTCAGCATGTTCAAAGCAAGTTGGAAATTGATGACATCAGCGATATGGGATAATGGGGGTAAAATGTGTAAGAGGTGGAAGATCAGCCATGATCTGTTTGAATGTTGGAGGGGGCTTGATGGGCTGAATGGCCTTCCCTTGCTCCTTTCATCCTCCTGCAGACCATAGAAGACCCTCACAAGATGCCACTCCTTTTACCAAGGTGAATTCGAAAAAAAGTCTAAAAAATGTCCAATAATATTGAGTACTCATTTTTGTTCGGTGAAGTCCTCAAAATAATTCTGGAATAAATACTGATAGAGTGTGGGTGGAAGCTTGATAAAGTGTCGCAGAAAGTCCCCACATGTGTATTCGAGAGTCATCTTCCAACTTTGAGCAGTAAATGAACAGTAAAAGTTGAGTGTTCCTTTTAGTGCACAAAATCCTCAACAACAACTCGTTTGATAAGATTTTCTTATCTCCGACCCGAATCGCCGGGACGGCGCAAGAAACAAGCCACGCCGCCCCGACGCTGGCTCGCCAATTCTCCGCGCTGATTTTCAGGCGCCCTCGGGATCGCCGCCGTGCCGGTCGGGGGCTGTTGAAAGCGCCCCCCACCCCCCTGGCCCGATTCTCCAGGCCTTGACGGGCCGAGTGCCCGCCGAGTTCAGCCGTGTGTCGTCGTCGTGGGTTACGTATGGTCCCACCCGGCGGGACCTCGGAGTTCTGTCTGCGGGGGCTCTCCTGGTGGTGGGGGGTGGGGGCGGGGGGATCCGACCCCGGGGGAGGCTTCCACGATTGCCTGGCCCGCGATCGGGGCTTATCGATCGTCGAGCGGCCTAGTTCTGTGCGGGGCCTATGTTCCTCCTCACCGGCCCCTGTCGGGCTCCCGTATATTTCCCAGGGGCCGGCACGGAGACGGGAACCCACGCGCATGCCCGAACTGCCATGGCACGGATGCGTGAACCCGGGCCGGCCGAGGCATGCATACACGGTCTCGCGCCGGCCGTGGCGCGCTGGATTTCGGGCACCGGAGCTGCGGACACCACTCTGGCACCATTCTAGCCCCCTAGGAAGGGGTGCATACCTGAGAGTTGAGGCCCGTTGACGTCGGAGTGGCTCGCGCCACCTTTCACGCCGGCGTCAGAAATTAGCCGCAGGATTGGAGAATCCCGGCCAGTGTCTTGTGGGAAAGATAGGCTAAACCATTATGTAAGCTCTAGCCCGCCCCCCCTCCCCCACAGAGGACCTTTACTGCATATTTTAACAGTAGATAGGATGCTAACATGTAAACTGATAGTACCGTCAGGTTCTGAGGTGAACAGACTTGAATTGTCTTGGACGTGTCAAGAACTGCTTTGAAAATATTTTGCAATCTAGATTTTACATCTTTCTTACATACCTGAAAGAAGGCACCCTTATTTCCAATTATTCTTGCTTCCCTAAAGGCCCCCCAATCAATTATAGTCTTTGCCTTAGATTAACTGTTATCTGTTCCCCTACCGCAATTGCGGGGATACACCCTCCAAACCTCTTTAAAAATCATACAATGAAACATACGGTAACTAGAATGCTTCCTTACTTAGAATTCTTCAGGGTGGACGTAACTGGGCACGGTTTCGATGTTGAGGTGCCTTGTTGGTAATGTAGGAGTCCTTCCAATTATTTCCTTTGTTCCCATTTCTTTTATTTTATTATTTTTGGTCTGTAGACCCATAATCGGTGTGTGCCTTTAAGCAGAAGACTCATTGAAAGACCCTACCTGCCAGGATACTGTGTTCCCAGGTTTTGTATTTTGAAGAGGGAAGACCAGACTCCTCGACACCGAGTGGATCTTAGGAATCAGGCTGTGAAGATAGTCAGTTCGATTGGGTTAACTGGCAATCAATGGGTTGGCCAGGGACAGTAGTCTGCCTGACAACAGTCAATGATGGGTTCCTGCATGATGCTTTCTGAGAGAGCTGAGCAGAAGTGTTTACACTTGGAAGTGAAAGGAACTCTGCTCTCTCTCTCTCTCTTGTCCTGCTTGAAGTGAAAGAACTGCTCTATTGTTCTGAAAGCAGTGAGCGCCTAGTACATCCTTTGCTGTGAACCTGAAATGATGCTGAGCCTGCAGAGAAGGTAGACAACATTGCCAGAGAAAACCGTCCCAAACCTAGAAGGAAAAAGTATCAAAATGAAAGACAATGACTGGAAGTCATCCCAGTGCATCAAAAATCTTTATCCTTTTATTTTTAATAATATTTTCTTTCCCTTTCTACCACCCTTTCCTCTCGGTGTTGTTTGCCTGTTTGTGTGTGTGTATGTGCAGAGTGGGGTGAGTTAGGAAGGAGGGGTTGGGAAAGGGGTAGTACATAGGCAGTTACATTTTCTGTCCGTTTAATTATAATACTGTACATAATAAAAGATTACTTGTATTTTAATGTTACAAACCTGATGACGGTAGTTTAATGGGCTCAACCAAGAACGTTGTGTCCTAATTTCTCCTGTGTTGCAACTCCGGGTCAGGCGGGGCTGGAATTGGCCACTCACTAGATTAAGGTGTCGTGACATTAATTATACAATTTCTATAGAAAGCCTTATTCTAAAATAGAATTTTCATTCTGAAATGGAAGGCTAAAAAAGAAATTAGCTAATAATGACCTGAGTCCCTGTTAGAAATACAAAAGAGGAGTAGGCCGTCCATCTTCTCAAGCCTACTCCGCCATCCTCTTAGATCATTATGTACTTTGACGCCATTTACCTACTTTTGCTCCATTTCTCTTAATATCATGCTCTAATAAACACCTATTTATTTTAGTTCTGAAAATTTAAGTGGACTCAACACCCAAGCATTTTGGAAGAGAGAGTTCCAGATTTCCACTGACCACTACGTGAATAATTGCTTCCTGATTTTATTCCGAAGTGGCCTTGCTCGATTGTTAAGCCTTATTCTTCCTTGTTCCGGATTATAGATGTGATTGTTGCACCTTTTTTTTTTTTTTACCTAAGTTGCTTAAATCATTGCGTACTATCAAAACAATCTTGTCATCTCATTGTTGTAACCAAGGTTTTGCTGAAGCTTGCATGAGATCTATGGTTTGCATTGCGATTTTTGTATCTGCAGTTTGAAGTAGAGGAGCAGTACTGAATGAAACATGAATGTTATGTTTCTTCTACAATATTTAATTATCCAGATCTGTAGCGAAGGGAAATGAGCTACTAGACTGTGCATCAGAATATGCTGCCTCGCCCTGCTGCTTAGGTATAGAACAAGGTAGAAGATAGGTCCTTGCAGTATTCATTATTTCTTAAGCCACAGATGCGGCATTATTACTAAAGCAAAAACAAAATCTGAACACCAGCCAAGTTCTCTGTAGGTGATCCTTGCTGTTATGGTGATAAATTAAAGTTCAGATAACATACAGAGTGTATGCTTCAGGCTATAAACAGATGTTTGTTGACAGCTATTGGCAAGGACAAGGACTGCTCACAGTTGTGAGTATGAAGACTATTGAATATGAAAATGAAAATAGATGATATAATAGATACAGCATGGGTATGGGAGGTGGAAAAACAATCCAGTGACTTGAACTCACTTAATTCAGAATGCCATACATGTTTTCAGGCAATACCAGCTGATAATTAGCTGTGAGCATCTTACTCAGCCACCTGCGCCATGGTAAACTTAAGCATCAAGCAAATCCCTGGGTATTCGATTTTTGGTTTGGAGACGATACAAAAACCGCAAGTATCACTGTGGTGTGACTATAGTATCACTCCACAGATTCCCACATAATCAGCCCTGTCTGGAACCCTGATACTATATTTTGCAAAACCACGAGTCTGCACCTGCTCTTGGAAAGAGCACCCCACCCAAGGTCCACACTCCACCCTATCCCCATAACCCAGTAACCCCACCCAACACTAAGGGCCATTGCTGCGGTGGGCAGGGGCACTGCTGGAGTGAGCAGAGCCATTGCTGGAATGGGAAGAGTCATTGCTGGGGCACTGCTGGGGTGGGCAGGGGCTAATGATGGGGTGGGCGGGCTAGTGCTGGGGTGGGCAGGAGCCACTGCTGGGGTGGGAAAGGGCTGGTACTGGGGAGGGCAGGGGCTCGTGCTGGGGTGGGAAGGGACCACTGCGGGTGACAGGGCCACTGCTGGGGATGGCTGGGCCATTGCTGGGTTGGACAGCATTACTGCTGGGGTGGGCAGCCTTACTGCTGGGGTAGGCAGCGTTACTGCTGGGGTGGGCAGCATTACTGCTCGGGTGGGCAGCGTTACTGCTGAGGTGGGCAGGGTCATTGCTGGGGTGGACTGGGTCATTGCTGGGGTGGGCTGGGTTATTGCTGGGGTGGAAAGGGCCATTGCTGGGATGGACAGGGCCATTGCTGGGGTGGGCAGGGCCATTGCTGGGTTGGACAGCATTACTGCTGGGGTGGGCAGGGCCATTGCTGGGTTGGGCAGCATTACTGCTGGGGTGGGCAGGGCCATTGCTGGGGTGGACTGGGTCATTGCTGGGGTGGACTGGGTCATTGCTGGGGTGGACCGGGTCATTGCTGGGGTGGACAGGGCCATTGCTGGGGTGGGCAGGGCCATTGCTGGGTTGGGCAGCATTACTGCTGGTGTGGGCAGTGTCACTGCTGGGGTGGGTGGGGTCATTGCTGGGGTGGACTGGATCATTGCTGGGCTGGACTGGGTCATTGCTGCAGTGGGCAGGCGCCACTGCTGCGTGGAGAAGGGCCATTGCTGGGGTGGGCAGGGCAATTACTGGGGTAGACTGGCTCATTGCTGGGATGGGCAATGTTACTGCTGTGGTGGGCAGTGTTACTGCTGGGGTGGGCAGCATTACTGAGGGAATGGACTGGGTCATTGCTGGGGTGGGCAGGGCCATTACTGTGGTGGGCAGCATTACTGCTGGGGTGGACAGAGTCATTGCTGCGATGGGCGGGATCATTGCTGTGGTGGGCAGCATTACTGCTGGGGTGGACAGAGTCATTGCTGGAGTGGGTAGGATCACTGCTGCATGGAGAAGGGCCGCTGCTGCATTCAGGAGGAAGTCCAAAAATAATTAATTTTTAAAAATCTTTAAGTGATGAAGGGGGAAAGTTCACTGAAGAAATCACTGGGGCCGGGGGCTGCCTTCCCTTACCCGCAGTTTCCTGAACACTTCAAATTTGTTCCCCTTCCCCAGCAGGTTGCCGCTGGGAGACCACCTCCATTCAGCTGGTGGTCCCTCCAGGCAACAGGGTGTCAATCCACTGTCAGTAAAATTGCCCTTACCCTGTGGGGTTTGCAGCCTGCCTGTTCCCTTACCCACCATTGCTAAAGTTCCCTCACGGCGGAACACGTTTGGTGAACCAATCCATTAGTTCCCCCCCCCCCCCCCCACCCGACAACTCCAATTTTACTCCTCCCCATCTTTTTTTTGTCTCTTGCTGGCCAGTAATATTCTGCCCATGGTTCAAAAGACATTCAAATAATAATTTGTAACTTTATTGTCAAAGACCTCCATTTGAAGGACTTCCTGAAAACTTACTGTTGTACGATGTATGTACTTTTAAAATGAACAAGAAAACATTTTCCACCTGCAGAGATTGTACCTTTGTCAATGATGACTTTGTCTCAGATCACTGGATGCAGGCAGATAAGATCACTTTTAAACAGGAACTCTTTCAAAACCAATAATCTCTTTAAAAAATTTGCTCCGGTTGATCTTGACTGATCCGCGAGTGTATCTGATACACCAACCTGTTTAAGTCAGAAGCCCATTTTGACATCAATGGAGTGTAAAATCAGGTGGGGTATCTGACAAAAACCCACACAGTTGAGTTAAAATTGGGTTTACTTTTTATAAGTGACAGCCCGTCAAACAGAATAAACAGCAATAGATATTGGGGCCACATCATCTGAAGATTCCTTCTCCATCCCATTAAATGGCGGTATTCAACATCCTGTATGCAACAGCCTAGAACCTGCCCCGGTCACATAGCTCTGTGCGAAGAACATCTGCACTGCAGTAACTGAAGTGGAATGACATTGTGTGCCATTGTAAAGAGTCTTTGAATGCGGATACCATTTATGAATGTAACAAAATCATATGAAGAACAGTTTCAACAGTGAAATGCCAGATTTTATCAGTTGGTGAGGATTTGTTTGTTGCATTTAATAGATTATAATTTACTATCCTGTCTCAGCTAAATATTTCAACAAATTGCCTTCTCGATTATACACACCTCTGACGTTTACAGTATTGTTAGTACTAATGTCTAATAAAGGTACTTTCTCAATGCATACTGACTGTCTCATTCATGATCAGCATATGAGGCTTACTAAGGTTAACAATGAAGTACCAGATCATTAACATAACTTGAGAACAGGTCTTTTTATCCATTGCTAATGATCATAAAACTGCATCTCTTTTAATCTAATAGTCTGATCACATTCTAAATTCTACTTAACTCACATGAAGCCCAGACTGGCAATAATTAGTCTCTTCTTCACAGACGTTTTCTACCAAATTCTATTATAACACCATAGTCATGCATCTCAACCATCCCAATTTAATTGGGTCAACATCATTTGCGCGTGAATCTGAATCTTGTTCTCATGTAAAGATATCGGAGAATTTTCCTGGATATTAAAGTGCCTTCAAAGTTTTTTTTTAAATGACTCTAATAATGACCGTCTGGAAAGTATAACAGGACTGAACTGGTACAACAAAAACGCTGCAAAAGAAAGATTAACATCACATATATTTTTAATAGTACAATGCATAGTTTGATACAAAAATATGATAAGGCATTAATTCCTCTGATTGAGCAGCAGTGGAAAGAAGAAAAATATGCAGACACCAGGCTTAAGTGCTCTTCATTCAGATGTATGAAAACCATTTTTTAAATGTATGAAACCATTAGATGCAGAGAATTGGTGATATATTTTTTGAATATTCATTCTATTACCTCACAGACAAATCATGATTTTGACCATTTGCCCCAATTGTTACAGTTTCTATTTGAATGGTATGTCAAATATAATCGAATATATTTTGCTGCCGATGTCGAATCCCTTTCTTTTGTTGTCTCATAATGCGTAATACCCCTGTGGAACAAGCTGAGATTTGACATCAACTTTTGGACATTTTCTTAATTAAAAAAAATTACAAAAGCAAACTTAACACAGCTGCACAGCATGAGTCATTGGAGATTTTCAGGGAGCACTAAAGGGATAACACGAATACAGAATTTTCATTAATTGTTTCTCACTTGAGTGCACATTCTAATTATTCAGGAGCTTTTAAATTATGATGCTTCGTAAGGTACAGCGTTTTCTTTTAATGTTAGCAGAAGTGTAAAGTACTTTAATGGTTAACACCTTAGAAACTTGGATACAAAGTAATATAGATTAATACACAGAATACATACATTTGCCTTTCCCCATCACAGCCATGCACATAGTTTGGTTGTGCAAGATGGATATTTGTTAAAATTATAAAGCAAGGTGATGAATGTTGAAATGAACAGTAAAACAGTTGCTTGCTGTTGCAGATCGCATCTTAAACAGATCTTGGCAGATTGATGTAATCAACAATTAATCCAGCCATATGAGATTACTAATGCATGTATCTGAAGAAAAATTAGTCTTGAACCTTGGTGTGGAGTTTGTCTCGGGATTTGTCAAAAACAGACAATATCAGGTTGGCTGCCCATTAAAGGTAGCACCTACAATTGGAGCAGCAATATACCATCTGGTCCCTTGAGCTTGCTTCACTATTCAAGAACATCTTGATTGATGCGACTGTGACCTGAGCTCCACTTTTCTGCCACCCATCCCAACACCATTGACCCTCCTGTGGATCAAAGGTTTTTGAACTCAGTGTTCAATGCATTTTTTCTGCTCTCCGGAGTGAAGAATTCCAAACCTCTGAGAGAAGAAATTCCTCATCATCTACATCTTTATTCTGAAACTCTTCTCTCAGTTCTAGATTCCCCATCAGGAAAATCATCCCCTCTGCGCCTACCCTGTTACGTCCCCTCAGAATCCTATATATTTCAACAAGATCACTTCTCATCCTTCTAAACTCCAGTGAGTATAGGCTCAAACTGTCCTCATGAGCCAACCCCTTTTCCTAGGAATCAAACTTGTCAGCCTTTTCTGAACTGCATCTATCCCTCTTGAAATCAAGGTCAAAACTGTGCTCAGTACACCAGGTGCAGTCTCACTAATGCCCTGCACTGTGGTCTCAGGTCTTCCTTATATTTTATTATGATCCCAGCTGAAGTTTTCACTGGAGAAGTCTGATCCCAGGGTGGAGCCATGCTTCATAGATACTAATTTTTATCTTTGTTTCGAAATGTGGAGGCCAGCTGCTGAACAGAGCCCCAGAGACTGCTGATGTACTTATAACAAAAGAATAAAACATTTATTCAACAAGAAAAGATGAACTCCAACAATATCTTTACAGATAAATATATATATATATAGATTCGTAAGGGTAACACAAGTTACAAAATCCATCTTATACTCTAATGTTCACAGTAAGTAGAGTCCATGTTCAAAGTTCACTCGAGGGTTGGATGTGGTACATGAAGCCACTCTGTGCGGCCCCCGGCACCAGTTTTCAAAATCCCAGTCAAACAGGCGAGTTTCAATGGAAGATTCTTCTTGGCACTGTTCCTCCAACCACAGGCCACTTCTCTCCTACTTTTACTTTGAATAGGTGGACTGATGAGTCTATCTGTAGCAAATTAAGTAGAGAAACAATCTCTGATGAGTGTGAGTGCGTGTGGGTGAGTGAGTGTGGGTATGCGTGTGAGTGGGAGTGAGTGGGTGTGTGTGGATGGGAGTGAGTGTGCATTTGTGTGTGTGTGGATGGGAGTGAGTGATGGGTGCATGCAGGTGTGAGAAAATGTGTGAATGTGGGGGGGTGTTGGTGGGTGGGAGCGAGTGTGGGTGAGTGTGTGGATGGGAGCGAGTGTGGGTGTGTGTGCAGAAGGGAGCAAAAGTGGGTACGTGTGTTGGTGGGAGTGAGTAGGGATATGTGTGGTTTGGTGTGAGTGAGTGAATGAGTGAGTGAGTGGCTGGGTGAGTTTGCCTGAGCGACTAAGGAGGTGAGTGAGTGGCTGAGTGTGTGTGCAGGAGAGCGAGTGGCAGTGTGTACTTTTGCTCAGTAATTGCGGCTTTCCTGAAATACCTCAACTTTTATTTGAAAATCAGTTTATTTTTGTACCAAACTTTATTGTTCTGGAATTTTCTCATTGGCCCGATAAGTGTGAAAAATATGCAAATGTAGCCCCCAAAACGAAAAGGTCTCTGGTCACCCCCCCAGCCCCTCCCCCCGCACCTTCCCTCCCCCCCCCCCCCCCCCCCCCCCCCCGCCATACACACACGCACACTTTGAAACCAAGTGACAGATTCCACCCAAAGTAAATGCTGCAGATCTCTCATCAACTTCACCAGATGCTTGTCACATTGGGAGGCAAATGATCTCACTGTAACTCTGATTTTCACATGCGGCCTTCCAATCATTGTTCTCCAAGAACTCGCTTTGGACTCCTCTCCCAAATGACTTTCTCTTGGCTGGCTTCACCAAGGAACTAACTCCAGGGTTCTCAACCTTTCCTTCTGATGTTCCTCTCCCCTGAATCACCACATGCATTCAAGCTTCAGCTTCCACACAATCTCACAGATACCCAGCCACGCCAATACCGCTGCCTCACAGACCCATAGTAACACGTGTCTTTGGTTGTCTCCAGGGATCTCCAGGCTTCTTGCAGATCTATTTTGCTTTACGTCTGCTTCTAGCAACTTTCTCACTTTAAAATTGGACCCTTCCTCCGTTTCTCACTCTTAATATCACTGAGCAGGGTCTGTTCCCTGTCCAATTACTTGTTCCTTGATTTAGCTGTCAACTTGGGCCATTTTCCTGTCCCGCCGTGGTTTGATGGGACTTCCTTCTGTTCTGGGAGAATTTGCCCTCTGCAGCTCCTGTCCTGATTCTTCTGTGCCTCGCTCTGAGGGTCGGAGCAGACTTGATTGTTCAAATGGCCTCCTTCTGCACTGTTAGGGATTCTATGATTCTATAATAATGGTGTCTTGCTTCTGGGTCACCTGATCTTCTTTCAGCACTATTTCACTTTTCTTCTCATTTCCTCTTCTACAAACTAAAAAAAATAAAATAAAAAATTGTGCATGTATGCATTTACTGGCTGTTCAACAAGAATTCCATCTAACTGCATGTGTGCTGCCATTCTTAGACTGACATGTGCGCAGAAACTAAAGATCGCAAAAAGGAACCGTCTGCACATAGAATCATTGAATTTACAGTGCAGAAGGAGGCCATTCGGCCCATCGAACCTGCACTGGCCCTTGGAAAGAGCACCCGACTTAAGCCCACGCCGTCACCCTATCCCCGTAACCCAGTAACCCCACCTAACGTTTTTGGACGCTAAGAGCAATTTAGCATGGCCAATCCACCCAACCTGCACATCTCTGGACCGTGGGAGGAAACACATGTGCGGTCTTTCCAGGGCCAGTGCATCTGCTGACACTGCTGAGGCCTACTAGGGCTTGTAATTCCCAGTCTCAGAGGCCCGATCTCTATTTTTAAATGTAAATATTTCTTCTTTGCTTCGTCTGGGGTCCTTAACAATTTGTATTCCATTCCCCTTACAATAAAACCCATCATTCCATATTCCTTCCTAATCACTTATTGGACCTATATGCTAACATTGCCAGGACACCATATCCCTCTGCAATATTCTGCAGTCTCTCTCAACTTAAATAACATTCTGCTTTTCCATTCTTCCTACCAAAATTACTAACTTCACATTTTCCCTCATTATACTGCATCTGCCAAATTTTAGCCCACTAACTTAACCTATCTATATCCCATTTGACTACAATGGAGCTAACAATCAAGTTCCTGTGTATAACCAGCAGTGGATCATAAATGTCTATTTTGTCCCACTGCCCAAGGTGAATTCCTACCTATCTATATTCAAGAGGTTGGCAGTCTGTTACGAATAAGCATGACATAGAGAAAAATATAAATATTCACAAAAAACCATATCACTTCCCACTAAAACAGTCTCTTGCATCTATGCATCTCCTTTCCACATTCCAATGTTTGATGTTATATACTTATCACAGCAAGAACTGCTAGTTCCCTTTGTATTAATACATATGTAAGTGGCAAGTGCTTTTCTTTTAAGTCCTTCTTATGCTATATTTTTGATGTCAAAACTGTAACAGTATAATTTGAACACAAGGACTGCAATATACAGCAGTTAAAACTCATGCTCTCCACCCCCTTCCCCCTCTCTTCTCCCCTCCCATCGCATTCCTTCGAACGGATGAATGGTAATTAGATGGTGCTACATTTGCTCCAATTTCACAACATAGCATCATGAGAAATATCAAAGCTACCTTCCGTCCATTTATCAACTGAGACTGACCTCATCAGAGTGCACCTGGACTACCCTCACTGCACAGACCAGGTGTTGTGATTCATCCTAAAATGAAAGGATCAATGACAATGCCTTGCTATGTATACAGCTAAGCACAGACATTCCTTTGTTGTCTCGATCCAATGTTGGCAGGGACGTTAACTTGGCTGACGTGAATGAGGCACTGTGATTTAATGTGCCTTTCTCATGCCAGCCAGGAAAACATAAGAAAACCAGTAGACTGGGAAGAATAGTGGATAAGGTGAGTTGTTGGCACAGCTAGCTCATTAACCTGTCCATCCATCCATAGGCTTTACTTGGGATGACTTGAATTTACAATGGCTACAATATAAGGAGATTTTTTCATATTTCAGCTGCATAACACTGACATAAATACCTCTCAAGGTTATCATGCAATAACAGAAAAGCACACGTCCTGAATTTAGCAGACTAACACAATGAGGTCCCATCCTTTAAAAAATACCTGGATCCGCACTTGGCATGCCTTAACATTCGAGGCTATGGGTTGTGGTAATATGCATTAGGGGTCTTGTGGGACTGTGAAGCCATGATGTCATTGGCTGACAGATCCCGGGTCCTGGTTGGACGTTGACCTCTAGCTCCGCCCTGAAGGCGAAGTATAAGTACCTGGAGTCCTCCCCCACAGGCAGTCTACTACTGAACTGCGTGGGAAACAGTCGCGCTTAATAAAGCCTCATCGACTTCACTCTATTCGTCTCTCGGAGTCTTTGTACGCTACAATTTATTAAGCGTGACTAAAAAGGACTATGGAGCTCAGGATCATCCCGGAATGCCTGAGGATCAGCCCCCACGCAGTGAACGCGGCAGCAGCTTTCAAGCACTGGCAGACTTGTTTTGAGGCCTACCTCAGAACGGCCACCGGCCGGGTCACAGAAGACCAAAAACTACAGGTCCTGCACTCGAGGTTAAGCACGGAGATTTTCTCTTTCATCGAAGACGCAGAGGACTTCCAGACGGCGTTCGCAGCACTAAAAAGTCTCTATGTCCGCCCAGTAAACCAGATCTACGCTCGCTATCAACTCGCAACGAGACGGCAAAGTCCCGGAGAATCGATAGATGAATTCTACGCCGCGCTACTAATTTTGGGACGAGCCTGCAGCTGCCCGTCGGTGAACGCAAATGAACACACGGACATGTTAATGCGCGATGCTTTTGTGGCAGGTATGAACTCCTCCCAAATCCGCCAAAGACTTCTAGAAAAAGAGCCGCTAGGACTCTCAGAGGCACGGGCCCTAGCAGCCTCCCTAGACGTGGCCGCGCGAAATACCCGCGCCTACGGCCCCGACCGCGCGGCAGCCCATTGGGCTCCGTACGTACCCGTCGCGACAAACCCACCCCCCCCGGACACCCCACAGGCTTGCACGGTCCAAACGCCAAGTCGCACCGGGGGCGCCCGCTGCTATTTCTGTGGCTAGGCGAAACACCCCCGGCAGCGCTGCCCGGCCCGCGCAGCGATCTGCAAGAGCTGCGGGAAAAAGGGCCATTTTGCGGTTGTGTGGCGGTCCCACGAGGTCGCCGCTGTCCCGGGAGAACAGGGAGCCCTGCACGCCGCTTACGCTCCCCAACCGCCCCTGCGCCCATTGTACGACCCGCAGGCGCAGCCACTCTGAGTCCCGACCACCGCGGTCCCGGGAGAACAGAGAGCCCTGCACGCCGCTTACGCTCCCCAACCCCCCCCCCCGCGCCCCATGTATGACCCGCCGGCGCTACCACTTTGGGTCCCGACCACCTCTCTCCCCGGAGAAGAGGGAGTTCTGCGCGGCTCTAATGCCCCCTAAACCGCCCCCCCGTGCCCCACGTATGACCCGCCGGCGCTACCAATTTGGGTCCCGACCACCGCTGTCCCTAGAGAGGAGGGAGCCCCGCGCGTTCCTAACGCTCCCCAACCCCCCCAGCGCCCCATGTGCGACCCGCAGGCGCAGCCATTTTGGGTCCCGGCCACCATGAGGGGAGGAAGGACGCCGCCATCTTGGACCACCCCAGACCTGTACGACGCATGGGGGCGGCCATTTTGTCCACCCCAGCCGCCATCTTGTGACCCCCCAGCCATGTGCGATGCATGGGGGCAGCCATTTTGTTCACCCCCGACGCCACCTTGGACGGCAACAACAGACCCCAGTGTCGACGGCTCCACAGGGTTCGAAGAAGACGCTCAACTACTACAACCACGTCTCGCTTCAATAATGCTGGACCAATCTCGGCCCCGGACACTCCAGACGACGACGACAACGGTGCTGATAAATGGGCACGAGACACCATGCCTAGTCGACTCCGGGAGCACGGAGAGCTTTATCCACCCCGACACGGTAAGACGCTGTTCTTTGACCAGCGCACAAAAGATTTCCCTAGCTGCAGGATCCCATTCCGTACAGATCAAAGGCTTCTGCATAGTTACCCTAACGGTGCAGGGGAGGGAGTTCAAAAACTACAGGCTCTACGTCCTTCCCCAACTCTGCGCCCCCACATTACTGGGATTAGACTTCCAGTGCAACCTACAGAGCCTTACCTTCAAATTCGGCGGCCCAATTCCCCCACTCACTATCTGCGGCCTCGCAACCCTCAAGGTGCAACCCCCGTCCTTGTTTGCAAACCTCACCCCGGATTGCAAACCCGTCGCCACTAGGAGCAGACGGTACAGCGCCCAGGACCGGACCTTCATTCGGTCCGAAGTCCAGCGGCTACTAAAGGAAGGCATAATCCAGGCCAGCAATAGTCCCTGGAGAGCACAGGTGGTAGTAGTAAAGACAGGGGAGAAGCAAAGGATGGTCATAGACTATAGCCAGACCATCAACAGGTACACACAACTAGACGCGTACCCTCTCCCCCGCATATCCGACATGGTCAATCGGATTGCCCAGTATAAAGTCTTCTCCACCGTGGACCTCAAGTCCGCCTACCATCAGCTCCCCATCCTCCCAAGTGACCGCAAGTACACAGCCTTCGAGGCAGACGGGCGATTATACCATTTCCTAAGGGTCCCATTTGGCGTCACAAACGGGGTCTCGGTCTTCCAACGAGAGATGGACCGAATGGTTGATCAACACGGGTTGCGGGCCACGTTCCCGTATCTCGACAATGTAACCATCTGCGGCCACGATCAGCAGGACCACGATGCCAACCTCCAAAAATTCCTCCAGACCGCTAAAGCCTTGAACCTCACGTACAACGAGGACAAGTGCGTTTTTAGCACCAATCGGCTAGCCATCCTGGGCTACATAGTGCGCAATGGGATAATAGGCCCCGACCCCGAACGTATGCGCGCCCTCATGGAATTTCCCCTCCCGCACTGCTCAAAAGCCCTAAAACGCTGCCTGGGGTTCTTTTCATACTATGCCCAGTGGGTCCCCCAGTACGCAGACAAGGCCCGCCCCCTAATACAGACCACGACCTTCCCTCTGTCGACAGAGGCTTGCCAGGCCTTCAGCCGCATCAAAGCGGATATCGCAAAGGCCACGATGCGCGCCATCGACGAGTCCTTCCCCTTCCAGGTCGAGAGCGACGCCTCCGACGTAGCTCTAGCGGCCACCCTTAACCAAGCGGGCAGACCCGTGGCCTTTTTCTCCCGAACCCTCCACGCTTCAGAAATCCGCCACTCCTCAGTGGAAAAGGAAGCCCAAGCCATAGTGGAAGCTGTGCGACATTGGAGGCATTACCTGGCCGGCAGGAGATTCACTCTCCTCACCGACCAACGGTCGGTAGCCTTCATGTTCGATAATGCACAGCGGGGCAAAATCAAAAACGACAAGATCTTAAGGTGGAGGATCGAGCTCTCCACCTTCAACTACGAGATCTTGTATCGTCCCGGAAAGCTGAACGAGCCGTCCGATGCCCTATCCCGCGGCACATGTGCCAACGCACAAATTAACCGCCTCCAAACCCTCCACGAGGACCTCTGCCACCCGGGGGTCACTCGGTTTTACCACTTTATCAAGTCCCGCAACCTCCCATACTCCTTAGAGGAGGTCCGTACAGTCACAAGGAACTGCCACATCTGCGCAGAGTGCAAACCGCATTTTTTCAGGCTGGATGGTGCGCACCTGATTAAGGCTTCCCGCCCCTTTGAACGCCTTTGTCTAGATTTCAAAGGACCCCTCCCCTCCACCGACCGCAACATATACTTCCTTAATGTGGTGGACGAGTACTCCCGCTTCCCATTCGCCATCCCCTGTTCTGACATGACCGCGGCCACAGTCATTAAAGCCCTGAACACCATATTCACACTGTTCGGTTGCCCCGCATACGTCCACAGCGAGAGGGGGTCCTCCTTCATCAGTGACGAGCTGCGCCAGTTCCTGCTCAGCAACGGGATAGCCTCGAGCAGGACGACCAGCTACAACCCCCGGGGGAACGGGCAAGTAGAGAGGGAGAACGGCACGGTCTGGAAGACCGTCCTACTGGCCCTACGGTCCAGGGACCTCCCAGTTTCACGGTGGCAGGAGGTCCTTCCGGACGCCCTCCACTCCATCCGGTCACTACTGTGTACTAGCACTAACCAAACGCCTCATGAGCGCCTCCTTGTCTTCCCCAGGAAGTCCTCCTCTGGAATGTCGCTGCCGACCTGGCTGGCGGCCCCAGGACCCATCTTGCTCCGAAAGCACGTGCGGGCGCACAAGTCGGACCCGTTGGTCGAAAGGGTTCACCTCCTTCATGCGAACCCGCAGTATACTTATGTGGAGTACCCCGACGGCCGACAGGACACGGTCTCTCTGCGAGGTCTGGCGCCCGCCGGCAACACACACACACCCCCGACACCAATCACCCAACCCCCCCCTTCCTGCCACCGCCGCACCCCGCGACCGCCCCCTTCCCAGGAGGATCAGTCCTCCTCCCAGGCCAGACCAGGAATGAAGCCCAAGCTGAAACCGTAAGGCTCCCGGAGAAGACAACACCGGAACAAGCACCACCACCACCACCGGGGCCGAGGCGATCGACACGGACGACCAGACCGCCCGACCGACTCGTGGCGTCGATCTAACAGTACAATGTGGACTGTTAACGAGAACATTTTGTCTATTCCTGACGATTACTGTAAATAGTTTGAAACAAAAAAAAACCTTGTACATACTGTTATAACATGTGAAAGTTTTCCTCCCAGGACCAGCCTTGTAAACCCTTACCACCATGCGAAGCATCACCCCGCCGGGTTCATTTTTAACAAGGGGTGAATGTGGTAGTATGCATTAGGGGTCATGTGGGACTGTGAAGCCATGATGTCATTGGCTGACAGTTCCCGGGTCCTGGTTGGACGTTGACCTCTAGCTCCGCCCTGAAGGCGGAGTATAAGTACCTGGAGTCCTCCCCCGCAGGCAGTCTACTACTGAACTGCGGGTGAAACAGTCACGCTTAATAAAGCCTCATCGACTTCACCCTATTCGTCTCTCGGAGTCTTTGTGCGCTACATGGGTCAAGTGCTGGCAAATGGGATTAGGATTGGCAGATCAGATGCCTTTCATGCGACGGTGTAGACTCGATGGGCCGAAGGGCCTTTTCTACACTGTATTTTTCTGTGGTTCTGAGAATCAATTCATCATTTGGGCTGTGTTAGCTGATCTGTGCTAGTGAGGAGAAAATTGTCACAATTGCTGTTCCTGGTTATTGTCTCGTCGTTCCTGCTATAATTGCATGTTCTCACCAACTGGCTGGAGGACTTACTTAGCTGGGATTAAGGGGAATCCTCCCTGACAGCTGCTGACCAAACAGAGGCAGGCTGTCCATTAGCACCACCAGGAGCAGTGGTTGCTGCAATGCACCCAGTACGTGCCCAGGATTAATGACAGACCCTAAACTAAAGATGAGTAAAAGGGAGATGGGGACCATGAGGTGAGGGACTGTAGGAGATGGGAAGGGGGGAAGACAGAGGCAGGAGCAGGGGTGATCTCATTGTTCCTCCACTCCCTTCCCAATGCTAGGTCCCTCAATCAGGCACTGTGGCTTTGAATAAGCGATCACCCTCCCCTGCCCCCCACCACAGGTAAATGTGGAAATGATCTATTTCCTCTTGTGAGAGAATCTAGAACCAGAGGTCACTGTTTAAAAACAAGGGGTCACTCAATTAGGACAGAGATGAGGAGAAATATTTTCTCTCAGAGGGGTGTGAGTCTTTGGAAGACTTCCTAAAAGGTGGTAGAAGCGGAGTCTTTTAATATTTCTAAGGCAGATGTGGATAGATTTTTGATAAGCAAGGTGCAAATGGTTATCAGGGGTCAGCAGGAATGTGGAGTTGTGGTTTATTCAATAACACTGATGTATTTTAATGGATCTATGTCTCCACTCCTGCCACCTTGGTCTGAGATGGACTCTGGGCGTGGAACTTTGTTCTTAGACAGGCTATAGACAGACACTAGTATTTATTTAACACTTGTTTATCAGTACTACTTTTAAATAGATTACAGAGTAGGCATGTTTCTCCTAGGCATGGTCCCAATCCCTCTCTCTCTTTCTTTCTCTCTCGTCTAACACATGACTGACTAGCATCATTGGTACACCATCATCTATGTCATATATTAACATATCCCACCTGTTGACCCTATACTACACCTATCAAATTCTTTTAAATATTCTGGAAGGAATTATATCGTATTTGTTGAATTTTAATTTGAGAGTGAACAATGCTTTATTCTAGATTTAATTGCATGTTATATTAGCTTTGACTATCATTAATAACTTCTTCTCCAATTCTGGATTTCTGAATATCCCCGATTTCCATTGACCCACGATTGACAGCTGTGTCTTCAGCTACCTTTGCCCCAAGTTCTGCAGTGTCGTCCATAAATCTTTCTGTATCTCTTTTCAGGGATGAAGACACCCTTAAAACTTACCTCTTTTGGTCATGTGCCCTGACACTCTTGTGAAACAGCTTAAACATTTTCCTACATTGAATGCACTATATAAATTCACATTGTTGCTGCTGTACGCATACCCCAAGGTCTTTTGCTTTCCTTTTAAATTGTCCTGTTTAGTACCTCTCCTCAATCTTCTGAGCAGAATATATCACTTCATACTTCTATGTTTTATCTGTCATCAGCCAGATGTCAGCCCATTTTACCAGCCTGTCGATCTCCTCCTAATGTCTGTCACTATACTCCTCATCATTCACTTCCTTTCTGAGTTTCGTCTCATCTGCAAATGCTGAAGTTATGCTCTTTACACCCAAGTGTAAGTCATTAAAATATATCAAAAAAGGAAGTGGCCCTAAAGCTGACCACTCAAGAACAGCTACGTATAATTATTTACAGTCTGTGTCCTGTTCCTTAAAATAAATATGTATCCATGGTGCCGTTATCCATTTAATCCCATGAATTTTAACATTGTTTATAAATCTATGATGAGGTATTTTGTAAAATGTCTTTATTTAGTTATCTATTACCATTAGATGGCGAAGTATCCTGTGAATATATACACTGATTATTTATTGTATACATACATGATAATCTATACACCATTTAATATATGCCACTTTGAGTAGGATACTGGTATAGTAAGATTATAGAATGTTTCTGCATGTATCCCACCCATTTAACTCGCTAATTCATCTTTGCTGTTGAAGCTTCAGAACAAAGGCTGAACCTGCTGGAAAGAAAGAAATCTTTAACATGATTAAATGTATATTCAACTTTATGCTGGGTATACAATAGACTTCACAACATTGGTTGTGGTTTATTAAAATTGTAATGAGAATTAATTATAAAAGTAAATTGTTGGTCCATTTCAAGTCTTTTCTGTCATTTAAGTCTCTGTATTTTTGATCTTTGTGAATTTTCTTTTCCCAAATATTGTCAATGATGTTTACAACACAAATGGGGGCAAAAAGTGTCAAAACATTATATCTTCCCTAAACTACGTGTCACCTTTTGCTTCAAAAATTATGTACCCTTGCTTTAAAAGATCCGACGATGTCCGTTTAAGCTTAGAGGATACATTACATTAACCAGATTTGGATTCGTTCAAATATCAGGTTCAGATTTACAATGGCCCTTCAATTATTTTGTTAAATTTTAACAAATTTAGTGTTGGGACTTACAGGGTTGGCATCAATTTATTTTCTTGTGCAAATTTAATCTATTTTTTTAATCAGATTACATAATTTGAATTGTAAATGAGAATAACTGTCTAATTTCCAAGAAAAATTATGAATTCATCCTCAGTATGTTTCTTCATATGGTTGATAAGAACTGGCTCAAAGTTGAAAGAAAACAGATCTCATAAAATGTCTCAGTTTATAATATCACTATTACTCATGAAGATTTTTGTTTTTTGTTTTCTTGCAAATGTCAGGAAAATGAGCGATGCATCATGCCAAATTTATTAAATCATCTATCCTTTTTATAATGAGAGGATTCTTGTTAAGTTCTGTCTTTCACAATTAGAGTCTCACCAGCACAGCGACAGAACACTAGGTTTTGAAGCATGGGGATGCGATATAATTAGTGGGTGGTTAGTTACAGAAGAAAATAGGCATTATTTGATTTTTCCATAAAATAGGAATTCCACCAATGTCCACATAGAAAGCCAATAATGTTTAAAGCAATAGGAGGGCCAAATAAAATGCATCATGTGTAATATTTAAAATAAACATTTTAATAGACAAATGCAGAATTAATATTCTACCAACAGATATCAACTCTGCAAAAACCGGCATTATGCTTTATTCAGATGTATCCATGAGTTCATTGCCAATACAGAAATTTGTCTGTGAAGTAATAATGCAAACATCACAACATTAATGAAATCACAGAACATGACTAAAATCTATATTATTATGATGATAATTCATTTTATATTTGTAATATGTGAATTCTGGGTGAAACTAAAGCAATTAAACTACCTTCTCGTGATGGCAACTCATAGCACAATCTCTTACAGATTGAAACAAAGAAATTACAAATTGAAGGGTTGACAGTAATGATACAGAATGAAATATCACCAGACATAACATGTTGAAACTTTCCTTTGATTGTTACAACTGGCAGTTTAATAACAAGGTTGGACAATTCAATGTAAACGTATTTCTTTGCGAAAAAGATTAATAGCTTCAAAAGAATTCTAGTTTGGAATAACTGTACCAAAACAGATGGAATGTTTTCAATAAAAAACAGGTATTCTTTACCATATTACCATTTGTCAAAAAAAAAGTAAGCTGGCATTCGGAAGCTTGTTAAGAAAGCAACAAGGGTTGCTTTCAAGTTTCAAATGCAAACAGGCACGGACATTGTACAATTCAGGTACAGAGAAAAAAATATATATTTGAAAGGTTACTTTCAGCTGCTTTTTCTGTTGCTATGACAGCACGGTGGTGCAGATTGCTTGTCATGTAGTTAGCACTCTGTTGAATGTAGCATTGCACAAGGAGATTGTTCAGTCAGTTATTAAGTCCATTTTTAGCTCATTTTCAATCACTTCCCGCAGATATACAGGGGAAAGTAGATAATTGAAACAATTATGGCGTATAATTTAAATGCAACATTTTCTTTATGCAGTATGGACCCAAATTTTAACCTCCTTAGAAACACTAACCATACGGACAATACAATGCACTTGTATTGAACTAAAATATACTCTGAATTGTTTGTCATATGGTTTATTCTGAGGTTTGATTTTCACGAGAAAGTGTCATTAGTGTTATAAGTAATTAATTGCCTCTCATGCAGCTGGGGCTCCTGCTGAGTGTGCTGGGCTGCTCGCCACTATCATGCTGATTAACAGGTAACGCAAAAGTTTCTGTGCTATCTCTACCATCTTGATTGGACATGGGGTGATCATGAATTGAAGTCCCTTGCCGGGATTCACCGAAATCCCAGCTAAGTGTTGACGCCGCCGTCAAAACCGGCCCGAGCAACGCCGGCGTCAATGGGCCTTCAGGCCCAGTCATTCTCCCCTTCCTCGGGGGCTAGAACGGCGCCGGAGTGCTGTGCGCTGCTCCATCGCCAAAAGCCGGCCCTACACGGCCAGTGCTGGTCCATGCATGCGCGCCACGGCCGTTTCTACGCCGGCGAATGCGCGTGGTTGCCATCTCCACGCTAGCCCCCGGGCAACATGGCGGAGCCCTACAGGGAACATAAGTCCCCCCACCCCCCCCCCCTGGAATGAGCGCGCCCGCTGATCGGTAGCCCCCGATCGCGGGCCTGGCCACTGTGCAGGCCCCCCCTGCCCCACCCGGAGTCGGATCCACCCGCCTCCCACCAGGATGACCCGAGGTGGGGGAAAGGACAAAAGTGTAATAGATAAAGCGGCAACAGATTGCATATGAAACAGAAGTTGAGCATTGATTCAGGAAAATGTAGTAGCTAGCCCCTTTAAGTGACGTTCTCTAATGTGACCCGCTAGTCCAATTAGGGACAGAGTTGGGAAGTCACTGGGACATGTTGGGACTTGTCCCAGCAGTTGGGCCCTCGGGTTGAACATGGATAAAACATTTTACAGCACTTTGTAAATAGTTGTGTGTAGTTGTAATAAATTGGCGTGTCTTAGAAGTTAACTGGTCGAGCCAATTCTTGAATTTGTTCTAGAAAGTCATGAAACATAAGCTCTCAGGAATTTTCCCAATCATTCAGTGTAACTTAGTCTGTAGATTGGCAAATACACCACACTCCATGAAAAAAAAGCTTTGAAGAAGTTCTTTGCGTTTGCACTTTGTGTTAAAACATGAGTCGTTTCAAAGAAATGTTTTGAAATCATAGCCCATTTCAACAAGGACAACCGAACCTTTTCCATTTAATTTTTTCCCAATCTAATCTTGTTTTTTCCGTTTCCAAATTTAAAACCTGCAGCAAGGACGAAATAGACCATAGGATAGACGTGTCTCATCACATATCTGCAAGTAGATTATACAAGTAATGCAAGCAGTTGACAGTTTCTGAGTGTAAACATCTGTGAAACAATCGTTATTGCCCAGATTTCAGTTCTTGTGCAGCTCCTGTATTTGTTATAGATTTTTGGTTCCAAGGTATTTTGGTGGAGAGTTATCAAATGCAAATTTGACACCTACCCAAAGAATGTTAGAACAAGTTGCCAAAAGAGGAGCATCCTGAAGTAAGAAGAAGAAATGTTCTTCCAATGGCTAATGCTCTTCCATTGGAAGATCTCTGATGGTAACCTACCCATCTGACTGCCACTCACAGGGATGGATTCTCCGATCCTGCGGCTATGTCCACGGGATCTGTCTGGTCTTACAACCGCGCCGTGCAACATGGCGCCGGTCGCGTGCGGACCTAGCCTGCCAAAAACGGCCACCTGTAACACCCCCCCCCCCCGCCCCCTCCTGGACCACCCCCCGCCAGTCCCCCCAGCGCCCACCAAATGCCCCCTGCCAGCAGAACAGCTCCCTCCCCCCAACTGTGGTGGTGCTGGACACAGTCCACAGCCGCCATGCAAGGTCCCCGAACGGTGTGAGCACACGAGAGCTACGCCGTCGGGGACTTGGCCCATCGGGGGTGGTGCATCAGGGGATGGCCTCAGGTGACATCGTGAGGCCGTCCATAGGGCATGCGGCGCACTTCCCGAGTATGCTGCTTTTGAGGGCGCGGGCCATCGCAAAAATGGCGCCCACCCCCGATTCCGGCGGAAACGTGGATTTTCTGGCCAATCGGCGAATGCGATTTTGGTGATCGGAGAATGCCACCCACAGTCTTTTAATCTGTCAAGCTGCAGCCTGGCTACAGAAAGATTTTTTTTAAAATTAGGCCCGACTGTTCAATTTGGTTGTACTTCCAGAAAGCTCTTATTTTCTGGATGCTAAATCGCAGTCTATATGTGCACCTCCCAATCACCTCCCAAAGGTGGCCCTGACTTCAGTCGTAATGAAGTGATTCGAGAGGTTGATCATGAAGCACATCACCTCCATACTCCCGGAACACCTTGATCCACTGCAATTTGCATACCGTCACAACCAGTCCACAGCAGACGCCATTTCCCTGGCCCTACACTCATCGCTAGAGCATCTCGACAACAAGGACTCCTACATCAGACTCCTATTTACGGACTACAGCTCCGCCTTCTACACCATAATCCCAGCCAAGCTCATATCAAAGCTCCAAAACCTAGGCCTTGGCTCCCCACTCTGTAACTGGATCCTCGATTTTCTGACCAACAGGCCACAATCAGTAAGAATGAATAACAACACCACCTCCACAATAGTCCTCAATACCGGGGCCCCGCAGGGCTGCATACTTATCCCCTACTCTGCTCCCTGTACACACGTGACTGTGTGACATAAGTTGGTTCCAACTCCATCTACAAGTTTGCTGACGACACGACCATAGTGCGCCGGATCTCGAATAACGACGAGTCAGAATACAGGAGGGAGATAGAGAACCTAGTGGAGTGGTGTAGCGACAACAATCTCTCCCTCAATGCCAGCAAAACTAAAGAGCTGGTCATTGACTTCAGACGCTACCACCAAGAAAGCACAACAGCGCCTATTATTCCTCAGGAAACTAAGGAAGTTCGGCATGTCCACATTAACCCTTACCAACTTTTACAGATGCACCATAGAAAGCATCCTATCAGGCTGCGTCACAGCCTGGTATGGCAACTGCTCGGCCCAGGACCGCAAGAAACTTCAGAGAGTCGTGAACACCGCCCAGTCCATCACACTAACCTGCCTCTCATCCATTGACTCCATCTACATCTCCCGCTGCCTGGGGAAAGCGGGCAGCATAATCAAAGACCCCTCCCACCCAGCTTACTCACTCTTCCAACTTCTTCCATCAGGCAGGAGATACAGAAGTTTGAGATTACGCACTAACAGGCTCAAAAACAGCTTCTTCCCCACTACACCCTGTATGCTTCATCCGATGCCGGTGCTTATGTAGTTACATTGTATACCTTGTGTTGCCCTATTATTATTTTCTTTTATTCCCTTTTCTTCCCATGTACTTAATGATTTGTTGAGCTGCTCGCAGAAAAATACTTTTCACTGTACCTCGGTACAGGTGACAATAAACAAATCCAATCCAATCCAATCTAATAGAGGCCGGAATTTATCTACCTTTCATGGCAGCGAGATCTTCCGCTCCCATCGACAGTGCATCCTCTGCCACAGGTTTCCCAGCAGCAGGCGGTGCACTCACCAGGAAACCCCGTTGGTAACGGCAGGATCAAAAGATCCCGCCACCGGTCAATGGCTGCCCATCGTGAAACACGCGGCAGGTTGCGCGGAAAATCCAGGCCGTAGGAAATTTACAATCGAGAAAACCACACAGCCCATTGTGTCCATGCCAGCTGAGAAGCAGCTAACCAATCCAATTCTATTTTCCAGCTCTTGGTCATCGGTCTTTCAAATGTATATCCACGTTTTGAAATAAAAACCTGATGAGGGTTTCTGCTTCTATCAGCCTTTACTGAAGCAAATTTCAGACTCCGACTGCCTCTGGGTGAGAAAATTATTCTCCTCAACTGTCCGCTCATCCTTCTGCCTAACACTTTAAACCTTCCCTCCTTTACCACTTTGCAATTAAGTCTCAAGGAGAGAATAAATGGAACAATTGTACTTAGTTGAAATCCCGGTAAACCACTTAAGGAAAAATGCCAAAGGAAATTAGTGCATATACTTCCTATCAACTAATTTGACTATAAGGCCAGTAAAAGTAACACCTTCCTTACACATTAGTTAGATTAGCCATTTACCCCTGTTGTGCAGAAACCCAACCTATTGGATAAAGTTGAAGTTTGATGCACAAGTCTTGCGAATATTCATCCTTATAAAGGAGTATATTACTGTCGATAAACAATCTGATGTTTGATGAAGTAAAGGACTAGTTAAACTGGGGAACTTACTCTGCAATATTGCTCCATCGATTTTAAAAACAATGGTCAGAGGTGACGAATCCAAGCTATTGATCCCATGTCAACAAATCTAATGAATACTGGTAGAATATTACACTTTATCTTTCATCAAGTTAGGGCAGATAATCAGCCCAGCCGAGAGTTCATTTCAGGATGCATTGGGTCTTCAGCTAAGACAACACCGCCTCTCAAAGCATATGCAAGTGATTTTTGTTGATGGTTCAGGTTATCTTGAGGCAGCAACATTTCATTCTTTTTCTATCTCTTTTGCCAGCAGATTAATTTATCGAACTTCTGAAATGTCAGTCAAAAATCCATCAGCCAATTCAAAATGTTAGGCGAACTATTAAGAGCACCTGTGGTCCAACAATAACAAAATAGGCCAAGTTAAGAGTCTGAATAGGGTCAGCTCCTTTAACCCTCCGAGGTCTCTGCACTCCTCTCAGTTCTGGTCTTGTGCAAGCCCATCTTAAATTTTCATCCCTCCCTCATTGGTGGCTGTCTTCAGCTGACTAGACCCTATGTTCTGGAATCCCCTGAAACCTCTCTGCCCCTCCACCTCGTTGAAGTTTGGAACTTCACCATGACCTTGAATGAGGCTCTTTGTATTTTTATAGATGGCATGTGGTGTTCGCTGGTTACATAGAATCATAGAATCCCAACAGTGGCTGAAGGAGGGCATTTGGCCCATCAAGTTTGCACCAACCCAACGAAGGAGCACCCTACCTCCCCTATCCCTGGAACACAACTTAACCTTTTGGACACTAAAGGGCAATTCAGCACGGTCGATTCACGTAACTTGCACATCTTTGGACTGTGGGAGGAAACCAGAGCACCCAAAGGAAACCCACGCAGACATGGTGAGAATATACAAATTCCACAGTCACCCAACGTCGGAATTTAACCCGGATTCCTGGTGCTGTAAGGTAGCAGTGCTAACCACTGTGCTACTGTGCCGCTCATATAAATAACATCAACCGGTATGGGAATTGAAACCCCCCTCCCCTCCCCCACAAAGCTGTATCTTTCAATACCTTCTGCAGTTTGTTTACTTTTCTCTGAGCCATTATATCAAGCTTAGCTAATCAAAAAATTGAGCCTAGATCAGTCAACACACACGTCACCAAGGGTTGAACAAGTTAACCATTAAACACTATATGGCCATCAAAATTCAGTTGCAGCGCATGGTTGGTTCCCTTCACATTTGATGGTGAACATTGCCGTTATAAAGGGCATGGTAGGCAGTAAGGAAGATTTCACACAGTTTACATTGAAAGATGTGTAGTTGAAGATAGTGCCTGCAGAAACTGAATCGAATGGTGATGGGGGTTGGGGATGGGGTTGCGGTGTGCAGCTGAAAACAATTTACATTGTATACCTTATAAAGAACAGTCTAGAATAAGCAATAATTGAACTCACAAAGATAGAAAAATTCTCCAGTCAGTGACAGTGAATGAAACTGCGTGAGCTGGAGCTGTCCATACTGTGTGATGGAATATTAGTATACAGCAGATGCTGAAGTGTGATGATTATAGGAATTAGGATCCATATGTAGCCAGCGGTGGCTGTCTGCTTACACGTGTGGCCTATATGGAGAGGAAAGTGAAGCAAAGGCATGAATTGTCCCAGCATCAGAGATGTAATTTCAGGGTAGAAATTTGGAACAAAGTGCATTGTTTTGGATCCATGAGGCACTCCAGGAAATTTTCCTGGAGGTGTGCTCCCAGTTTATCCATGGCAGGTCGTCAATCAAGTCAATCAAAGGAGAATTGTCCCTGATTTGTGCACTGCTGTGAACTATTACAAATGATGCACAGGTCTCGCACTATGCCAGAAGATTGACAATGAATCAGAGCCAGATTCACATGCATATTCATGTGTAAAGGGACGGCAAGTAATGCTAAATGTATTCATCTGGATGCCTTTCCCCTGCAGACTGATGCCCTTGATAGTTCTGGTCCTTTGTATTTGCAAGCCACACGAACTATTATGTGAGTTCCTCCATCTTGTACCACCCTCTCGCTCTCCATCTGCCAGAGCAGCACTCAACTTTCCCAGTGGGGCTAACGGCTGTGATCACCATTTGGCCCACCTGTTTCACGCTCCTGCATACATACGCCACCCGCTGTCCGTTATTGCATGGATAACACGGAGGTGCCCCATCAATTGGCAGCCTTCTGCAAAATCGTCCCATGAGGCTGGCATAAGCAGAGTCACGATTCAAGAATGACATTGTAGTCCATTGAAAATGGAAAGAGCATGTTGTACGATGGCCACATTTCTGAGCCAGTAAAGCTGGGCAATCTCTTTCCTCGTTCATGATAACAACCTCTTGTTCTCCAATCAGTAAATTTTGTTTACTTTTCTGAAGTTTCTGACCAATTAGCAAACTGGATCGACAAATTTTCAATTCCTCTTTTCACAAGAGGACGTTACTGGGAGGAATTGCTAGACCATTTTTTTTAGATTTTAACAGGGAACCAATGAGCTTTTTTGGCAAAGAAATTGGGCGGGATTCTCCATCGGCCGACGCCGGAATCAGGGAACACGACTGGGCGGTGGAGAATCTTTTCCAACACCGGAATCGTGGTAGGCACCAGCTTCATGCCAAATCACAATTCTGCATTGCCTCGACAGCAGCGACAATGCCTTCCAGAATGCACATATAGTAAAGACCCTTGGCATACATTAGCAGGCCTGACCCGATAGTCTCTGGAGCCCCTGCAATTCTCTGCCTCCACTGGGATGAATGCCCGGTGGCAAGGTTCACTTGTGCTTTTCAAAATCGTGAAACAGGCGCCGTGACTGCTGAAGGAAAGAGAGGGGATATGGAAAGTGTCCAACATCGCCATAGTTTGTTGACAGTCATGCCGCTGGCCGGGGGGGCTTCTGCCAGGGGGGAGTAGTGGACGGCGGCCAAGAGGAGGGCAGTGAGGTCGGGGTTGATGAGCACCGAACACCATTGCCGTGGCCTGCAGGGCAGCAATGCAACTGTGCATGCCGCTGAATGCCAACGGTGAACGTAGGGCCACAGGTCGTATGAGTGTCCCCCCAGAGTGTCCTCCAAAACGCCCTGTGGCCCCGGCCGACCCATCAGCCATATGGGCCTGCTCAAGCGCTAACAGTGCCATCTTGTTGGCTGGGATGAGTGTGTGTGGGGAATGAAGTATGTATATGCAGTTGCAGCTTGTCAGCCTCCCGAGTGTCAATCACGGACCTGGCGAATCACACACCGTTTCTCATTCGAATCGATTGTGTTCCATGTGGCACCGGTGCTAGCCCCTTAACGGTCGCTGAATCGGTCCAAGTGCGGTGCCAGTTATGCTGTCGTGAAATCCACGAATCCTGCCCCGGTGTCAACACTTAGTCACAGGAACGGAAAATTCCGCCAAATGTTTTTGTTCATGCTAATGTCAGGATATTTTTTTTTTAAATCACAAGTATCCTCATTCTTTATAATCGTATGGCATAATTTCCTTTCCAAGCACCCTTCTGATTGATTAATAATTCCCTTGTGTGCCTGATACAGCTACGAATGCACGAGATAATACTCAAGCTTGAGATATTTCATATTTAACAGTCATTTTCTTATCGTATAATGTAAGAAAAGGGTAGAGATTAAAAACGCAATGATAACATTTATTATCATGGGAGACAATTTCACTGCGGTACGTATCTGTGCTACCTCTTTCAAGCACTATTTTGAATTCTAATGAAAACTCTGAAGGTGGACTAAAATTGCAAAATCACATCAAAATATTACCACAGCATATAATGTTTATTTCTATTCAGTATTGTATCACCATATCTTATATTTTGTATTAGAAAATTTGTGAGCAGCTGGAATGCACAATAAGAATCAATTGATGACTGAAGACACTTTAGAAAACAGCAGTGGGAATATTTTAAAATCCATTCTTGCCACATGTGGAGATTTCAAGTTCTGTTGTTTCAAAACCAATTTAGTCTTGGTGTCACATATTGAGCAGAAAGGAAACATTAAGTCCTGAAGGAGAGAACATTATTTTCTCCCCATTCAGACAAAAGAATCAATTTAACTGCAATACAAAGAGGCGCACATTCTTATTTACATCTCAATTACTTTCTACACGATCTCCATGCGCCAATCACTACAAGTGACATGAAAGGACATAAAAGAATTGTTTGATCAGAATAACCAGAATCATCAAGAAACTGCATCTCCAAGCTGTGTCCTTTATGAGCCATGCTGTTTGCCAGGTTGACTTTATTTTGCCATTGTTACCAATATATCATGCTTAAAATATAGGTTCCTAAACTAAATTTTCTTATCTACCTGTTCATGTCTTCAAGCACTTTTCTTTTCGTGTCAGATGCAAACATTATTTATAAGTGCATAAATAGAGGCTGGCCTAAATGTGCAAGCCATAGTTATTGTTTGTTCCTGATGATTGGAACTCTACAATTAAGCTTAAAAGAAAAGATGTTGATATCCATTTAAGAACACAAGTTACATTTGTTGCAGCTCTTTCAGACTAATTCTAAGTGGAATAGATGCCTGCATTAAGAGGCTCGTGTCATATTCATTGTCGTGGGAAATTATTGAGCAATAATGGCTTAAAGTAGCCAAGAATAATCTCCACTGAATCCCATTTTCATGGCTGCGAACAAATCTTTGTAAATTCGATGATTGGTTGAGAGGACTTGTTTAATTTTTGAGTTATTCTTCAGCTTCATAATTTATCTGTTGATTATTGCCTTACTTATTTGAGATATAGGCCATCCCATTATCTGGAAGATCATCAACCTCTTGTTAAGCATTTCTTCCGGATCCAAGAGCCATCCTTAATGATGAAGCTTTTTCGTGTTTGTTTTTAATTAATTATTTCATGGGTTGTGGGCATCGCTGGCTCGTCCAGCATTTATTGCCCATTCCCAACTACCCTTGAAAGGGTCGTGTTGAACTGCCTTCACAAATCACTGCAGTCCCTGTGGTGTAGGTACACCCACAAGACTGTTAGAAAGGGAGTACTCGGATTTTGACCCAGCGATAGTTAAGGAATGGAAATGTAGCTCCAGGTCATGATGATGTGCTCCCATGCATCTGCTGCACTTGTCCTTCTAGCTGTTAGAAGTTGGGGGTTTGGAGGTTATTGTTGAAGGAGCCCTGGTGAGGTACTGCAATGCTTCTCAGAGATGTTACATTGTGCCACCACTGTGCAGCAGCGGTAGAGGAAGTGGAGAAGGTGTTAGATGAGGTGCCGATCAAGTGGCCTGCTTCCCCCTGGATCAGGATTTCCCAAACTTTTCCAGCCCTGGATCATTTTTAACCTCCCAAGAGTACTGAAAAATACACTCACCCTGATACATCTCTCTCCCTCACGCACACACACTTACACTCCGACATCTCTCTTTCACAAGCATACACAATCTCATCCCTACATCTCCCTCACACACACACTCCTGCATCTCTCTCTCTCACACACACACCTCTGCAACTCTCTCTCTCACACACACACACACTCCTGCATCTCTCTCTCTCTCACACACTCTCATTCCTGCATTCTCTCTCTCACACGCACACCTCTGCAACTCTCTCTCTCTCTCACACACACACTCCTGCATCTCTCTCACACACACACACTCCTGCATCTCTCTCTCTCTCACACACACACACTCCTGCATCTCTCTCTCTCACACACGCACACTCCTGCATCTCTCTCTCACATGCGCACACACTCCTGCATCTCTCTCTCTCTCACACACACACACTCCTGCATCTCTCTCTCTCACACACGCACACTCCTGCATCTCTCTCTCTCTCACACACACACTCCTGCATCTCTCTCTCTCACACACGCACACTCCTGCATCTCTCTCTCACATGCGCACACACTCCTGCATCTCTCTCTCTCTCACACACACGCACACTCCTGCATCTCTCTCTCACATGCACACACACTCCTGCATCTCTCTCCCTTAAGCACACACACTTTCACTCCTACATCTCTCTCACACACACACTCTCATCCCTACATCTCCCTCACGCACACACTCCTGCATCTCTCTCACACACACGCACTCCTACATTTCTCTCTCTCACACACACTCCTGCATTTCTCTCTCACACACACTCCTACATCTCTCTCTCACACAAACACACACTCTTCCAGTTCTCTCTCTCGCACACACCCACACACTCCTATATTTCTCTCTCACACACACACTGTAGTGATCGGTACATCTGTACATACATCTGCACATACACCAGGGACTACAGACAGATGTAACAGCCACAACATCACTAGAGGGCAGCATCAGAGATGGGTATAAAGGGTCCAGCCCAAGGGAGGATCTGCCTCTTTCAGAAGCACAAGGCTAGTGAGCAGCAGCAGACAGAGACAGCTCAGCATAGCCAGTTTACCTTAGCTTTACTGGTCATACCTCTTGACTGTATTATATCTAGTTAAGCTCTGGAAACAGAATAAACCCACTGAATAAAGTATTTGTGTTAACTGGAAGTCTACAATCTTTATTCAGACTTAGTGAATAACATACACACTCCTACATTTCTCACACACACACACACTCCTACATTTCTCACACACACACACACTCCTACATTTCTCTCACACACACACTCCTACATCTCTCACACACACGCACTCCTGCATCTCTCACACACACTCCTGTATCTCACACACACACTCCTACATCTCTCACACACACATTCCTACACCTCTCACACACACACTCCTACATCTCTCACACACACGCACTCCTGCATCTCTCACACACACTCCTACATCTCACACACACACACTCCTACATCTCTCACACACACGCACTCCTGCATCTCTCACACACACTCCTACATCTCACACACACACACTCCTACATCTCTCACACACACGCACTCCTGCATCTCTCACACACACTCCTGTATCTCACACACACACACACTCCTACATCTCTCACACACACGCACTCCTGCATCTCTCACACACACTCCTGTATCTCACACACACACACTCCTACATCTCTCTCTCTCTCACACACTCTCATTCCTGCATTCTCTCTCTCACACACACACCTCTGCAACTCTCTCTCTCTCACACACACACACTCCTGCATCTCTCTCTCACACACACACACTCCTGCATCTCTCTCTCTCTCACACACACACACTCCTGCATCTCTCTCTCTCACACACGCACACTCCTGCATCTCTCTCTCACATGCGCACACATTCCTGCATCTCTCTCTCTCTCACACACACACACACTCCTGCATCTCTCTCTCTCACACACGCACACTCCTGCATCTCTCTCTCTCACACACACACTCCTGCATCTCTCTCTCTCACACACGCACACTCCTGCATCTCTCTCTCACATGCGCACACACTCCTGCATCTCTCTCTCTCTCACATACACGCACACTCCTGCATCTCTCTCTCACATGCGCACACACTCCTGCATCTCTCTCTCACTCAAACACACACACTCCTGCATCTCTCTCCCTTAAGCACACACACTTTCACTCCTACATCTCTCTCACACACACACTCTCATCCCTACATCTCCCTCACGCACACACTCCTGCATCTCTCTCACACACACGCACTCCTACATTTCTCTCTCTCACACACACTCCTGCATTTCTCTCTCACACACACTCCTACATCTCTCTCTCACACAAACACACACTCCTCCAGTTCTCTCTCTCGCACACACCCACACACTCCTACATTTCTCTCTCACACACACACTGTAGTGATCGGTACATCTGTACATACATCTGCACATACACCAGGGACTACAGACAGATGTAACAGCCACAACATCACTAGAGGGCAGCATCAGAGATGGGTATAAAGGGTCCAGCCCAAGGGAGGATCTGCCTCTTTCAGAAGCACAAGGCTAGTGAGCAGCAGCAGACAGAGACAGCTCAGCATAGCCAGTTTACCTTAGCTTTACTGGTCATACCTCTTGACTGTATTATATCTAGTTAAGCTCTGGAAACAGAATAAACCCACTGAATAAAGTATTTGTGTTAACTGGAAGTCTACAATCTTTATTCAGACTTAGTGAATAACATACACACTCCTACATTTCTCACACACACACACACTCCTACATTTCTCTCACACACACACTCCTACATCTCTCACACACACGCACTCCTGCATCTCTCACACACACACTACTGTATCTCACACACACACTCCTACATCTCTCACACACACATTCCTACACCTCTCACACACACACTCCTACATCTCTCACACACACGCACTCCTGCATCTCTCACACACACTCCTACATCTCACACATACACACTCCTACATCTCTCACACACACGCACTCCTGCATCTCTCACACACACTCCTGTATCTCACACACACACACTCCTACATCTCTCACACACACACACTCCTACATCTCTCACACACACGCACTCCTGCATCTCTCACACACACACTCCTGTATCTCACACACACACTCCTACATCTCTCACACACACGCACTCCTGCATCTCTCACACACACTCCTGTATCACACACACATACACTCCTACATCTCTCACACACACGCACTCCTGCATCTCTCACACACACGCTCCTGTATCTCACACACACACACTCCTATATCTCTCTCACACACACTCCTACATCTCTCACACACACATTCCTACACCTCTCACACACACACTCCTACATTTCTCTCTCACACACATACTGCTTTTCTCTCACACACACAATCCTACATTTCTCTCTCACACATACACCACTGCATTTCTCTCAGACATACACTCCTACATCTCTCTCTCACACACACTCCTGTATCTCACACACACACACTCCTAAATCTCTCACACACACATTCCTACACCTCTCACACACTCCTACATTTCTCTCTCACACACACACTACTGCTTTTCTCTCACACATACAATCCTACATTTCACTCTCACACATACACCACTGCATTTCTCTCAGACATACACTCCTACATCTCTCTCTCGCACACACTCCTGTATTTCTCTCACACACACACACACTCCTGCATCTCTCTCTCACACACACACACTCCTACATTTCCCGCACACACATGATCCTACATTTCTCTCGCACACACATACACTCCTACATTTCTCTCCACACACACTCCTACATCTCTCACGCACACACACACTCCTACATCTCTCACGCACACACACACTCCTACATCTCTCACGCACACACACACTCCTACATCTCTCACGCACACACACACTCCTACATCTCTCACGCACACACACACTCCTACATTTCTCTCATGCACACACACATTCCTACATTTCTCTCTCTCACAAACTCCTACATTTCTCTCACACACACACTCCTACATCTCTCATGCACACACACACTCCTGCATCTCTCTCTCTCACACACTCCTGCATTTCTCTCTCACACACTAACTGTTGCATTTCTCTCTCTCACACACACACTCCTGCACCTCTCTCTCTCTCACACACACACACTCCTGCATCTCTCTCTCTCTCAAACACATGCACACACACACTTAATCCTGCATCTCTCTCTCTCTCTTGCACACCCACACACAACATTCTGCAACTCTCTCTCTTACAAAGGCACACGCACACCTGCATATCTCTCTCACACGCACACATCCACAAACATACTCCTGCATCTCTCTCTCTCATACACACACACACCACATCCTGAATCTCTGTCTCTCACACATCGACTTCTAAACCTCTCTCTCACACAGCAACACACTCACACTCTTACATATCTCTCACTCTTGTACAAACTCACACTCTTACATCTTTCTCACTCTTGCATACACTCACACTGCAGCATCTCTCTTTCACACACACTCTCTTGTACCTGTCTCACATGCAAATATACACACACTCCTACATCTCTCTCACACAAAAATACACTCACTCTCGTACATCTCTCTCCCTCATGCACAAACACTTACACTCCAAAATCTCTCCCTCTCATACAGACACGCTCACAACTCTCTGTCTCACACACACACTTACAATTTTCCCCCTCACACACATTCACACTCACACTACAACATTGCTCTCTCTCACACAAACACACTTGTGCATGTCTTTCTCTCGCACACACAAATATTTTCACACTTGTACATCTCTCTCTCACGCACACATACTTCGCTGTACTTCCTTCGGAGTCCGCCACTCGCACCTCATTGCCTCTTGCACCCTCGCCCACCCCCTCTGGCCACAGCCTCTCTCACCCCTCCCAGCCAGAACACAGAACACAAGGTGTCGCTGCATCACCTTGCATCATTGGCTTTGTCTTTATATGCTGTGTTTGTGTCACCTACCTCGTCACTCACCTGATGAAGGAGCTGCGCTCCAAAAGCTAGTGATTCCAAATAAACCTGTTGGATTTAACCTGGTGTTGTAAGACTCCTTACTGTGCCCACCCCAGTCCAATGCTGGCATCTCCACATCATGTTTATAATAGTGACTGACCACAGGCTCTTATTGGGACTTTTAAGGAGGATAAGGCAATCCCCCCTATTGCTGCCACCCGGATACAGCATTGGGCCCTGTTACTTGCAGCTTGTAAAGAAGGCAGGAGAATGGGGGTGAGAAAAATATCAGCCATGATTGAATGGCAGAGCAGACCCGATGGGCCGAATGGCCTAATTCTGCTCCTATGTCTTATGGTCATGTGGTCTATATCTCCTCGAGCACTGCCGTGGAATAGCTAAATCTGATGCCTTGAGTCACATCCTGCTGCCCACAAGCCCAGATCGTATGTCGGCGTAATAAGAGATGGCATTGACCCTAAATTCTTTAGAGACATTATCAGGGTCTGCAAAGAAAATCAAGAAGTGGACGCAAAAGGACCCGACACTATCAAAATGGAAGCAGATGATCCTGAACGGCAGAGTCTGAGGACAACCCTCAGATGACATGAAACCTTATCTGACCAAAAAAGACAAACTCAGTGCGGAGGACAGTATCATTCTTTGGGTGTCCCTGGTAGTTGACCCCACCCAGGGCAGCGCCCGATTCTACTGGAGGTACATAATGGTCACCCTGGAGACTCTGAAATGAAAATGCTGGCCAGGAGCCATGTCTGATGGACCAATCTCGACTCAGACATCAAGGACTTTGTGAAGAAGTGCGATTCATGCCAGGAGAATCATCCTTCAGCCTCCCTACACCCATGGGAGTGGCCAGGCCGGCCATGGGTGCGAGTGCACGTGGACTTTGCCGGACCTTTCATGGGTTCCATATTTTTGTTCCTGGGAGATGCACTCACCAAATGGTTGGAGAAGCACTGCATGGGCTCCACCACCCTTCCCCCTCCCCCTCCCCATGCTGTGATCAAGAAACTACACAGAGCTTTTGCACACATGATATACCGGGTTTCAGACAATGGCTCTGCCTTCACCACTGGTGAATTCCTAAGCTTCATGCCATATCACCCATCATCAAATGGTCTGGAAGAATGGGCGGTGCAGACCTTTAAACTCGGCATGAAGAAGGAACCGGCAGCATACATAGAGACCAATTTGGCATGTTTTTTATTTGATTATAGGACCATTTCTCACTACAACAGGTATTGTCCAGTGAAAGTGTTAATGGGACAGTGGCTTCACACAAGATTAAGCATCCTATTCCCAAGCCTAGCGGGGAGTTTGGAGTCCCAACAAAAGAATCAGAAAAGAAATTATGAGTCTGCGAAATCTGAAAGAATATTCAAGACAAGTGAAACCGTCTATGTGAGGAACTTCGGGGATGGCTCCTGCTGCATCCCTGGAGTCATATTGGAGAAAACGGGACCAGTGTCCTACAAAGTAAAGGTCCAGGATAAGATTCTAAAGAAACACCTGGATCACCTCAGAAGTAGAGAATCCACCCCTGGACAAGCCACACTAGTGGCCACAAATGTGCCGCCGCTAGTGCATTGCAGCAGCCCGAAGAGAACCCCATGCCCATCTCCCCTGATAGCAAGGACTTAGGTCCTGCGATGGAAGTAGGTGTTGTGCTTGTAGCAGACACCGAGGAGGGCTCCGCGTTGGCAGTTCTTTGGTGGTCCCTCTAGAAGCTAAGGTCTCCAATTTGGTTCACACCTCCCGATATAGTTCCACACTTGATGGACCTCAAATCGATCATGAAGAGGTGGAAGAGACCTCCTCACCGCAGGGGTATTGAGGGAGAAACTGACTTGAGGGAGGAGGAATAGTATGGTGGATGTGAAGGATCTCCCCGTGGGATTCGTAAAATATGAATTCCCCAATTAAGTGGGCGGAAGCTCACCCAATAAGGAATGTGTGGCGGGAGCTTAGAACCTGCTGTTACAACCCGGATCAGCATTTCCGTAAGTCGCCGGGCTTTGATGCATGTATTGTAAGCTGCTTCAGTGGCCTTTTTTGTTACTATAATAAAGGAATTCAGATTTGGAAGATTGGCCTTGACAAAGTTATTACAGACCCAGAGTGTGTTCAGCCATTTGGGACTAAAATGAGTACATGGAGTAAGGTCACAGACCAGCTAGGATCTAACATAACAGCAGAACAAGCTCAAGGGGCGAAATGGCTTTGTCATGTCTGCGTGATCCCAGTGAAAGTCACTGTGGTGATATGCATCACTGTATATACACAATGGGTTAATGTAAATACACTACAACTAAGTAACCACTAGAGGGAGCACCAGAGATGTTGTGACATGCAGACGTACAGCTAATGGGTCATTACAGGACACAACCAATGAGTAATCAGGACACCCAGAAGTGGCATTACCACAAGGGGGCACTTCACAACCCATATAAAAGGACAGGGCACACATGCTCTGCCTCTTTCCACAGACAGACATCTAGAGAGTACATCAGGGTTGATCAACAGCATCACACCCAGCACGTGGCTTAGAGCAGGCTGGTAAAGATAGACTGAGTTACTACAACTAGATTAGCAGAGAGTCAAACTCATTTAAGAACTGTGTTAATAGTTCAATAAACAAGTTGAATTCATTTCATCGTCTGGAGCTTCCTTTGTCAAAGCGTACATCAAGGAAGCAGCTTATGCTACACGAAGCAGCATAACACATGATACCAGGAGTGCCTATTCAATCTATTTCGTTCAACTCAGCAAGATCCGTGACAACCAGCAACCGAACCCAGGCACGATGATCAAGATTCCGGTTCCTAATCCACTCAGGTACCACGGCAATCTCAGTGCCAACTCACGTGCATTCAAGCAGCGATTTCAGCTTGACATGGAAGCATCCGACCTAACTGCCGTGGCCGATGCTGAGAAGATAGCTCTTCTATTCACCATTGCGGGTGAACATGCAACAGAGATCTTCTGCTCCTTTAAATATTCCAAAGGGCAGGACAGAACGCAATTCCAGACAGTCCTGGACAAATTTGAAAGCTACTGCGAGGTAAACAAAAAAGAAGTCGGTAAAACTGGCGCCAATGCTCACCACAAGGCACAGATAGGGTTGCAACAGAATCAACCGTCAATTTTGATTGGCAGCCATCTTGCGCGTATCCAGCTGGCACAGTCCGCACATGCGCAGTTCCCGGGAAGACGCAAACCGGCAAAACAGTGTTTCGCGCATGCGTGAGAAGCCGCGCATGCGCAGTTGCGAAAAGAGCGCATGGTAAAGGAAAAGCGATTTGCGCATGCGCAATCCATTCCTACGCTTTACGTCACGAGCATCATGACGTCAGAGGCCCTGGACCACAGCCACTTAAAGGGGAAATGTCTGAAAATTCAAAAGAAGAGTTTTAAAGCCGCAAAACACCATTCTTTCTCCTCGAAAGACAGAAAGACAGTCATTTCTGGTTCACTTGAATCATCATTGATTTCTAGATGCTTCTCTTTTGGAGTCATTTCAGGCTCACTTGAACTTCTACCAGTAGTTGAAATCAACCTCCGCAGAACCCTGCAACAAGCAGTTAGCACTGCCTAAAGAGATGATTTGGTCCTTGAGGACTACTACTCAGACGATGATTTCTTCCTTGGACACAGAGAGCGCAATGACAATACCGAAAAAAAAGAAGGTAATTGGTTTATCGCAGAATACCACTCAGAAATGGCTGAGTTATTTGGATATGCTGATCACAGCATCAGCAACAAGGTTGCAAAGTTCTACATGACTCTACTCATGGTAGATGAATCCAATACCATGATGCCATGGCAGATCGTCGATACAATGGATGACAGCAACGTGTCAAATACCCACGAAGAAGCCGAAGCCCACAGAGAGCGGCCTGATGCTGCACGAAAAGTGGTCCATGCACCACGAAGAGTCCCCGACTCAACACAGAAGGTGGTCCACGCACCACGAAGAGTCCCCGACTCCACACAGAGGGTGGTCCATGCACCACGAAGCGTCCCCGACTCAACACAGAGAGCGATGAAAGACTCCACAGAGAGACCACTGCACGACTCCGTTAAGAGAGCACAGATCAACTCCACAGTGAGACCACTGCATGACTCCACACAGGGAACGATGCCAGACTCCAAAGAGAGAGCAATACAAGCCTCCACGGCGAGCTCATTGACAGACTCCATAATGGGAGCATCTCAAAGACTCCAAAGCACAGTCCATGCATGAACAAGACCATGAAGGTCTATCCACGTTATCTGACCGACCAGCAGCAGACGATGCAAGTCTGCCATGCTCACCTGAACAACAGAAAGACTATGACAGTCTACCCAGATTACTTGAGCCACCAGAAGAAGACTCTGACAGTCTACCCAGCTCATTTAACCAACAAGAAGACACGACAGGTCTACCTACTGTATGTGAGGCAAATGACGAAGGCATCACAATTCCCATACAAGATGTGCAACATCACAGCGAGACTGACAGATCTCATCTCGTATGCACAGAGGCACTCGACAATCCAAGTGAAACTACTCGTGAGTCCAGTGGGTCCATGTCAATTGAAACCTCATCCACTCGAGCCTCTTCACAAGAAAATTAAATCTTGAACATTTTGACTCCAGACGAGGAGCATCAAGAAACCAAAGATGATTCAAGTGAACCTGAAATTACTTCGACAGAGGACGATCAAGAAACCAAAGATGATTCAGGTGAACCGGAACGGACTCCAGACGGGAGCATCAACAAGCCAAAGATGATTCAAGTGAATCGGACATGACTCCAGACAGGGAGCACCGAGGAATCAAAGACGAAACGCTCAATGAAACAGCAGATGCCACAAAGGAAACTGACACAAGTAACTTTGTGAAGGACTCAAATTCTCCACTCGGAATGGTCATTGAGCGCAACAAACACAACAACAAAACCTACAAAAACAACAACACAGGCAACAACAAGAAGCGTACCAAAGGCACCAACATCAACACTATGCATGACAAAAACAACGACTGGTACGACTTGGTACAACTATGCAAATTCGGACACTCTGACAGCACAGCTCAAGACAATGGCATGATAACGCATCTTACAAATTCATGTTTGCTACACTACAAACAAGCAGACCAGCTTTCAAGGCAGCTGACATACGGCATCAATACCGCAAACACAGACACCATTCCAGGTCAGACAGGAAAGTTGACATCAAGAATCGCTACCACAAGCATTGGGGAAAAAAAGAGTCCAAATCAGACAGCGAAGTGATTTGACCATTTGAACACCTCCTGATGACTTCTTGGTTCCTTAAGCACAGGGACACTGATGGCGTTCACTAGGAAATGACAACATCAACATCGGACTTCAATAACAAAACAAGAATGCCACTCAACTATATAAATTCATGAGCTTTGGACTCATAAATATTATTTGGTATTGTATAATCATCACTGTCATCATGACTTGTACATGTCATCACTTAACTGCCTATTTTGTTCAATTTTCTTTAACCAAGTACAGAAAATATGTAACATGAAATAAGGGGGGATGTGGTGATATGCATAGCTGTATATATACAACTAAGTAACCACTAGAGGGAGCATCAGAGATGTCATGACATGCAGACGTACAGTCAATGGGTCATTACAACAGAACACAACCAATGGGTAATCAGGACACCCAGAGGTGGCATTACCACAAGGGGGCACTTCACAACACATATAAAAGGACAGGGCACACATGCTCTGCCTCTTTCCACAGACAGACATCTCGAGAGTACATCAGGGTTGATCAGCAGCATCACACCCAGCACGTGGCTTAGAGCAGGCTGGTAAAGATAGACTGAGTTACTACAGCTAGATTAGCAGAGAGTCAAACTCATTTAAGAACTGTGTTAATAGATCAATAAACAAGTTGAACTCATTTCATCGTCTGGAGCTTCCTTTGTCAAAGCACACATCAAGGAAGCAGCTTATGCTACACGAAGCAGCATAACACAACAATCACCTCTCAGAATAAGTACTACCAGCAAAATCCTTTCACACAATTAAGCAAGAAATCAGCTGTGAGATTTCAGCTCTTATGGGAATTTTGACCATCATTTCCTCAGTGCCTTCAATCGCCACTGTGCTTTTGCCTTGCTCTCAATGCCAGGAAGGCTGAGAAACCGTGCACCCATAGATAAATTCCAAAGTCCATGTCAAATTTGCAGTTAATGAGCTATTAACACATTGAAATTAACAATCCGCCTCTGCTGAGGGGGTTGCACACACACAGCCTAATGTGCTGCAGGAAAATGCAGTAATCGGCGGGTTGTCAATTTCAGTTCTTTTAACTCACAACCTGCTGCCAAATCCATTCACTCTGGCAAGTTAAAATGCCCCCATGCTGTCACCTTGGAAATAGTGGTTCCTATTTGCTGCAATGCAATACCTTCCACTCTCAGAGCAAACAACACCTTTCTGAGGTCAACAGTGCAAATAGAGATTCTTCATCCATGGTGTAACCACAGGGCTTCCGTAGAACATTGCAGCTGCAGAGCCAGACACCACTTTTACTGGAGCTGTGTATGAATTGCCGTCATTTTGCTTTATAATGCTTTCTGATGTAAGACACCAATGCATATTCTATTTGATGAGCCAATATTCATGTGTTCGACAATTATAACATTTGAAATGTAATTCTTTTTCCAGAACATTCAATCTTTTATTGAATCTGATTTCAGTCAATATGCCAGATAGTCAGTTGTTCTTCCACAGATTCCATAGAATCCCTACACTGTAGAAGGAGGCCATTTGGCTATTCGAGTCTGCACCGGCCCTCTGAAAGAGTACCCTGACTAGGCCCACTCCCCGACCCTATCCCCATAACCCCACAGAACCTGCACATATTTGATCACTAAAAGGCAATTTTAGCACGGCCAATCCACCTAACCTGCACATCTGTGGGAGAAAACCAGAGCACCCGAAGGAAACCCACACAGACATGCATAGTCTTTGTTATGCTGAATGCTTGCTATACTCCCTAACTTGTTTGACCTTTCTGCCCTTTCTCTTACTGAAACAAGGGAATCCACTTGTTCCAATATTCCTTTACGTAATTCATATAATGATTGCTGCATCGTCATCTCATGGAATTTTTTTTTTTACAGTGCAGAAGGAGGGCATTCGGCCCATCGAGTCTGCACCGGCATTGTCTTGGTGAGTTCACCTAAATATCATCGCAACTTGTACTCAGAAGAAGAGTATGATTTCTCGAAGCACTCATTGGTAAAACCTCATATGCAGTGGCATAATTTCAATGGCTGAAGCCACAGAACAAACAATTAAACAATTTTTGAATAATTCTAATCATTATTGGAAGTTTCATATGTTTGTACCACTGTGTGTTCACAAGTCCTTCCTAAACATGGTTTAAAGCTTTTCCTACACTTCCCATTTTCAAGTATTAATTGCATGAGTGTCCATTTTTTAGAACAGATCTACACTGTCTTTATTCAATCATACATTCAAACATCCAAAATTATTCTTATGTCTGTGCAGAAAAATTGAAATTCAGAATTTCTTCAGCATATCTTCATAAAAAATCCCAACTTTGTCCATTTATGTAAGTATCAAAGAATCCCTACAGTACAGAAGGAGGCCATTAAATCCATTGAGTCTGCACCAACCCTCTGAATCCCCGCAACCCCACCTGACCTGCATATCCCTCGACACTGAGGCGTAATTTTAGCATGGCCAATCCACCTAACCTGCATATCTTTGGACTGTGGGAGGAAACTGGAGCACACGGAGGAAACCCTCGCAGAAACGGGGGGATTGTGCAAACTCCACCCAGAGTCATCCAGATTCGGAATTAAACCTGGGTTCCTGCCGCTGTGAGGCAGCAGTGCTAACCACTGTGCCACCATGCTACCCTGTAAGGTAATGTATGGTACCACTTCTTCATAGCTTTTCTGAAGGAATGCCTCATTCAAGTATGCCCGCAAGCCTTGATCAGAGATGAGACTGCAACCGACACATTGCATCTTCCTGATGCTTAACATGTCTGTCACTTCACGTCCAAGCCTGCACCCATTGCTAGGCTTAGCGATATCACGTGAGAAAAGAATTGTAGTACCATTATTAACTTTAGAAACACATGATGAGTTTAGTCAAGAGTACCTTTAAATGCGGTCAATTACTAGAAGTGTTTACCAGATTTGAATATGCCAATATCTAATAATACTATGAATTTGGGGAACTGGACTGCAGGTACTGCAATCATTAGAGGGATTCTATGAATGTCATTTAATTTATGATGTGGAGATGCTAGTGTTGAACTGGGGTGAGCACAGTAAGAAGTCTTACAACACCAGGTTAAAGTCCAACAGGTTTGTTTCGAATCACTAGCTTTCGGAGCACAGTTCCTTCCTCAGGTGAATCTGAGGAAGGAGCTATGTTCCGAAAGCTAGTGATTCAAAACAAACCTGTTGGACTTTAACCTGCTGTTGCAAGACTTCTTACTGTATTTAATTTATGAAATAAGGACTATTAATACAGTAACTTCCAACAAATGGCTGCAACGGAACAGACTAAAGCACTGGATGTCAAAAGTTTGGGACCAATCTTTTTTTAAGAAGTTGTGCTGTGCATTGGGAATGAGTGAATTGCCCATTTTATTATTTCTATCTTCAGCGTAAGTCTGCAAGTTATTTATAAGTGAAAAGATAGAAAAACTCATAATCATATGAGATTAAACCGATTTCTAATCCTTATATGTGTATATGAGATAAGTGTATTTTACACGTTATAATTACACTGACTGGCCATCATGAAAAGGATGTGGTTTGACAGTCTTTAGTAACAATGGGAAAATATGAAAATGTGCCGAAGAACGAAAATTGTTCGGAACATAGGAACATAGGAATTCGGAATTGAAGTAGGCAATTCAATCCTTCGAGCCTAATTCGCCATTCAATCAGATCATGGCTGATCTCTTCCTCGTCTCAAATTCACCTCCCTACCTATTCCCCATGAGAAAACTATGGTTTTTAACTATAAGCTGAACACGATTTGAAATCAGAAAAAAATTGGTTGCAGATTTACAAATGAATTAATCTTCTTGTCATCTTAGGATGCATTTTCATAATTGCACTGGTGAAGGGCATCATTCATTGATATGAAAACAACTGAGAAGTTTCCACAGCTACGGACTCACACACCAGCTTAGACTGCTGAGATAGAAGCAGATTGTTTTCAAAAGTGAAGGGTTAAATGGGAAACAATCAAAAATCTGTATATTTCAACTGAGTTTCTTATACTCTGCTGATCTCAACTTGGTTGCTGTTGGGATAAAAGCCAGTAAAATATGAAGCTTGACAGTTCCTTTTAGAAAGATTTTATAACTAATATTTTGATATTTTTGTTGAGAGTTCGTGGTGTTGCATTCATACTTAGGTTGACCTGAGAGGTTTGGCACCTGTGCTGTTGCTTGCACCAAAAGGTCTATACATAAATAATTATATTTGTGAGGTGATAAATACTTGAAGTCAAGAGGGTATCATTTCTGTCAAATTGATTTTTTGTGAAATGTTTGTTAATTCAGATATCATGTTTAAAGTTTGCTCTTGAGATAGGTGGATTGAATGGTTTAGCCAATGTTGTTGAGGCATGAGTGCCTCTAAGATTTCAAAAAAGATCTAGTGATGACCCAAGTGCTCTGGAAAGAGCCTGCATTTTATTTTTGTGTCTCTTTTAAAACCAAAGTAAAACTGGGAAGTCTTCTGAGATGGGAGGTAACTAGTTTACAGGTGATTACACCATTAGGTTCCAAGAAAGGTCCATGTGACCTGAGGTTGGTGTGGGGATGGAAGTTGAAGCAAATTGTAAATAGTACTTCTGTCCCTCTTCAGTTCTCTAGAAGGGTCATATGAACACAAAACTCTAATTCTGTTTTTCTCTCTGTTAGCGTAAGAAAATGCTATATGTATTAAAGAATTGATATAAGTAATAATAAAGATGTTCCAGGTTTATAGCAGCACATGGCAAGGGGAAAACCAGTAGGCAAGGGGAAAACCAGTGGGCAAGGGGTTAAAATGTTGAACCTTAAAGAAAAGCTGGACCTGCTGAGTTTTTATAGCATCTTGTGTTCTAAATTCAGATTTTCACCATTTGTTTTATTTGGTAAATAGAAGCTAATTGTAGTGGTGTCAGGTTTGAACCTGTCTTGTGACAGGCAGTTCAGATCACATAATTTGTGTGAGGGAAGCAAGCCAAGCTCTCCACGAGTGGGCCAGTTTTCTGTTTGACAGTTGGAGGAAAATATAACGCTAGACCCACTTGGTGAGGTGACATGTGGGTGAGCTGAGCATTTGAATGAAATGAAAATCGCTTATTGTCACAAGTAGGCTTCAAATGAAGTTACCGTGAAAAGCCCCTAGTCGCCACATTTCGGCGCCTGTTCGGGGAGGCTGGTACGGGAATTGAACCATAGTCTGCTTTCAAAGCCAGCGATTTAGCCCTGTGCTAAACAGCCCCTGTGTATCAGAGAACCGGGTGTGTATGTCAAATAGTTGTCCATTAGGACTGTTATGACTCGAAAGAGAGAGAGAGAATCCACAGATGTGGGCCACGTTGGGGTTAACAATATCCAGAATTTTGGTTCGAATATGGCTGCTGGTGAATGCTACTCAAGGGCTAAATTGAGTGAGTAGGAAAGGAGAGATCCAAAATAATGTAGACTGAGTTGGAAAGACTATGAGATTTCACATGGTTTAACATTTATGTGGGATGTGATACAAGTGCTTGTAACTATGTCTCTTGGTTGCATCAACTGTTTTGAGTGAAATTCTTTCTTTTATTCATAGATCATACAGTGCAGAAGGAGGCCATTCGGCCCATCGAGTCTGCACTGACCCACTTAAGCCCTCCCTTCCACCCTATTCTCGAAACCCAATAACCCCTCCTAACACTAAGGGCAATTTAGCATGACCAATCCACCTACCGTGCACATCTTTGGACCGGAGCACCTGGAGGAAACTTACGCAGACACGGGGCAAATGTGCAGACTCCGCACAGACAGTGACCCAGCGGGGAATTGAACCTGGGTACCTGGTGCTGTGAAGCCACAGTGCTATCCACTTGTGCTACCGTGTTGCCCATAAATATTTCTATTTGAAATATCCTTTGCTTGTTAATTGATATTTGAATGTGTTGATTTTAGATGGTTTGTTACAGTAAAAGTTTATAAATGAAAATTTGTCCATTTGTTTTCTTACCATTGGGATTCTTTTCTTTTAAAAGTTAGCGGTCTTTATGCGGATCGCAACAATCTAGAACTGCTCACTGCAGAAATATATCAAATACAAATGTCCAGGTGTCAAACAGGGTGTTACTGCCTTGTTATTTTTTTAACTATAAGTTTTGAGTACTCAATTCTTTTTTTCCAATTAAGGGGCAATTTAGAGTGGCCAATCCACCGACGCTGCACATTGCTGGGTCATGGGGGTGAGACCCTTGCAGACACGGGGAAAATGTGCAAACTCCACACGGACAGTGACCCGGGGCCGGGATCGAACCCAGGTCCTCAGCCCTGTGAGGCAGCAGTACTAACCACTGCCCCTCCCAATTACTGCCTTGTTAATAGATAAACATGGAAATATCGAAAGTAGAAGTAACAGTAGGCCATTCGGCCATTCAAGCCTTCTCCGCCATTCTTTGTGATCATGGCTCATCATCAAGTTCAATACCCTGATCTCGCCTTCTCCCCATGTCCCTTGATCCCTTTAGCCCAGATAAAGAAATACTTGCATTTATATAATGCATTTCATGACACAAGACTCCCTAACGTGCTTTATAGCCAATGACATACTTTTGAAGTGTAGTCACTATTATTTGGTAGAAATTTTTATCATGTTTTCATTGGATTGGATTGGATTGGATTTGTTTATTGTCACGTGTACCAAGGTACAGTGAAAAGTATTTTTCTGCGATCAGCTCAACAGATCATTAAATACATGGGAAGAAAAGGGAATGAAAGAAAATACATAATAGGGCAACACAACATATACAATGTATCTACATAAGCACTGGCATCGGATGAAGTATACAGGGTGTACTGTTAATGAGGTCAGTCCATAAGAGGGTCATTTAGGAGTCTGGTGACTGTTTTTGAGTCTGTTTGTGCGTGTTCTCAGACTTCTGTATCTCCTGCCCGATGGAAGAAGTTGTAAGCCGGGTGGGAGGGATCTTTGATTATGCTGCCCATTTTCTCCAGGCAGCGGGAGGTGTAGATGAAGTCAATGGATGGGAGGCAGTTTTGTGTGATGGACTGGGCGGTGTTCACGATTCTCTGAAGTTTCTTGCGGTCCTGGGCCGAGCAGTTGCCATACCAGGCTGTGATGCAGCCCGATAGGATGCTTTCTATGGTTCATCTGTAAAAGTTGGTAAGGGTTAATGTGGACATGCCGAATTTCCTTAGTTTCCTGAGGAGGTAAAGGCGCTGTTGTGCTTTCTTGGTGGTAGCATCGACATGGGTGGACCAGGACAGAATTTTGGAGATGTGCAACCCTAGGAATTTGAAACTGCTAACCATCTCCACCTCGGCCCCGTTGATGCTGACAGGGGTGTGTACAGTACTTTGCTTCCTGAAGTCAGTGACCAGCTCTTTAGTTTTGCTGGCATTGAGGGAGAGATTGTTGTCGCTACACCACTCCACTAGGTTCTCTATCTCCCGCCTGTATTCGGACTCGTCGTTATTCGAGATCCGGCCCACTATGGTCGTATCGTCAGTAAACTTGTAGATGGAGTTGGAACCAAGTTTTGCCACGCAGTCGTGTGTGTACAGGGAGCAGAGTAGGGGGCTAAGTATGCAGCCTTGCTGGGCCCCGGTGTTGAGGACTATTGTGGAGGAGGTGTTGTTGTTCATTCTTACTGATTGTGTTCTGTTGGTCAGAAAATTGAGGATCCAGTTGCAGAGTGGGGAGCCAAGTCCTAGGTTTTGGAACTTTGATATGAGTTTGGCTGGGATTATGGTGTTGAATGCGGAGCTGTAGTCAATAAATAGGAGTCTGATGTAGGAGTCCTTGTTTTCGAGATGCTCTAGGGATGAGTATAGGGCCAGGGAAATGGCATCTGATGTGGATCGTTTGCAGCGGTATGCGAATTGCAGTGGATCAAGGTGTTCTGGGAGTATGGAGGTGATGCGCTTCATGATCAATCTCTCGAAGCACTTCATTACGACTGAAGTCGTAATGATACAGGGTTCGAGTTGTATGCAGTGTAAAGTATGATTTCTGCACTGAGCTTTTTTTTGCAGCTTGCCTTCCAATCAAGATAAACTTATAAATCTATTGACAGTAATATTAGTGAGTAGCAATAATAACTATCCGCGTCACACAATAATTGCATGTATTACCAAACTGAATGAAACAATTATATATCATGAGAATTGGACCAAAAATGGAACAGGGTCGAGAATGAGGAATGATCACCCCAGGGATTAGGTCCGACCTTCAATGCTAATTCATGGTGTTTCACAGTCATTGTGCTTTATAACACTGAATACACTACAGAAAGTACTTCATTAGCGGCAAAGTGTTTTGTGATGCCCCGAGGTCATAAATGACACCATATAACTGTAAGTCTTTTATACGTAAAACAAAAATCATTTTATCACAGTGGCGTTATTACATTGATAGTTGCATTATTAATGCAAATCTTACAATGTTAAAATATTCTGCCTTGATTGTGTGCTAAATATAGAATATTACAAGCATCAGAAGTGTCATTTTCCATTTCTAAAACCAAATTATAAAAGAATGAAAGACCTTAAATAGATCGGTAAATAATTTCACAGAATAAGTCTTTATAAAAGCTGCTATATTTGGAAACCTTTATTGTTATTTGAAGGGTTATCTGAAAGTACCAGTGCAGAATTCCAAGTGACTGGTCTGTGGAGGACTTTTTAGAGACATCAGAATATATTATGCTACAGAGCCTTTGAATACACGTTATATCTGTAGATTACTTAACTGCTTTTGATACTTTCAACACTGAATGCCAGTGGCATTTACAAATGCAGTCATGCCTCCTGAGTATAATTCAAATATACTCAACCACTAAGTATCAATAGGTTTAGGACTACATGAGATCTGTTACATGGGCATTTTAATACTGACACATGAATGAATTATGGAGTAAAGAGTTGCTTTGGTCATATTGGAGTTGTATGAAACTTGTATGAAACTTTCAATCCATTTTCTTCTCTACTTCTGCCACATTCTTAATTTATTTCTCAATTATCTTCAGGTCCAGTGTCCTCGTTTCCTCCATCCTCCCCAATTGCACCTTATTCAGGATGCTATTCCCTGAACCCTCGCCTAGATCAAGCCACACACTCACATCACCTCCATACTTTCATAACATCTTTGGTCCTCAGAAAATTAAAAATCTGCATCCTTCCTTTCAAATTACACCATGGTCCTTGTCACTCTACTCCATAGTCATCTCTTACAGGCAGACACATTCTTTCATGTTCTATAACATTGGGTCACCACATGTTCCTCTTTCTCTACGTTCCACTCGTGCGGTTTCTCTTTTAGCTGCTGTGCCCATATAATTTGGAAATATTCTCCTTTCCTTTAACGACTATTCTTGAATGGCATCAGTCTGGCATCAGCCTCCAACTACTTATGTTCACTATTTTTGCAAAGCACTTTGAAATGTGTTCTTGCCTGTGAGGAGGGCTATATAAATGTATTTCTGATGCTTCCAAGCATTATTGATCTTTAAAATGTGCGTGTGTGTGTGTGTGTGTGTGCCTAAACACGGAGGTTATTAATGCTTATATGATGGCTTCATGAATCAACATCATGATTCAGAGTCACACAAATAGCAACATTTGGAACAATTGTTTATTAACATTTTCTTCCCAGTATTTTCCCATTTACTCCTTTCCTGAAGGGAGTGACTTTTGTCAAGTGACATCTTCATAGGTGTTTATCGCTATTGACACCTCATCCAAGTGGCCTTTGTTCAATTGTGGGCCTTGAGGGTGGATGTTGGCACACGGAATGACCATAGGGAAATTCACATATACACATTTCCAGTTGGCAACAGAATTAAAACTGATTCAATGTCAGTGTGGTCAATCATGAAAATAGACTCAATGGCATTGCGCGGGTGGAGAAGTTACCCTGCCAAACGCTCATCCAAACTGTGCCAAAGGTCAGAACAACCCATGATTTATTTTGATTCTAACTCTCCATGTGGCATTATTTGGCTTTTCCTGTTGAACTGAAATTAGGACTTGCAACATGATTAAGAACTTTTCATAAAAAGGCAGTGTTTCAAAATCCATGAACTCAATGGGTGGAATCTTACCCCAAAAAATGGTCTCATGTCCGCTGAGAAAAACAATGCTGTGGCGTCAGTGTGATTTCTCTTACAGTCTCTTAAAGAAAAGTATTTTTCCTCATATGAATCAGGCCGCGCTCTTGGCGCCTTCCCGCTGATTCACACGTCCTGGGAAAAAAAATCACTGGGCAGATCCACATAAATGCCTTCACCGGCATTCATTCTAGATCCATTTGAGTGGATGGCCGGCAGGAAGCCAGCACTGTGAGGGAGCCCTGACAAGACTCCTGGATGGTGTGCCGCAGAAGCGGGATGGCCTTGTGGTACTGGGAACTGGCTTCCAAAGGGAAAAACACATAGGCCAGAAGTAGCCTGGTTGGAATCGATATTGGCCATCTGCAAGAGCACTCAAGTCAACACATAAACTCATTATTGCTATGTGGACTTTATGATTACCCACTCACAGTAGGTTTCGCACTTACACAAAAAGAAAGACCATATTATGAATATGTAACTAACATCCAGACAGAAGTGATTAACTTTGCAGCAGGATGATCGACAAGCAAAGAGGCCATCAGACTCCATAATGGGCTAATAGTTGGTCAGTTAGAGAGTGTTTCAGAGGACAATGGATCTTGATTGAATCACCCTGGCTGAACAGGAATATTCTGTTTATTCCCATTAATGGAATCAATTCTGGATGGTATAATAGAACTCAGGTCAGGTGCGGCCCTTTACCTATGACTTAGTGCGAGCAGAACTGGTATAAAAGAAGGAACATCAGAACAAATAATCAGCGATAGCCTGGGTTTCCCCCCAGGCACGACCATTGTAAGAAGAAGGGACCCTGGACTCCGAGCCCAGAGAAAATATCCACATCCAATGATTGTAGCCTGGCCAGCCCCCGTCACTAAGTGCGGATAATGCCTAGAGCTCAGCCGTGAATCTGAGTCATATTTTGTGTGAGTCATGTTGAAGATTGTATTACCCAAATAAAATAGAGTTACAGTAAAAGAATCAGAGAATTGTTAATAAAATTGATTTAAACTGCGAACCTGTTTTGTCCTTTGTTCGTCTCATAAGTAAAGGCAGTGGATATCCCTGTTCATCCAGGGTTTCCTGGATAAAGTGTTTTGCGAATAAACTGATTAAAGTGTCTGATAATTTACAGACAGCAGCCTGTACCTGCACTCCAGGAAACGGCTCACCAGCAAGGTGAGCACTCCTGCCCGGGAGGGCATCGCAGTTTTCGTTCGTGCCAGTTACCTGCAAGAGAGAATTGGGCAACAGTGCCGTAGAAAATGAATGACCTTCTTCACACGGCCAGGGTACGTCTGGCACCTCCAGTCTTATCATTGCACCCACTCACCCACCCCTCGCACCCCCAAGGTGATTTCTCACCCAGCCACCTTGTAGGTAGCCCAACTGCCATGAGGTCCTTTTCCCCTATTCCCCCAAGCACCTTTGTGTCCCCAGTCTTAACTCTGTTCCTCAGGACCCTGCTCCCTCTCCAGTTACATGCATGCCTCTCCTCTACCCTGAGAATGGCAGGACTCCTGCCGACATTCTCTCCATCTGTATCCCTGCAGGACTGGGCACAACTGGCATAAAGTGCCCTGCCACCTGGAGTCATGCAGAAGCTCTGCGACCTCACCCCTTATGAGGAAAGAGCTTTTGAGCAGGCTGCGGAGGAGCAGGACCGTGCTTGTGCTGATGGCAAAGTAGGGGCAGCGAGAAAAAGTGAGAACCCTAAGGCCAAACAGTCATTCCACACACCTCACATGAGTAAACATCTGATGGAAAGATGGCGCCAGAGCGAGGCGACTTCTTGCAAGCTGTGCCCAGCATACCCTCTAATTCTATCTTTTATTCTCATTCTATGCTTCTAAAACTTCATTCTAACTCTTTTAAACTCTCTAACAATGTTCTTATTCAATTGCATACAGATTTAGCGATCTTTAGGACCCTGGAGACACCAGAAACTGACGACCTGAAATCGACCCAGACCAGCCAACCACGTGTGATCAGCTGCCGGAGCTGCAGTCCCAGGCCTGGGAATTCCCCTACAACGGCTGCCAGAGCCAAGGAAAATGCCCTAGAAACCAGGGCCTTCACTCTGCAGGCTCCCAGAGACCTGGAAAACACTGCAGAAGCCGGGACCTCCACTCTGCTGCTCTCCAACGACCAGACCAGCATCGCAGCAGCTGCAGCCCTCCCCCCCCCCCCCCCCCCCCAGCTTCCAACCCCTCTGAAACAGAGAGCTGCAATCTCCTGCAGGCCCCAAGCTCTCCCTCCACTCCCCCTCCCTCTACAGTCACTCCACAGTCCTAAAAATCAACTCCCACAGCCTAACAATCACTAATACTGCTCTTTTAAATTTACTTTCAGGTCTAGAGATCCTCCATCCTCTAAAGGAAGACCGCGATCTGGAAAGGACCCTGCGGACCCCAACACACGGACCCGGCCATCGCCTCATCCGCAACTGTGACCCATGAGACGTCATCCGCCTTTGACCCATCTACGCCGGAGCGTGGTCTGGACATCCACCAACCTCTGAAGACAAACCGCAGCCCGACAGCGACCAGGAAAGCTCGACCACACAGACCCACCTACTGACGCAGGAACCGCAAGCAAGGCAACAAATCCTACATCCACACACCGACCAGAGTGAATAACCACATTGGGCACAACTATACCCTTAACACTGCATACTCTCACTGTCTCCCAGGCTCGAAGAGAAGCAGTCACTCCAGGAAGCGTGGAAAAGGTGCAGGCCTGCAGGTCAGAGTGAAACAACACGGCCCCAAAGCCCCTCTGCCGAGCTTACTCCGAGCTAATGTCCAATCTCTAGAAAACAAGCTAGACGAACTTAAAGCCAGACTCACTTTTCAATGAGAACGAACGGACTCTGCTTCACAGAGACATGGCTCACTCCTGCTTCACCGGACTGTGCCCTACAACCAGAGGGCTTCTCAATCCACCGAATGGACCGTACGGCTGCCTCAGGCAAGGCAAGGGGAGGTGGGGTCTGCCTCCTAATCAACACCTCCTGGTGCCTAGATGTAGCAACACTGGCGAGTTTCTGCTCCCCGGACGTAGAAAACCTGACGCTAAAATGCCACCCCGACTGCATTCCGCGGGAGTTCAGCTCCGTTATCCTGACGGTAGTTTACATCCCACGCCACGCGAACGTGAAAATCGCACTGGACGAAATATTCACCACCACAAATAGCCTTGAAACGAAACATCCCGAGGCCTTGTTCATTGCAGCTGGGGACTTCAATCAGGCCAAGCTCAAGAGCATACTACCAAGTTACCACCAACACATCACCTGTTCCACCAGAGGCCCAAACATCCTGGACCACTGCTACACAAATATCAAACATGCCTACCGATCTATCGCCCGCCCACACTTTGGCAAATCTGACCACAAGGCTGTGCTCCTGCTTCCGGCTTATAAGCAAAAACTGAAGTGGGAGAATCCGTCAAAGAAAGTCGTGCATTGTTGGTCTGAGGAATCGGATGACCTCCTACGGGACTGCTTAGAGTCAGTGGACTGGTCAGTATTTAAAAACTCTGCGACCAGCCTGAACGAGTAAGCCACTGCAGTAACTGACTTCATTAGTAAGTGTGCAGAAGACTGTGTGCCAAAGAAGCAAATCCGCGTGTTTCCCAACCGGAAACCCTGGTTAAACAGGGATATCCACTGCTTGCTGAAGTCTACATTTGTAGACCACCAACGACTCTACTTTCTCCGAAAACTAAGGAAATTTGACATGACAGGCGACCCTGACCTCTACAAGAAAGCCAGATATGATCTAAAGAAATCCATCAAAGATGCCAAAAGACAGTACCAGACAAAGCTTGAGTCCCAGGCTAGCCACACGGATCCCCGCCGTCTGTGGGAAGGTCTGCAAGACATAACGGGCTACAAGATGAAGGCATGTAAAATCGTCGGCTCCAACGCACCCCTCCCTGACGAACTCAATGAATTCTATGCCCGCTTTGAGCAAGAGGTCAGCGAGAGTGAGCCCTCCACCCCAGAAGCCGCGGATGAACTTGTATCTGAGATCACCACTGCAGACATCAGAGCAGCCTTCTCGAAGGTCAACCCACGGAAAGCCACTGGCCAGGATGGGGTACCCGGACGAGCACTCAGGTCTTGCGCGGATCAACTGACGGGGGTATTCTCAGACATCTTCAACCTCTCTTTACAACAATCTGAGATCCCTATCTGCTTCAAGAAGACGACCATCATCCCTGTACCTAAAAAAAGTCAAGCAGCGTGCCTTAATGACTATCGTCCAGTGGCTCTGACATCCATCATCATGAAGTGCTTCGAAAGGTTAGTCATGGCACAAATCAATTCCAGCCTCCTGGGTTGCCTTGATCCACTACAATTTGCCTACCGCTGCAACAGGTCCACAGCAGACGCCATCTCCATGGCCCTGCACTCTACCCTGGAACACCTAGATAACAAAGACACCAATGTCAGACTCCTATTTATCGACTACAGCTCAGCCTTCAACACCATAATTTCTCCGAAACTCATCTCCAAACTCCATGGCCATGGCCTCGGCTCCTCCCTCTGCGACTGGATCCTGAACTTTCTAACCCACAGACCACAATCAGTAAAGATAGGCAACAACACCTCTTCCACGATCATCCTCAATACCGGTGCCCACAAGGCTGTGTCCTCAGCCTCCTACTATACTCCTTATACACCTATGACTGCGTGGCCAAATTCCCCTCCAACTCAATTTTCAAGTTTGCTGATGACACCACAGTAGTGGGTCGGATTTCAAAGAATGACGAGACAGAGTACAGAAATGAGATAGAGAATCTGGTGAACTGGTGCAACGACATTAATCTCTCCCTCAATGTCAACAAAACGAAGGAGATTGCCATCGACTTCAGGAAGCATAGTGGAGAACATGCCCCTGTCTACATCAATGGGAACAAAGTAGAAAGGGTCGAGAGCTTCAAGTTTTTAGGTGTACAGATCACCAACAGTCTGTCCTGGTCCCCCCATGCCGACATTATAGTTATGACTCTACTTTCTCAGCAGACTAAGGAAATTTGGCATGACAACAACTTCTATAGATGCACCATAGAAAGCATTCTTTCTGGTTGTATCACAGCTTGGTATGGATCCTGCTCTGCCCAAGACCTCAGGAAACTACAAAAAGTTGTGAATGTAGCCCAGTCCATCACGCAAACCAGCCTCCCATCCATTGACTCTATCTATAATTCCCGCTGCCTCAGAAAGGCAGCCAGCATAATTAAGGACCTCATGCACCCCGGACACACTCTCTTCCACCTTCTTCCGTCAGGAAAAAGATACCCAAGTTTGAGGTCACGTACCAACCGACTCAAGAACAGCTTCTTCCCTACTGCCATCAGACGTTTGAATGGACCTACCTCATATTAAGTTGATCTTTTCTCTGCACCTTGCTATAACTGTAACATTATATTCTGCAGTCTCTCCTTCCTTCCCTATGTATGGTATGCATTGTTTGTACAGCATGCAAGAAACAATACTTTTCACTGTGTGCTAATACATGTGACAATAATTTTTTTTAAATCTCACACAATTTGTCCATCGTGACGTACAAGTGCCATCTCCCTTCCTTTGCAGTGTAATCAGGAGAGCAGCCTAGCCATCCTCACACCCCCTGGAAACCACAGACCCGAGAAGCTCAGAGGGGGAATTATTGGGCATACCTATTGAGGAGGCATCACATCTGCCACCCGCATCCTCCACCAGCACCGATACTCACACCTTGGTGAGATTACGTAATAGGTAGTCTTCTGGATCACTCTCTGGTGAGCGTCACTCTCTGGTGAGCACCTCACTGTTGATGATCCACAGCAGGTGGAGGTAGGGATGTCTCAGTGATCCAACACTCGGAGGGATGGTGGAGCTCAGGGTACGGCTGAATCCCTGACCGATGACTTGCCCCTGGGTACGGTCATTCCTGAGCTGATGGAACTGCAAAGACAGAGTCAGGAGAATCAGGAAGGGATGAGAGCACCCATCCTTGGACTGCAAGGCCGACTTTGGAGGAGTCCAATCGTCTTCTGACCGAGGAGATGGTGCCGTCAATGCAATGCAACAAAGCTAACACTGAAAGAGTGGCATCCTCAATGCAGACCTTGGTGCAGGCCCTATTTTACCATGCTCCTGGCTGGTCTGCCACATTCTAACTTCTGTAAACTTGAGGCCATCCAAAACTCTGCTGCTCTGAGTATACCCTTCACTCGCAGGGAACACAGTTAAGTGCTGTCAATTCCCAGCTGACCACTCCAAAGTCACTCAAGAGTGAAGGGAGGTGATTGGAAAGCACTTAATTCTGTTTGAAGTGGTTGCTGTTTATAAACATTGCGCTTTGCGGACTTGAGAGTTCCTCAACCGTGAAGGAAGATCAATGAAGCAAAGCTGACAGCCGTGTATGTGTGGAAGCTGTCAAACACGGCCCAGGGAGGGAAATGAATGAATGGCTTGCAGCTCAATCAGAGGGGTTTAAAAAGAGCTGACTGGTTTCACTTTCCAGGAATTGACACGTGGAGTTTCCTGTGTCTGAGCCAACAAGTATATTGTCCAGGTGAATGTGACAACAATAATTTATTCCACTGTCTCTATCTGGTGTGCTGTCTAGCTTCCAAACAAGGGTCTGTTTTCTGGGGGGAATCCTGACAGGGCTCTCTTCTCTGGGGGGGGGTTCCTGGCAGGGCTATCTTTTCTGGGAGGTCTGTAGGGATTCTCTATATTTAGAAGATCTCTCTATTTAGGGGGTCTCTTGGGTGGGGTCACTTTATTTAGGAGGTCTCTGGGGAGATTCCTTATTTTGGGTCCCTGGGGGTCTTTTTATTTAAGGGTGTCTGTGGGGAGGGTCCCCATACCTGGAGGGAAGGGGGGACCCAGAAATCCGAGGGATGGGAGCTGAATTGTGATACAGGGTTGGGGGTGGTGCAGGCTATACTGCAAAGTGGAGGGGGTTGCAAGCAGTGGGATCTCCCTATCTGGGCGCCCACTCAAAATGGCAGCCCGACAGTGAAGTTCCCTTGGGACTCTCTCGCAATCCTCGCCATGCATGACGAAGAATTGTGAATTGTTCCCTGATTTACACGGTGAAATTACGTTCCAGCGGGAGAACATAGGGCTGGATTCTCCGTTGCCCGACGCCGATATTGTAATTGGCGATCGGCCAGAGAATCAACTTAGCCCTCAATGGGCCAAGTTTCTGATGGCGTGGGACACGCACGGTTGCAGCAATCGGGAACCCGGCGTGGTGGCTGCGGACTGTGTCCAGCGCCGTCACACTCGGCCGGAATCCATGTCACTGGCCAGTTGGACTTCCGCGAGGGCTGGGAGGGACTGGTGGGGGGTGGCCAGGGGGTGGCCTGTGGGGTTGCGGATGGCGGGTCGGGTCCGCGCATGGCCTGGGCCATGTTGTAAGGCACAACCGCTGCAGGTCGTCAGCCAAGCGCATGCACGGCCAGGGACCCGGCTATTCTCGAGCCGCTTTTGGCGCGGGAGCCAGGAGTTTTACCCAGCGCCGCTGCTAGCCCCTCACTGGTAGCCCACCTGCCCACCCACTGAGTCCTCACCAGAATCAGTGAGGGTTTGGAGCCCATTTTTTCATCGTAAACCTCCCACAGATTCTCTGTTCGAGCTGGCACTTCGCCGCTGAATCGGAAAATCCTGTCCATAGTCTCGCAAACAGAGAATGCTGCCCGATATCTTTGAGATTTATTTTTGCTCCAAACATCACTCGGCCTGAAATTTCCTCAAGCAGCCAAAGTTATTATAATAAACGCTAAAGTGTCAGCCCAGAAGTACAATTTTGTCCTTTGTCATCACAAAGGCCAAAAGGAACTTTTCATTATACTTTGGCAAGTTACAAAAATGAGCTTATTTCCCTGTGTGTCCTCAAGTTCCATTTGGGAAATCAAAATTGTCCTGATGACTCATTAAACTGCCTCATTTCGCATAAGTGCGTAAGTGAAACAATGAAAAATAAAGTGCTCCGATATTGACCTATATACTTGTAACAATAGAAGAAGCCTCTTGTGTTCCATAGCTATGTTCCATTTCTGACTATTTTTTGGAAGATGATTGAGACAAAACATTGGCATAGTAAAGCCTCTTATTATTCACAGGAATTATATGAAACACATTAGATTGGTTGGAGTGAATTGTGGAAGATCCTTGAAGGGTAAAGCCCATAACTGATTTCAGACCCTCAATAAAGGCACAGTTTGCCAATGGAGTGATTCTAATTTGGCATGAGTGTGGCTTCAGTAAGTCTGGGATGCATTGCATGACTTTAAACCATTGCGCGTTGCTTGAAACAAAAATAGTAGACATTGGAAATTCGCAGCAGATCAGTCAGCATCAGCAAGGGGAAACACATTCCAATTGTCCGATGGAAGACATTAACATGAGGAATGAGCAAATTGTTAAAATGCTGAGAAAATAGGGGAAGCTAGGGAGGAAAAAAAGGAGGCTGACGTTTTAGATCTGAAATGCTGGAAAGACACAGTAGTTCTGTGAGGGTACAAACAGGTCAACATCAAAACCATTCACTCCAATTATAGCATCTTCCAGTTTTCAGCCACGGAGAAAAGGTTCTGACAAGCTCTACTCCAGAAATTTCAATCTTTTCCCCTAACTCCTGCATACCAAACTACTCATCTCCCATTACCAGTGGGATCCGTTAAAGGAAATGGGATATAGCTAAGGTCTGAAGTTACTAAATTCAGTACTCAGGCTAAAAAGATAGAGAATATCCAAAGGAAAGGTGATTTACTGCTCCTACTGGAGCTGAAAATGCAGTGGACTAGGGTGGATCTTTACACACAAAGTACTCTTTGAAGACTTGCACAATGGTGTAGAAAGAGATGACTGAAAGCTTTTGCATGCCCTGCAGTTCCATGGGAAAGGGGAAAGTCTGAAGGCAGCTCGAAAATGTGTGATTTAAGAATAAGCGGCGGCATCAGAGAGGAAACAGTTTCTGTGGAGAACATGTGAGGGTCAGGACGATGCGTTGATTGGCCGGTTGGGGGTGGGATGATGCAAGATAAACAAGTAAACTCAAATGGGATCTGAGGGTGGAGGCTGAGCCTGTTAATGTGAAGAAAATTGGGCAATGGCAGAGACACCAAAAATGTGATTGAGAAGGTACACATGCACTGTAAGGGAAACCTTGGTTGAGGAAAATGAAATATATTCCACTAACATATGCAAGTATTTGGTCCAAATTTAACTCTGTGGGCGGGATTCTACATTCCTGCGGTTAAGTGCCGGCTCGAACGGAGAATCCGTGGGAGATCTATGCGAAGACACTTGGCGCGAACCCCTCATCAATTCCGGTACCGGTGAGGGGCTAGCACTGGCACTGACCAAAACTACTGCGTCCCGAGCCAAAAACAAACAAACAAACATCTTTATTTTTTTTCTTTCTTTATTTTTTCCTTTCTTTCCTTCTTTCCTTTTTTCTTTCTTTCTTTCTGGAGCCTGCTGCCACCAGTTGCTAGCAGGGGAGAGAGAAGAGAGAACCTTCCTGCCTGCAGCTGCCTTGGCCTCGTATCTGTTAATGGCTGCCTTTCTGATTATGGACTTGGTTTTTGTCTTACATTTGGAGCATTGTATATTTGTTATTGTATTTTTGTTGTTTATTGGTTATGTGCCTAGTGGCTGGGTACTCACCAGTTGCGGCCCCTCATGCTTCTGTGCACAGGGAGTCCAGTGATGCTTCTGGTGAGGGGGAGGTGTGTTTCCTCTTTCGTTCTCCTCAGCCATGTCCCACCTGCCTTTTTCCAGTGGATTGCGTTGCTTGTGGTCATCGTTGCACTGACATGGGGCTGTTGCTGGAGCGGGTAGGGGGTGGGGTGTGGTGGAAGTGGGGGAAGAGTATGCGCTGGCTTTAGTGCTGGTGGCTTTGTCGTCGCCTTGCTTGGTGGTTGGGTTTTGTCTTTTGGCTTTTTTGTGTTTATCATGTATTTTGTCCTGATTTCTTGTGTAGTGGAGTGGGTTTTTTGGGGGGGGTTCAACTTTGCCCCCTCTTGGGAGGGGAGAGATGCGCTCTCTCTCTCTCTTTCCCACCATGCCCCACATCGGTGTATCCTTTTCCAGTGGTCTGTGTTGCGCATTAAGGCGCCTTTCCACCGATGTGTGGCTATCAAAGGGTTGGGTGTGGTGGTTAGGGGGGGTTGGGTTGGTAGGGGTGTTGGTGGCATAATGCTGGCTTGAAAGCTGGTGGTTCTGTTTTTGGTGTATTGTGGATGTTTTTAGCAAATTGCTGATTTTTTTTGCATCTATCTGTGTTCTTCTGTATTATGGAGCTGTTAATAAACTCAAACTATCCTCATGGACTGCAGGCTGTGTTCCTCTGAGCTCCTGCCGTTTCTGGCTGTAACCCTGTTTCCATACTTGATGTTTTATTTTGTATGCGAGCTGTCTTTCTCGGACTTTGAAGCCTGGACTGAAGCAAGGGAGAACAATGCTACTACGGGTTGGATGGTGGGAAAGAGAGGCCTGCTGCTGCAAGTTGCTAGCAGGGTAGAAAGAGGAGAGAACCTGCCTCTATGTAGCTGCCACGCCTGGGCCTTGTATCTGCTCATGGCTGCCTTTCTGCTCGTCGGCTTGGGAGTGAAGCAAGGGGTGGATTTTGGTTGGCCTGTTGCTGGGCTGAAGTTGGAAGAGAAATAATTTGCTTTTGCACTCCTTGGACTGGATGGTGTCCGAAGACTGGATGCCGGTACTGTGGGAGCGGCAGGGCGGTGGTCTGATTGACTGTGTAAATCTTTGTGCTGATGTTGTTTTTTGTCTCACTGTCGGTTGGGAGTTGTATGTGTGTTATTGTATTCTTGTTGTTTATTATTTTTGTGCCTTGCGGATGGATGCTCACTGATGTGTTAGGCAGGTTGATTCAATGTGGACTGCACTCGATGCAGGGAAGTTAGAAACAGACGTCTAACACAGGAGAAGATCCAACACTGTTTTATTCAACTAGATGAACTGCTGTATATATTCAGCTGTGGGTCGACACTATACTGATCTGACCTTGTACTAGCCTGACCAGACTTACTAGCTACCGCATGGTGTTTGTGCTTGCTAGCTCGTGGACTCTGACTGTCTCAGTAGCTGGGTCCCGAGAGAGCGGGAAACCTAGTGCCCTCTGGCTTTATAGTTGTAGTGTCCTGTCTGGTGATTGGCTGTGCTGTGTTGTATGCTTACTGGTCATCCTATGTGTCAATCATTGCCTGTCTGCAACTCATTATATACATGAGTGGATATTATGACATCTCCCCCCTTTTTCTTTTTGAGTTAAATAAATACTGAGGTATGTATATAGATATATGTGCCTGACTATATACAAACGGTGATTGAACAAACATATATACATGGGAAGATGTCGATAGTGCAGATACATGGCAAACTAAGCAATATTTACAAAAGTTAAGTCTACAGATTCAGTCTTTGTGGCGGGCGACAAATTCTTGTCGATCGCCGCAGAGGTGGATCAGGAGCCGCCTGCACGTGGAGAGGTGGGATCGCTGCCATTGCGGTGGTCGCGTGGGCCGGCAGGATCACTGGCAGATCGGTGGCCTCGTGGCATGGTACGCCCGGAGGAAGCATGATAGCCAGCGGAGCAGCGTGGAACTCTTCTCAATGCCTGTCTGTTGCGCTGTAGCAGGGAGCCATCAGCCATGCGAACAATGAAAGACCTCGGGGCAACTTGTTTGACAACAACAGCTGTGGCTGACCAACCACCCTCTGGCAACTGGAAGCGAACATGATCGGCTGGAGCCAGCTCAGGTAAATCCGTGGCATGAGCATCATATGTGGCCTTCTGTTGGGCCCGGGACTGCTGCACTTTCTGTAGTGCCGTGAGGTGGTCAAGGTCTGGAACATGGATGGCTGGAACTGTGGTCCTCAGAGTGCGATTCATGAGCATCTGCGCTGGAGACAACCCAGTGGACAGTGGGGTTGCCCTGTATGCCAGCATTGCCAGGTTTAAGTCAGAGCCTGAGTCTGCAGCTTTGCACATCAACCGCTTGACAATATGGACCCCTTTCTCGGCCTTCCTGTTTGATTGCGGGGAGTGGGGACTGGAGGTAACGTGACGGAAGTTGTAGGACTGTGCAAAATCAGACCATTCTTGGCTGTAAAAGCATGGACCATTGTCGCTCATTACTGTGAGCGGTAACCCGTGCCTGACGAACATTTCTTTGCAGGCTTTGATGACCGCCTTCGACGTGAGGTCGGACAGTTTCACCACTTCTGGGTAACTGGAGAAGTAGTCGACCAGGAGTACGTAGTCACGCCCCTTGGCGTGAAAAAGGTAACTTTGAACCACGGAGAGGTCACGATCTCGTGCTGTTGCAGTGTTTCCTTGGGTTGAGCTGGTTGAAACTTCTGACAGGTAGGGCAGTTGAGGACCGTGTTGTCAATATCCTGGTTAATGCCCGGCCAGTAAACCGCATCCCGAGCTCTGCATCGGCATTTCTCGACTCCAAGGTGACCCTCATGGAGTTGACCCAGCACCATAGTCTGCATGCTTTGAGGAATAACGATCCTGTCGAGTTTCAGAAGGATTCCCTCCACAACCGTCAGCTCGTCTTTAACATTAAAGAATTGGGGACATTGTCCCTTCTGCCAGCCATGGGTAAGGTGCTGCATTACACACTGCAGTAAAGGATCATTGGCCGTTTCGTCACGAATTTGGACCACCCGTTCGTCATAGGCTGGGATGTTGGTGGCACACAATTGCACTTGCGCTTCTATGTGGCAGATAAAGTCACCTTGTTCAGACGGTGTGGTGATGGACCGGGATAGGGCATCTGCAATGATCAGCTCTTTGCCTGGCATGTAGAAGTTTGAAGTCACAGCGGCGGAGTCGAAGAAGAATTCGCTGTAACCGAGGTGTCATGTCATTTAAATCCTTCTGGATTATGTGGACTAAAGGTTGGTGGTCCGTTTCCACCGTGAATTTTGGCAGGCCGTAAACGTTATCATGAAACTTGACTATTCCTGTCAGGAGACCCAAACACTCCTTTTCGATCTGGGCATACCGTTGCTCAGTGGGCGTCATGGCCCTGGAGGCATATGCCACTGGAGCCCAGGACGAGGAGTCATCTTGCTGGAGGAGCACCGCCCCAATGCTGCCCTGGCTTGCATCAGTTGATATCTTGGTTTCGTTGGTTGGGTCAAAGAACGCTAGAACTGGGGCTGTGGTGAGCTTTACCTTCAGCTCACGCCATTCCGGTTCATGTGTGGGCAGCCACTGTAATTCCATTGACTTTTTGACGAGATGGCGGAGGGCCGTGGTGTGGGATGCCATATTGGGAATGAATTTCCCGAGAAAGTTGACCATCCCGAGGAAGCGGATGACCGCCTTCTTGTCCTCCGGGGTCTTCATGGCGTTGATCGCCAAGACGTTGTCGGCGATGGCCGCACACCCTGCCGCGAGATGTGGTCGCCTAGAAACTTTATATCAGATTGACCAAATGAGCACTTGGCCCTGTTGAGCTGGAGACCATGTTCATGAATTCGTTGGAAGACCTGCTTGAGGCGAGCGATGTGTTCCTGGGGCGTTGTGGACCAGATGATCACGTCGTCCACGTATACTCGTACCCCCTCGATGCCCTCCATCATCTGCTCCATGATGCGATGAAACACTTCGGAGGCAGATATGATACCGAAAGGCATGCGGTTGTAACAGTAGTGGCTGAACGGGGTGTTGAACGTGCACAGCTTGCGACTGGACGCGTCCAGCTGTATTTGCCAAAAACCCCGGGAGGCGTACAGCTTAGTGAAGAATTTGGCATGAGCCATCTCACTGGTTAACTCTTCACGCTTCGGGATCGGGTAGTGCTCCCGCGTGATGTTGCGGTTTAGATCCTTGGGATCAATGCAAATGCGGAGCTCCCCTGATGGCTTCTTTACGCAGACCATGGAGCTGACCCAGTCTGTTGGCTCCGTGACCTTCGAGATGATGTCCTGGTCTTGGAGGTCCTGTAATTGCTTTTTCAGACGATCCTTGAGGGGCGCCGGCACCCGGCGTGGTGCATGGATGACAGGGGTGGCGTTCGGCTTGAGCAGTATTTTGTATCGGTATGGGAGCATGCCCATTCCATCGAATACACTGTGGTACTGAGTGATAATGTCGTCTATGTCGGCTTGCAAATTTCCATCGGGCGGTGATGTCGCCGGTGACGATGACATGGTGTGGACTCGCTGAACCAGGTTCAGGAGCTTGGAGGCGCGGGCACCGAGCAGGGACACCCTGTCAGGCCTGACGATTTCAAATCGTAACGTTGCCTTGATTGCCTTGTTGGATACCCCTAGTTGACATGAGCCATTGTAGTCAAGGAGCTGGCAGGCCGGTGGAAGAATGCTTGGTCGGGCCCAGATGGTGTCAAGGTCGGATTGTGAGATGAGGTTCGCAGACGCGCCGGTGTCCAGTTTAAATCGGATGCGAGCCTTGTTAACTGTGAGGACAGCACACCACTCGTCGTCGGGATCCACACTGAGAATCGAGAGGCGTTGCGCAGGTGTGGTGGAGACCAGCTAATGTGTGGTTTTGATGTCCACCCGATATGGAGACTTGAGGCAGTCAGCATCAGGGTCCGTTGGGCTGTCGGGATCGGAATCTGGCATGCCTTGTTGTATTGAGCGGACACTTCTGCGCCGCAGCTGGGATCGCTGGCTGCTGAGCGGTGGAGCAGATCTGCAGAGGGCTGCGTAGTGGCCAAACTTGCCACACTGGAGACATCGGCATCCTCTTGCCGGACATTGCCGCTTTAAGTGGGCGGAGCCACAATTCGAACACGTCATGATGCTGACGTCAGCGCGATCCGTGCGCCATCGCGCATGCGCAGTGCTGTCGGCCGATGTACGCACCTGCGCAGTCGGGTTTTCGGTCTCGTCGACCACTCGGTCATGGCGCGCATGCGCAGGGATCCGAGAAAATCGGGCAAAACGGCCACTCTCCTCAATGCTCAGGCCCTGCATCTGTGCAATGGCCTGCACCCTTTCTGCCTCGTGGGAGGCCAGCTTTGCAGTTTCTGCCACCCTGATGTGGGAGTAACGATTCTTGGCATGCTCATGGACAACGCACGTCTCGATAGCGACAGAAAGGGTCAACTGTTTGATTTTAAGGAGCTGCTGCCGCAGGGAGTTGGAGTGGACCCCGAAAATGATCTGATCCCGGATCATGGAATCAGCCGTCGAGTCATAGTTACATGACTGCGCTAAGATGCGGAGATGGGTCAAGAAGGACTGAAAAGCTTCATCCTTACCCTGAAGCCTCTGTTGGAAGATGTACCGTTCAAAGCTCTCATTCACCTCAATGTCGCAGTGGCTGTCGAACTTCAGCAGGACTGTTTTGAATTTTGTTTTGTCTTCACCGTTGGTGAACGTAAGCGAATTGTAGATATGGATGGCGTGGTCCCCCGCAGTAGAGAGAAATAGCACGATCTTCCTGGCATCCGATGCTGCCTCGAGGTCGGAGGCCTTGATGTACAAGAGGAACTTTTGCTAGAAGATTTTCCAGTTGGTGCCGAATTTCCAGAGGTGCGGAGTTGCGGAGGAGGCGGGATGTTTTCCGTGTCACCGGATGGCTGCTTGCTGGTCGATGCTGATTCACTCGAGGTAGGTCCGTCAAGATCAGTATCACTCTGGTACCATGATGTGTTCGGCAGGTTGGTTCGATGTGAACTGCACTCGATGCAGGGAAGTTAGAAACAGACGTCTATCACAGGAGAAGATCCAACACTGTTTTATTCAACTAGATGAACTGCTGTACATATTCAGCTGTGGGTCGACACTATACTGATCTGACCTTGTATTGGCCTGACCAAACTTACTAGCTACCGCAAGGTGTCGCAGTGGCTGTCGAACTTCAGCAGGACTGTTTTGAATTTTGTTTTGTCTTCACCGTTGGTGAACGTAAGCGAATTGTAGATATGGATGGCGTGGTCCCCCGCAGTAGAGAGAAATAGCACGATCTTCCTGGCATCCGATGCTGCCTCGAGGTCGGAGGCCTTGATGTACAAGAGGAACTTTTGCTAGAAGATTTTCCAGTTGGTGCCGAATTTCCAGAGATGCGGAGTTGCGGAGGAGGCGGGATGTTTTCCGTGTCACCGGATGGCTGCTTGCTGGTCGATGCTGATTCACTCGAGGTAGGTCCGTCAAGATCAGTATCACTCTGGTACCATGATGTGTTCGGCAGGTTGGTTCGATGTGGACTGCACTCGATGCAGGGAAGTTAGAAACAGACGTCTATCACAGGAGAAGATCCAACACTGTTTTATTCAACTAGATGAACTGCTGTACATATTCAGCTGTGGGTCGACACTATACTGATCTGACCTTGTATTGGCCTGACCAAACTTACTAGCTACCGCATGGTGTTTGTGATTGCTAGCTCGTGGACTCTGACTGTCTCAGTAGCTGGGTCCCGAGAGAGCGGGAAACCTAGTGCCCTCTGGCTTTATAGTGGTAGTGTCCTGTCTGGTGATTGGCTGTGCTGTGTTAGAAACTTACCAGTCATCCTACGTGTCAATCACTGCCTGTCTGCATCTCATTATATACATGAGTGGATATTATGACACTCACCAGATTGGCTCCTCATGTTTCTATGCACTGTGGATTCTGGGATGCTCCCAGCGCTAGAGTGTTTTCTCTCTCTCTTTCTCTTCAGCTGTGCTTAGCCTTTCCTTTTCTGGTGGACTGTGTTGCTTGCGGGTGCCTTTCCACCGACGAGAGCTGTTGCTGGAGTTGGTGTGGGGGGGTCGTGCTGTCTTGATTTTATTTGCATAATGGAGCTTTTTGTTCTGGTTTGAACTGTGCCCTCTCTTTCTCTCTCTCTCTCTCTCTCTGTCTCCTGCCATGCCCCGTATCGGTGTGTCTCTTTCCGGTGATCTGTGCTGCTCGTTCGGGCGCCTCTCCACTGATGTGGGCCCACCGTTCGGGTGGGAGTGGGGAGATGACCATCTGCTGGCTTGAAAGCTGGTGGATTTGTTATCCTGTTGATTTATTGCTTTCTGTTTTTGGTGTACTGTGTTTGTTTTTAGCGTATTACTGATTGTTTTGTATTCGGCTGTGTTAACAAACTCAAGATATCCTCTTGGGCTGCAGGCTGTGTGTTCTGTGATCTCCTGCATTTTTGCTGTACAACTGCCTGAAGGCTTGTGTTCTGCTTGTCACTCTTCCTTTAGTTCCTGCCTCTACTTTTGGTTGTTTGGTGCCTGCCTTACTGCCTGGAGGGAACGAAGGAAGGTTGCCCACTGCTGCCTGGGAGAGGGATAAGGGGGAGGTTTGCCTGCCTGTCTGGGGGAAGAGTGCTTACCTCACAGCCTGCATGGAGGAAGAGAGGGAGAGAGCGAGAGAGAGAGACAGAGAGAGAGAGAGTGAGTGGGGAATGCTACCTCCCACTTACTGCTTCCCCACCTGCCTACCTGCCTGGCGGCGAAGGAGAAGAGAGGAGTGGAAGGAGGGAAGAGAGACCTGGGTCCGGATCCTCCATCCCGCCAGCTGGCCAATGGGGTTTCCCATTGTGGCACCCCCCCCCCCGGAGTCAGGAATTCCGCTGGCGTGAGGGTGCTGCCGGTGAAGTGAAGGCTCCCGCCGTCGGAGGATCCAGCCCCTGCTGTCCAGAAGAGAGGAAGAGGAGGGCTTGGTGCCTGTTTTCATCGACCAACTTGGGAATAGGACTATGTGTGTATGTGTTGTTGGCCCCCTTCTGGGCTGAAGGCTCTGCCCCACCGTGTCCTCCCACACAACATCCGGGGTAGGAGTGGGACTACTGTGGATTGTGGATCGGCTGGAATCTTCCCGGACCAAAGACTTTTACTCTCGCCACTGGCCTCCCACTCCCCAGCTGCAGTGCCCTGCACTCCTGTGCCCCTCCCCTTCCTCCCTCTGTATCCATCATTTACCCCCCACCTTTCCTTTCTCCGTTCCTCCACTTGCCTTTCCAGGGGTGGGCGGGGTAGTATGTTTGCCACCTCACCCGCCCCACCCTCCCTGTCAGTTCCCACACTGCTGCTGCAACAGCGGCCATACTAAGGTGAGCGTAATAACTGCGTGGATGGCAGCACCATCTTCGCCGGTGGCGGAGCCCTTCAAAGCCACTTATGTGGGGGTGACAGCCTCTACTGCTCCCATGGCCCCGGCATCTTTTTGTCTGCTCACATGGAGCTTGGGGCCAAGTGCTATGTGCACCTCACAATGCCTGTGGAGGTGTGTGCCCGTGCAATGGATGGGCCATTGGGCCGTCTGCCATTGTGGCCGCCTCCCGGATGCACTGTAAAGTTGTATTCTTACTGAGTGCCTAGCAGGCAGTCCACCCCGCCCTTGAAAGGGGGCTCACGGTGAGCGGGACCCATGTGAGGGTGGACCCTCTGGAGGCCACTGCCGAGAAGGTGGTCCTCGTCATGGGGCACCTGCTCCCCACATCCATCTGTTAGGGGAGGTGAAGTCCAGGGTGATGCCACCGCACTTGGCCTCAAGGACGTCCCCCTATGGCATATCTCCTCCTGGCGCAAGGTCTTTATCCACCTGCTCCAGAAGGAGGTTTTAAAGGGTGGCTTTGTATTCCCCTACCAAGGGGAGACCCTTCGTGTTTTCTGCTCCACAGACGGTGTGCAGTGCCACACTTGCAAGGGGTAGGCCACACCCGTAGAAATTGTCCCTCCTCCGCGGCCGTCACAACCAGCAAGGCAGCCGCAGCTCCCTCCACTGGCCCTGCAATTGCCCCCCTGTTGGGGGCGACCACAACCAGAAGGCACAGAAGAAGACACATAGGACAGTTAGACAGCGGTCAGGTCAAGATACCCCTGACCCCACCAGCCTGAAGGTTCCAGTACCAGGAATACCAGCGAGGAATATTTCCCCTCCTCCTCCTCAGTGAGCTGTGGGTGATGGCCCGAATCATTCCCCTTGACATCACGCCATGCCCCGGAAGGAAAAGAGGCAAGAGAACAGCGAGGAGGATCTTATGTGGTCGCCACCAGCCCCCCCACCCCCCCACCCCCAGCCCCCCCCCCCCCCCCCCCCCCCCACCCCAGCCCCCCCCCCCCCCTCCCAAGCAGGGCCCTTTGGGACCGGGTGCGGACATGAACCCCGTGGGTTCACTCCACCCGGACTCGTTCATTTTGTTCAATGCTGGGGAAGTGGTGGGGCATCAGCTCCCTGCTTCTTGGGTTCTGGGCAGGTAGTGGCATGGAAGGCTCCCCCTTCCTCCTCTGTCCCAACTGTCGAAGTCAGGTGCCTCAGCCACATCCTGGAGCTGTTTCCGGACTTGTTTCCGGGACCTTCCGGTGACCCGGCGTGTGGGGTGGAGCAGGGGTTTGCGCCACCGCCTCCCTCTGGCTTGGGACCCCAGGAGGAGCCCGAGAGGAACCCACCTGTCGCGATCGTGGTGCCGGGATTGAAGCATGCCCACGCCCACACTCAATGTGGCGGAAGACTCGGGGCGCAGATGGCGACTGCCAGAAGGAAGTTAGCTGCCCAGTTGAGGGGGGGGGGGGTGCAGAGGGTATATTCGAGGCTCTCTGCAGGGAGGCCGAGTGCTCACTGGGTCGTTCCTCGTCCCCTCTGGGGGACTCTGTAAATCTACCACATTTTGATTTAAACTTTTTTTTGCTTCCGTAGATCGTTCAGGCCACATCACCCTGCCCCCCCTTTTTTTGCTTTGTCCCATTTCCTTTCCTTTTGTTTGCTTGGTGATCTTCCATGCGTTTGCAGGTAGCTGCAAGTGGTGATCACTGTTGGCCCCAATGGTGGCCATCGCCACCTGCAGGCTGGGTGTGTGTTTGCTGTCACCTATCCTGTCACCGTGGCCTGGAGTGAGGATCGGGTCGGGCTGAACTGACCTGATAACGGCGATGGGGCGGATTGGCCTGACTGTGCAATGCGGCGGGGGCATTGGAGGAGTTTCTTTGCCGATTGCTACTGTCCTTATTGTGCTGTTCTCTGCCTGATGTCCTCAGAATGTAGGTCGAGGGTTTGTTTTCTGCCACTTCCTCTGGTTCAGTGGCCTGGGGAGAGAAAAGGAAGGCTGTGCGATGTCTTGCCACTGATCTTGGATCAAAGGCGAGGATAACCGGTCTCCCCTCCGGCTCACCCTGCATCATGTGACTGTCCAATGTGTACTTTTCAGTGCTGGGACTCTGCTGCTGGGAACTGCAGGCGGAGGCGGGGGGGGGGGGGGGGGGGGGGGGGAGGAACAGGCTGAGTGGCCGAATGGACTCATTGATGCAGGTATTGCAGGCATGTTCTTGAAGCCTGCTGCTGACCTTGTGTTGTTGCTGCCTGTGTACTGTTCAACATGTATTTGGTTTTCTTTGTGTAACTGCACTGTGGTGGTTTTGTGCTTGTCCCGCTCTTCTGTGGTGCAATGGTGCCTGTGCGTGTAAATTGTTTGGTTTTGTCGACGAGTAATGTTTAACGTTTAATAAACAAAATAGCCTCATGGCTGCAGATTAAATGAGCCTTCCAACTGGAACAGCCAGCCACCTAAACACTAATCCCTGACAGCAGGGCATCCCTGCATATAGGGGCTGTTTAGCACAGGGCTAAATCGCTGGCTTTGAAAGCAGACCAGGCAGGCCAGCAGCAAGGTTCAATTCCTGTACCAGCCTCCCCGAACAGGCGCCGGAATGTGGCGACTAGGGACTTTTCACAGTAACTTCATTTGAAGCCTACTTGTGACAATAAGCGATTTTCATCCATAACCAGTGGCCTTGAACGTCCATATAGCTCATGCCCTCTGGCTTCGCAGTGCTGCCAGAGTGTGGCGTTCATTCTTACTGCAGCCTCCCACCCCCCCCTGTGTGAAGGTCTTCAGGCCTCATGAGGTTGAAAACCACCTCCTTTCCGGAGTCCCCAACTTTGCTCATGCAGCTTGGCCTTTCATTGACCCCCACCAAGAATCTCACAGTCTCCCCCAGTGCAGACCCTATGGATTCTCCTGCTCCCACCCACTTTCCAGCTGCCACTCTTGAAGGGCATTCCCTCAATGGTTACATCACCACAAACCCAACAAGGAGGACATAGGAAACGTTGATGCCAAACTGCCACCAGACCCCTTTAAACCTAGAGGCTCGCAGACATGAAGGATCACTAAGGCCTGAAAGCGACCCCTCACCTCAATATGCTGAGACTGAACCCCCTCCCCCCCTCACCCCGAGTTGAACCTATCTGGGACACCCCCGTCTTCTCCACTGCCTCCTCTGTGATGTCACCCCAGCGTTCAGTGAATATTGAGTGAGTGGGGAAGTCCTGGCGGAAGGGCTCGGTAATTATATTTTAATATATTAAAATGAGGTTCCCGGCCTTCCTCGGCTGATTTTGCAACAAGCCACCAGCGATGGACCTTGAAAATTGGAAATTACGATCTCCACCAGAGAGAATCAGGTTTTTCGATACCTGTCAAATCTTCTGCCACGTCACCGTTCTCACTGACGGCTGACGCGAGTTCAAAATTGCCCCCTGAATGGTAAAAAGGATAATGGAGTAAATTTCAGCTGGAATCCATGGGGAGTGATTCACAGCAGGGGCTGGTTTTGGGACAAGCGATTTGATTGTAAAATTGTTTCACGGTCAAAATGAGAAGAGAAAGAGATCACAATGAATGTGAACAGGATGAACAGTGGCCAGGAGAAAAAGAGAAACAAAATTTATTTGAGGTTTCAATATCTAATTACAGTTCTGTATCACTTTTATTTTTTACAGCAGTTAATTACTGACTTCTTGACTTGATCAGTTAAAAAAGCATGAACGCCGCTTCAATTTCCCTGAAACTAAATTGTCTATGTTTATCTCATTTAAATAGAATCTAATTAGAACATTATGCTGATGCCATTTATATATTTTCCTGAAACAGTGATTCTTTCAGAAAAGTGATCCCTTGAAAGTTTGAGTTTTGAGTAATTAAACTGCTTAAGACTTTGTTCTCACCTGGAGCCTTGACTTCAATAAAAGATGATTTGCTTATGGGCATTACAGATCAGACAATTTTCAGTTAGAAAAATAATAGTACTTTATGATTTAGTTGCTATCACAAAAGGCTAAGTCGACATCATCATCAAATCAAGGGACTGTCAACAACTTTAGCAGAGGCAATCAGGACTCCGTAGATGTGTTTTATTTAACTTGCCGACATTTAACATTATTGGTGAAAAAGGAGACATCTTTTTATGTACTGGAGGTGAAATATATGAATACGCAAGACCTTGTACTTTGCAGACAGAAAGAACATGAACACACATTGCGCCTGTTTCAGCTAAACAAAATTTTGCCATGTTTCAACTGAACAAAATAAGGGAGAGCCATTCACTGGTTCATTCCTCAGGGGAATGCCAAAACCAATCAGAGTCCAGTGCCTGGTTTAAATTTCAGACCATTCTTGGCATTCTCCATGCAACACCTCTACCAGAGTCCACATACAAACCAATCAGCACCCTCGACTCATGCAGTACAAATTTGTTGATCTCCCTTGCATTGTAGTCTTGCAAATGTCTCATTGAGTGCAAGATGAAAATCTTCAACAGAAAAGTCTCCTTTTTCGGCAAATTCAAATTCTGTGCTATCAAATGACTTAAATGCTTAATTCTGCTTTGCATGATACTTGAAGAAAGCAATCGACACCAAAGGATGAAGACAGTCAAATACATACTATTATATTTGGCAGTAACTGGTTTGAAATGTGACTTAGTGACCAAAAAAAGGGCGTAGTAAAATCATTGTGGCTTTGAAATTGGAGGGTGATTTAATTGGATATCACTCTGGTACAGTGCACATTGCATGTCAAATGACATGGGTGATGCACGATCAATGACCACTAAAGCGAGGTTGTAGTCCAACTGAAGGCTTTAATAGGCTAGATGTTTCCCCCAGCAGCTCAGGTCCAGAATGAAGCCTGCTGGGGCGGCACGGGCTCTTATATCCCACCTAGCAGGGCGGAGCTACCATACAGCTTGACCAATAGGAAGCATACAATATCTACCAATGGTGTTCCAGCATTACCAGGTACCGTAATACCTCTACACAGACTACCACATTCACCCTCTGTTAAAAACTAGTCCGGCGGGGGTGGTGGCCTGATACTACAAACATGGCAATGTGGTAGAATTAGTTATGGAGGTATCGTAATAACTCCGTACAGCGTTTTGTAACTATTTACAATTCTATTAACGATTTACAATTTATGATTTAAATTTACAATTTAAAATAAAGCAATCAGTCGATCGGGGGCTCTGGTCGTCCTCTGTGATCGTCGGAGCTTTGGTGGTGACTCCGATGGAGGCTCGGGTGTCTGTGATTCCGGGAGCATGGCCTCGATCTCTGTGGCAGCTTCAACACCCCTAGACGGCGCTGGTGGGGAAAATGGTTGACCTGGGAAGGGAGTGCCTGCGGGATGTGTCGGTGGGTGTGGGGGGCCTAGATGGGGCCGGCGGAAGGACAGATTCTCCTGTAAGGTGCCCTGGTGGAGGGGAGAGTGGCACCGGTGGCTGGGGTGTGCGTAAGGCTCCGGCGGAGACCGTAGGGAGACTGTATCTTGTCGGCCGCCAGGGTACGCCACGTAGGTGTACTGGGGGTTAGCGTGGAGAAGATGGACCCTCTCGACCAACGGGTCCAACTTGTGCGCCCGCACGTGTTTTCGGAGCAGGATGGGTCCGGGGGCTGCCAGCCAGGTCGGGAGCGAGGTCCCAGAGGAGGACTTCCTGGGGAAGACAAGGAGACGTTCATGAGGTGCCTGGTTGGTTGTGGTACAAAGCAGTGACTGGATGGAGTGGAGGGCATCCGGGAGGACTTCCTGCCAGCGGGAGACCGGGAGATTCCTGGACCGTAGGGCCAGAGGGACAGTCTTCCGTTCTCCCTCTCTACTGTCCATTACCCCGGGGTTTGTAACTGATCGTCCTGCTCGAGGCGATGCCCTTGCTGAGCAGGAATTGACGCAGTTCGTCGCTCATAAAGGAGGACCCCCAATCACTGTGTATGTAAGAGGGGAACCCGAACAGTGCAATGATGCTATGGAGGGCCTTGATGACAGTGTTTGTGGTCATGTCGGGCAGGGGATGGCGAATGGGAACCGGGAGTACTCGTCAATCACGTTCAGGAAGTACGTGTTGCGGTCGGTAGAGGGGGCCTTTGAAGTCGATGCTGAGGCATTCAAAGGGGCGGGAAGCCTTTATCAGGTGCACTCTCTGTGGCCGGTAGAAGTGCGGTTTGCACTCCGCGCAGATTTGGCAGTCCCTGGTGACTGTCCTGACCTCCTCGATGGAGTAGGGCAGGTTGTGGGTCTTGATAAAGTGGAAGAAGCGAGTGACCCCTGGGTGGCAGAGGTCCTCGTGGAGGGCTCGGATGCGGTCCACTTGTGGTGTGTCACATGTGCCGCGGGACAGGGCATCAGGAGGCTCGTTTAGCTTCCCGGGATGATCCAAGTTCTCGTAGTTGTAGGTGGAGAGTTCGATCCTCCACCGCAAGATCTTATCGTTTTTTATCTTGCCCCGCTGTGCATTACCGAACATGAAAGCAACTGACCGTTGGTCAGTGAGGAGAGTGAATCTCCTGCCGGCCACGTAATGCCTCCAATGTCGTACAGCTTCTACTATGGCCTGGGCCTCCTTTTCGACTGAGGAGTGGCAGATTTCCTAGGCATGGAGGATACGGGAGAAGAAGGCCACGGGCCTGCCCGCTTGATTGAGGGTGGCCGCCAGAGCTACGTCAGACGCGTCGCTCCCGACCTGGAAGGGGAGAGACTCATCAATGGCGTGCATCGTGGCCTTTGCAATGTCCTTTTGATGCGGCTGAAGGCCTGGTGGGTCTGTATCGACAGGGGAAAAGCTGTGGATTGGATCAGGGGACGGACCTTGTCCGCATAGTTGGGGACCCACTGGGCGTAGTAACTGAAAAACCCGAGGCAGCGCTTCAGGGCCTTTGGGCAGTGAGGGAGGGGGAACTCCATCAGGGGGTGCATGTGCTCAGGGTCGGGCCCTATAAATCCATTTCGCACTACGTAGCCGAGGATGGCTAGGCGGTCGGTGCTAAACACGCATTTATCCTTGTTGTATGTAAGGTTAAGAATCTTTGCGGTCTGGAGGAATTTTCGGAGGTTGGTGGGGTGGTCCTGCTGGTCATGGCCGCAGATGGTGACATTATCGAGATACGGGAATGTTGCCCGTAAGCCGTACCGGTCAACCATTCGGTACATCTCGCGTTGGTGACACTGAAGGGAATCCTTAAGAAGTGATAGAGTCGCCCATCTGCCTCGAAAACAGTGTATTTGCGGTCACTAGTGCGGATGGGGAGCTGGTGGTAGGCGGACTTAAGATCCACCGTGGAGAAGACCTTGTAATGCCCGATCCTGTTTACCAGATCGGATATGCGGGGGAGAGGGTACACGTCCAGCTGCGTAAACCTGTTGATGGTCTGACTGTAGTCGATGACCAACCTATGCTTCTCCCTGGTCTTTACCACCACTACTTGAGCTCTCCAGGGACTGTTGCTAGCTTCAATGACTCCTTCCCTCAGTAGCCTTTGGACCTCTGACCTAATAAAGATCCGATGCTGGGCACTGTACCATCTGCTCCTGGTGGCGACGGGTTTGCAATCCGGGGTGAGGTTCGAAAACAGGGAAGGCAGATCGACCTTGAGGGTCGCGAGGCCGCAGACAGTGAGGGGGGGTACAGGGCCGCTGAATTTGAAAGTTAGACCTTGGAGATTACACTGGAAGTCTAAACCTAGGGGTGTGGCCACGCAGAGGTGGGGAAGGATGGAGAGCCGCTAATTTTTAACCCACTTCCCTGGACTGTGAGGTTTGCTACACAAAACCCCTTTATCTCTACTGAGTGGGAACCGGAGGCCAGGGAGATTTTTTGATTAACGGGGTGGACGAGGAGAGAACAGCGCCTTACCGTGTCGGGGTGTATTAAGCTCTCCGTGCTCCCAGAATCGATTAAGCAGGATGCCTCGTGCCCGTTGATTAGTACAGTTGTTGTAGCAGTTGAGAGTGTTCGAGGCCGGGACTGGTCCAGGGTCACCGAGGCTAATCGCAGCAGTTGAGTGTTCTCTTCGGGCGGTGTGTGGTCAGTCGAGCTGGGGTTCTGGGGGTCCATCCAAGATGGCGGCTCTCATTGGTCGCACATGGCTGGGGGTGCACAAAATAGCGGAGCCATCCATCTAACATGGCGTCCGCGGGACAAGATGGCGGCGCCCGGGGGCCGCATGTGGCCCTGGAGTAGGAAGGTGGCGGCGGCCGCTGGCCGCACGGGGACCATGGAGAGCTTTGTGGTGGCAGTCCACATTCGCCACCGGAGACCATGGCAACCGCACAGGCCTGGCATACCACCACAAAATGGCCCTTTTTACCGCATCCCTTGCAGGTGGATGCGCGGTCCGGACAGCGCTGTCGGGGGTGCTTAGCCTGCCCGCAAAAGTAGCAGCGGGGCCCCCTGCGGTTGCAGCACAAGCTTGTGGGGGAGTGGGGGATGTCTCGCGGTCGGCTGCGGAGGGGTTCCACGCTGCCCAGGGGGCTGCCGCGCGGTCTAGAACGTAAGCGCGGGCGTTTCTGGAGGCCACGTCCATGGAGCCGGCAAGGGCCCGTGCCTCCTTGAGGCCTAGGGTGTCTTTTTCCAGCAATCGCTGGCGGATCTGGGAGGACAGCTTACCTGCCACGAAAGCGTCCCGGATCAAGAGTTCTGTGTGGTCGTTCGCCGAAACTTGCGGGCAGCAACAGTTTCTCCCCAACACCAGGCGTGCACGGTAGAATTCTTCCAGCGATTCCCCAGGGATTTGTCGCCTCATTGCTAGCAGATGTCGGGCGTAGACCTGGTTTACTGGGTAGATTTAATGTCCTTTTAGCAGCTCTTTTGCCACATCGAAGTCGTCCGCATCCTCGATGAGGGTGTAAATTTCCAGGCTCACCTTCGAGAGCAGGACTTGCATTTTCTGCTCTCCTGTGGGTGTGTTTTCGACCGTCCCGAGATATCCTTTAAAACACGCCAGCCAGTGCTTGAAGATTGCCGCTGAGTTCGCCGCGTGGGGGCTGAGTTGCAGACACTCCAGCTTGATTCGGAGCTCCATCCTTTTAAATCCAGCTTATTAAATTGATGCACGATCAATGACCACTAAAGCGAGGTTGTAGTCCAACTGAAGGCTTTAATAAGCTAGATGTTTCCCCCAGCAGCTCAGGCACAGAATGATGGCTGCTGGGGCGGCACGGGCTCTTATACCCCGCCTAGCAGGGCGGAGCTGCCATACAGCTTGACCAATAGGAAGCATCTACCAATGGTGTTCCAGCATTACCAGGTACCGTAACACCTCTACACAGACTACCACAGTGGGCAAAGGACCAACCGAAATTCTGGCTCATCTGTATATCCCAGCAATCTACTGCTACTAGTTGTGGCCCAGAGGCCACAAGATCAGTTGGCTTTGGTGCTGGCCAAAGTGCTCAGCAGATGATTTGAGCCAACAACCTTCTTGCTTATACCAACTGGATCATGGTTAACACGATTATTCTGAACGGAGGTAAAGAATGGGATTTTATGTATTTTATGGCCCTCTGCTGGAATGATTTTTTGGGGGGGCAGGGGTCTCACAAAATGCAACGCATAGCCTTCGAACTGCTTGCCCGCCCATTCCTGAACTGCACCAATTTTACTGTGAGCGGGGGCTCCATAAACCCCTCTCATTTTTGGACTGCCAGTAGTCACAGAAGTAGCCACTGCTTGTGCTGGTTGGGAAGGGCTGCTGGCCAATCACCCAAGATGGGAATTCCTCCTCAGATAGGTTTGACCTTAGGAAGTTGATATTGTTTCAGTGTAAAGTGGCGGGAGGGCACCCAACGTTTTGATGGGTGGGCTCTCTGCCGATCTATTAAGTCAAGAGGAGGGAAATACGGTATCCCATCAAACCCAGCCCAATGTTATTACCACACACTTCCACCTCAAAACAAGTTGGGCGGAATTTACTGTGCAACCCGCCGCATGTTACGCGGTGGTGGGAGGCGGCAGACGAAACAAAAGATCCCACCAGCGTGACCTGCCAAAAAGCTTTGGCCTTGATTTTTGCCTTCCAGGTAACATAACATACAGCTCTCTTGTGATCTTCGTTTTGTAACTATCATCTTAAACACTAAATTATATTTGTTATTTAGCGCATAAAGAAAGGTAGACTTGCATTTATATAGCAGCTTCCCTGATAACAGGATATTTGTTTTGACAAACTGGGGCAGTCAAATCAGGGCAGGACCTATTCAGTTAATGGTAGGAAGTTGGGGAGAGTTACAGAACAAGGAAATCTAGGAATACAGGTTCATAGCTCCTTGAAGGTGGAGTCGCAGGTGGACAGGGTGGTGAAGAAGGCATTCAGTTTATTGGTCAAAATATTGATTACAGGAGTTGGGACATCTTGTTGAAGTTGTACAAGACATTGTTAAGACCACACATGGAATACTGTGTTCAGTTCTGGTCACCCTTTTATAGGAAGGATATTGTTAAAGTAGAAAGAGTGGAGAAGAATTTACGATGATGCTACCAGGAATTGATGACCTGAGTTATAAGGAGAAGCTGGATAGGCTGGGAGAGTAGGAGGCTTAGAGGTCTATAAAATAATGAGGAGCATCGATAAGGTAGATAGTCAACATCTTTTCCCAAAGGTAGAGGAGTCTAGAACTAGAGGGCATAGGTTTAACGTGAGGGATACAAAGGAGACCAGAGGGGAAATATTTTCACACAGAGGGTGGTGAGAATCTGGAACAAGCTGGTAGAGGCAGTGGTAGAGGTGGATACAATTTTTTCCTTTAAAAAGCAGTTAGACAGTTACATGGGCAGGGTGGGTATGGAGGGATATGAGCCAAATTCGGGCAAGTTGCACTAGCTTGGTGATAGAAACTGGGCGGCATGGATAAGCTGGGCCGAAGGGCCTGTTTCCATGCTGTAAATATCTCTGACTCTGTGACTCAGTGCGCGGTCCAGTCTAACCACATTTAACACGAACGTGCAACACACTTAAAATTAACTTTAATTTAAAACTACCCGAAGTCGTCGGCTGCCCTATAACTACAGTCACCAGGTTTGTAAATTCAAACACAATTAACGTTATTATTTTTAACAGTGACTATCATTAAATACAACCGGTTAACTACTATTTAATCTCTATTCCCCCCCCCCCTCTTTTTGACTCACCCCACCTTCTGTACACACACACAGACAAACAAACACAAAGGAGAAATTGGGGCGTAAAATAATGCCGAAAGTAAAAGGATAAGAACCTTTGGTTCAGATGGATGTTTTCCAGTTAGTTTCTTCTTCAGTCGAGGCTTTCAGATTGATGTTATCATTTCTTTCAGCTTGAAATGATTTTCACTGCAGACTCAGGATAAAAGGCAGCTTGCCTTCGAGAGAGAGAGCGAGAGAGAGAGAGCTTCTTCTTTCAGGCTCTGGAAGCTTCTGCCTTCAGACAGTAGGCAGCAGAGCAGAGAGAGAGCTGATTCTACTTTGGGGGTCCAGTGGCTTCGCCTGAGTTCTCCCCAAAAGACCCCACCTGACAGATCGCTGTCGGTTGCCGGGCAGAATACTGTCCCTGGCCAAGCCATTGGCCACCAGCTAACCAATTAAAACAAATCCCTCTAAACTCTTGGGTGAAAATGTCTGGGTACTTCTGCCCAAAATATAAAACTTTATAACACAGTGTACTATTTTGACACTTTGGGTTCTTACTTCCTCTGCTCGACTTAAAGGTATGTCTCCATTAACGACCCATGGACCAAAAACAATAAAGACAAATAAAAGAAATAGGAACTGAGGTAACCAATAGGAAGAGCCCTTACATACTTAAATTTTTAAAATTGTAGTCAGTTGTAAAGTGTAGCCAAATTGCAGACATCAAGCTCCCACAAAATGTAATGTAATCAAATAATAAACAGTTTTGTGACAATTGAGTGATAAATATTAGCTCCATGGACAACTCCCTGATTCTTAAAAGTAGCACCAGGATACCTGAAGGGGCAGAAGGACACATTTTAACATAGAATCTCTAAAGTGCAGGAGTCCATTTGGCCCATCGAGTCTGCACCAACCTGCTGAAAGAGCACCCTAACCAGGCCCACTCCCCTACCCTATCCCCATAACCCTACCTAACTTTTGGGCACTAAGGGGCAATTTAGAATGGCAATCCACCTAACCTGCAAATCTTGGACCGTGGGAGGAAACCGGAGCACTCAGAGGAAACCCACACAGACAGGGGAGAACGTGCAAACTCCACACAGACAGGCCTGAAATGCAACACCCCATACTGGATCGTCAGTCTTGGTTTTGTACATCAAGGTGTGGAGCGGGACTTACTTGAACCTATAAGCCTCTGCCTCAAAAAAAGTGCTACCGACTGAGCCACAACTGACACTTAGATAAACAACCCTAATAAAATAATTAGGTGGGAGGTTTGAGTAATTAAGCAAGCTAATAAATAAACAGACCAAAATTGTTTTGTTCAATTATTCAATAATAATGGCTGAGGGAATGTTGACCTTTAACTAATTGCAGTGATTCTTTTTCAATTCAGTTGTCTAGTTTTTCTTAAGAAATCTTCAGAAGAGAGATAAATTGTTTTAAATTAAATGAAGAAAAAACTGTTTAATTAATTTATATTAAATTCTAATGTGGCATTGTCCTTTCAGCCAACTTTGCAATCATATTTACCAGTCCAAATCATTTCAAAATCCATATAGGTCGAAAGGGAAAGTGGACAACTTGGAAATGAAAATGCAGTAAATCCCTCAAATATATGTGTCAAAACCAGATGGATGGGAAGTAGGGTAATACTGAATTCATATTATTTTTATGAAGATCCATATTCTTGTGTTGCAAGAAGAAAATGGTCCGACGTATTTAATAAGTTATGAAAAAATGAAGTCAATGCTGATGACTTCAGATAACCAAGGTCTAACACAGAGTCCCGATCACTTTGTAAACACTGTAAAAATGTACAAGTGCATATGGACATCAAAGATTACCTTACTTTGTCATTCATGACAATTCCTGTCTTGGGGTCTGGTTAGAAAACAAGCCACTTATTTCACATCAATGTCCCCACACTCATCAATTTTCAGACTTCGAAGTCGCTCAAGTGTTTCTACTTTATAAAGCTGTTGTTTTCTCGCAGGGCACTGAAGAACTTTTTGCAATAATTTTCTCTTCAAAATTCAACTCTAATTAGTGATAAAGAATGTACACTGCGACCAAGTAAAACCTTGTGGGTTTGAAAGCTTGTTAAAAGAAAACTACTTCTTGGTACTTAATTAGGAAACTAAAGTGTTGCATTTAATGAAAAAAAGTGCACAAATGAAAAGCCAATGCCAGTTTATTTGGCAGAGGACTGCTTCCATTATGATGTTGAAAAGTTAAGTACTGATAGATGAGATATTTAGTCAAAACTAAGCTCAAGGGCCTCACACAGCCTGTGAATCAGAGCAATGCCTTTTCAAAGTCCAGGCAGCTCATTTCTGCTTGTGTTCAGACATTTTTCATCAACAACTTGACCAGCCTTGAATAATAAAGATTTAGAGGTTAGCAAAATGCTGCTCTTTCTGGATGGACAAATCCTAAACTAAAACACCAAAATCTGCACACACAATTTGATGCATCGGAAGACACATTTGGAGTATTGTGAGCAGTTATGGGCCCCGTATCTAAGAAAGGATGTACTGGCCTTGGAAAGGGTCCAGAGGAGGTTCACACGAATGATCCCTGGAATGAAGAGCTTGTCATGTGAGGAGCGGTTGAGGACTCTGGATCTGTACTCGGAGTTTAGAAGGATGAGCAGAGATCTCATCCTTCTACACAGGATATTGAGAGACCTGAATAGACTGGACGTGGAGAGGATGTTTCCATTAGCAGGAAATCTAGAACCCGAAGGCACAGCCTCAGATTGAAGGGATAATCCTTTAAAACTGAAATGAGGAGGAATGTCTTTAACCAGAGAGTGGTGAATCTGTGGAACTCTTTGCTGCAGAAGGCTGTGGAGGCCAAATCACTGAGTGTCTTTAAGACAGAGATAGACAGGTTCTTGATTAATAAGGGGATCAGGGGTTATGGGTAGAAGGCAAGAGAATCGGGATGAAAAACATATCAGCCATGATTGAATGGCAGAGCAGCCTCAATGGGCCGAATGGTCTAATTCTGCTCATATGTCTTGGTCTTAAATGAGAATATTAGTGGCCTTGAGAACCTGTGGTGTGCATCTAACTGGCCCATGAAGGCAAAAGGCTTGGAAACTCTGGATTTATGTCTCTGAAAAATTCAGCTGACCTCAAATCACACCTATCGTAGTTCTGCTAACATAATATATAAGAACGATCAGTAGACACATTTTTGTTGTCTTATGATATGCAGATATATATTTAAGATCTTTAAGTCCTTGACGTTGTTCATGCATCATGCCTTCATAAAGATGGAGGAGCTTAAAGTTGAATATCAAGTATCAAATCAATGTCACCAATCAGCTTCAGATTACAAACAATTACAATGATCTTAAGTATTTGAAGCATCTTGAAATCATTCATATTCATAACAAAGAACAATACAGCACAGGAATAGGTCCTTCAGCCCTCCAAGCCTGCGCCGACCATGGTATCTGCCTAAATTAAAACCGTATGCACTTACGGAGTCCTTATCCTTCCATTCCCACCCTATTCAGATATTTGTTTAGATGCCCCTTAAATGCCCCTCTCGTACTACTCCCACCACCTCCCCAGGCAGCACGTTCCATATATTTACCACCCTCTGTGTAAAAAACTGGCCTCGCAGTTCTAAACCTTTCCCCGAGCACTTTAGACCTATGTCCCCTAGTACTTGACTCTCCTACTCTAAGAAAGGGCATCCACTCTGTCCATGCCACTCATAATCTTGAGGACCTCTATCAGGTCGCCTCTCAACTTCCGTCGTTCCAGTGAGAATAAACCGAGTTTAACCAACCTCTCCTCATAGCTAATGCCCTCCATACCAGGCAACATCCTAGCAAACCGCTTCTGTACCCTCTCCAGAGCATCCACATCCTTTGGGTAGTGTGCTGACCAGAATTGTACACAATATTCCAAATGAGGCCTAACTAAGGTCCTGTACATCTGCAACATTCTGAGAAAACAGTATCACCCAAATGGAGTGTTAAAGGTGCACAGCTTTGTGCTTTCCGCATCCAACTTGAGTTGCCAAAAAACTCTGCGATGCATCTAGCTTGCTAAAGCATGTTGCTCCTGCTATCTCATACGTAATCTATTCCCTTTTCAGAATTGGATAATGTTCTTTCTTTATGTTTAAATTGAGATCTTTGGGATCCATGCAGATTCTCAGGTCATTATTTTGTTTCTTCACGCAAACCATGGAGTTCACCCAATCCATTGGTTCTTCAATTTGTTTCATCACCCTCAGATTTGTCATCCTCTCCAATTAATTTTTTAGTCGATCCTTTAATGGAGCTGGTACTTGCCTTGGTGCGTGTATGACTGCTTACGCATTCTACTTTAACTGGATTCAATAAGTGAATGGCAAACCTCCGATTGAAATATTTCTGGAAATGTTTACAGGATTGAATCCACTGGAGTACCTTGCATGGTTACAACACAATCTGCACTGTATACTCTTTTTACTAGTTCAAGTGCTTCACATGCTTCCACTCCCAGTAATGATTCATGTTCAGCCCCTGCAATAGAAAACTTCACTTTATGCACCTTATTCTTCACATGGACCTCTAATTCACATACTCCCAGTGTATTAATTCTTTTGCCATTATAATCCTTCAAAAGTACCGGTTTATTTCAAATGTGCCGTTTAATTTTAATTTATTGCATATCTGATAAATTTATAAGATTGGACTTCGCTCCCGTGTCGAGTTCAACAGTGATTAATGTTTTATTAATCATCAGAAGAACTGTCCAGTTATCTCTTTGAACACTTGTATTTGCATTGCCTTTCCTGAATATTTGCTACAAAGCCTTGTCTGCTTGCATGCCATTACAATGCTTATCTTCACTAGATATAATGGGCGAAATTCTCCGGAAACGGCGCGATGTCCGCCGACTGGCGCCCAAAACGGCGCAAATCAGTCGGGCATCGCGCCGCCCCAAAGGTGCGGAATGCTCCGCATCTTTGGGGGCCGATCCCCAACCTTGATGGGCTAGGCCAGCGGCGGACGAATTTCCGCCCCGCCAGCTGGCGGAAAAGGCCTTTGGTGCCCAGCCAGCTGGCGCGGAAATGACATCTCCGGACGGCGCATGCGCGGGAGCGTTAGCGGTCGCTGACGGCATTCCCGCGCATGCGCAGTGGAGGGAGTCTCTTCTGCCTCCGCCATGGTGGAGACCATGGCGAAGGCGGAAGGGAAAGAGTGCCCCCACGGCACAGGCCCGCCCACGGATCGGTGGGCCCCGATCGCGGGCCAGGCCACTGTGGGGGCATCCCCCGGGGCCAGATCACCCCCGCCCCCCCAGGACCCCGGAGCCCGCCTGCGCCGCCTTGTCCCACTGGTAAGGTAGGTGGTTTAATCTACGCCGGCGGGACATGCATTTTAGCGGCGGGACTTCAGCCCATCTGGGCCGGAGAATCGCGCGGGGGGGGCCGCCAACCGGCGCGGCGCGATTCCCGCCCCCGCCGAAAATCCGGTGGTGGAGAATTCGGCAACCGGCAGGGGCGGGATTCACGCCAGCCCCTGGCGATTCTCCGACCCGGCGGGGGGTCGGAGAACCTCGCCCCAGATCTATAAAAAATGTGTCTTCGGGATTTATCTCATTAATCACATTGATTGATTTTGGTATTTCCGACTTTTTATTCGAGAAACATCGTTTTGCAAAGTGATTCTTGCCTTTGCATTTAGAACAGATGTTTCCAAATGCTGGACATTGCCTTTGCAAATGCTTGTTGCCGCATCGCTGGCATAAAATTATGGTTTCAGTCACTTGTTTAAAATGGCCACTGCTGCTGGGACTATGTTTTGCCTTAGGGTGTTCTCCAACACTAATGGCATTGGCTGCATCTCCGATCATCGCACCCAAATTATTTAGGTTTAGAGTGCTAATCTGCTGTGCAGCTAGCTCACTGGCCTGGCAAACCTTAATGGCATCGTCAAGTTCATTCTCCCTCAACAATCTCTCCCGAAATTTGTCATTGCTAATCCCGAACACAGTTTGATCGCGATCATTGACACTTGCAAAGTTACATGTCTGAGCCTTTAACCTCAAGTCTGTTAAGAAGCTGTCGAACGATTTACCTGCCTGCTGTGTACGCGTGCGAAAAACACATTGTTCAAACATTTTGTTTTGTTTGGGTGTGCAGTGCTGATCAAATTTTTTCACGACTTCATCAAAGTTATTTTTATCAGCTTCATTATTGAATGGGAGGGTGTTAACGATTTCTATCGCCTGTGGACCTGCTATGGTGAGCAGCAATGCTATTCTCAGTTCATTAGGCTGTGCCAGAAGACTTAGAGCTGCTACGCAGAGTGTGAATTACTGTTTAAAAGTGCGCCAATTCGCATCTACATTACCAGTGACTCTAAACTAGGTGTGGTGTCTTCAGACGTTCCATCATTGCCTTTGATGCCTAATAGTGCGTTGAGTGATATCTATCAGTACTCTATGTGGTTAAAGTCGATTTTTCTTCTCTGTTACCTTTGTCTTTTATATCTTCAAAACCAATCCTGGTATCTTGTTTGATCTTCAAAACCAATCCTGGTACAATATTACGTTCTGGTGCTTGGCCGGTTGGAAAAAGTTCATCAGAGAACGTCTAGTTCATGACCAGTTAAATGTTTATTGTTAAACAATTACGTGGGCGAGATTACTTAAGAATATTATCAAAATCTATTAACTATTATAAATTATCTAAGGGCTACTACAAATGTGACTATCCCCTATGACGACTATCTCCAGACTCCCTGAGGTAACAATGTCATGTGGTTGTACTCTATTGCCACCTGCTGGTTGGCGGTTGTATCTATTAATATTTACATGATTGCTTATGCATGCCATCACAGGTTCCTGGCGCTGTGAGGCAGCAGTGCTAACCATTTTGCCGCCTTGCACATTATTACTGAGAATGTCATTTCATTAGCTATCATGGAAAGTGAGCAGCCAATCACAGCACATCTGCAATAATAAAACCAGAAAATGCTGGAAAAACTCAGCAGGTCTGGCAGCATCTGTGCAGAGAGAAAGTTTTGAGTCCGTATGACTCTTCTTCGGACCTGCAGTGTTTTCCCAATCATTTTTTTTGCATTTCGGATTTCCAGCATCCGGAGTATTTTGCTTTTGTTACATCTGCATCACTGATCCATTCTGCTTGCCTGGCAGTAAACACACCACCGAACAGGTGGAGATGTGGGAAGGTTTGTTAATTCATGACTGGAACAAAAGTTTTCCTGGAAAATACTATGAGATCAATTGAGAGAATTTAAATTTACTGACAGGATCCTTGACAATCTTCACTTGGAGAAACATTGGCAGGTTTTTGGTGAAGGAGAAAAGCATGAGACTATGGAAAGGAGGCACCTTGTCACCGAAAGACATCATGCATTGTGTGCTACTACGAGGAGTTGGTTAGAGGGCTGAGAAAAGTTGCTCAAGTTACTTAAAAACATCAATGTGAGACATGACTGTTGCAACAGGGCAGCTGTACAGTGGCATATGTTAATGTAGAAATGAAGCAATTGTTAAAAAAAACAAATGCACATCTTAGGAATGATATTTTGAGGGCAGCACAGTGGCGCAAGTGGTTAGCACAGTTGCCTCATGGCGCCAAGGTCCCAGGTTCGATCCGGGCTCTGGGTCACTGTCCGTGTGGAGTTTACACATTCTCCCCATGGTTGCGTGGATTTCGCCCCCACAACCCAAAAATGTGCAAGCTAGGTGGGTTGGCCAATCAAAATTGCCCCTTAATTGGAAAAAATGAATTGGGTACTCTAAATTTAAAAAAAAGAAACAGTTATTTTTCTTAGCTGGACAAATAGCAAGACCTGTGGCGATTTCCAATATAGACGGAATGGATGCCTATTGTACAGGCTCATTTAGAAGTGACATGGATGAAAGTAATTGATACAAGCACATCAGATTTCTGCACAGTATCTATGCATGTTCTTGAAAATAAGTTGGAATTTAAACTGAGATAGCCATCAGATGTTACACTATAGTGTTCAATTCACAAACACCAAGGCTCTGAATAACCAGTTAAGTATCTAATGTTATACCAAACATAGTTTAGAGTTCTTGCATTTTAAGGTCTGATACTTTCCTGCAATTCTTACTTGCAACAGTCAAAAGCACATTTAAGTGATTTTTTAAATAAAATTCTTAACTGTAAAATGCAAGCAAGACAGCAAGACAAAAAAGTTAGATATTTTTTGCTGGGCTACATGAAGACCATACAGCAATTCCTTTGATTTTTATGCCTGTCCTTTCTATGTTCTATTTCCTTAGAAATATCCAACAAACTCTTGGAAATGGTCAAATTCATCTCAAAATATAAATGTACAGTGTTAACCATTTTTAATAGGCTGAGGAAATAATTAATTTTCGCACTGTTTCATGAATATTCAAATTTCAGTTTTGTATGTGCACTACATCAGTGCAGAATTATTGTAGGTATCTGCTAAGATTGTTTGCAGACACATTTAGATGGAACCATTTGGATCTTGACATTATTTATGAGCATTAATATATCATTTAAGGATATGAATAATAACAGATTGTCAGCCCACTATAGGTGGGCTAGAGTCGCTTTCCCCAGTGGAGATCAAAGCATTGATCCTTTCCCAACTTCGGATGATTGAGGATTGGCATTGAAGCAGCGAAGGATGCTATGAAAACCTAATTTGACCAGAGAAACTAAAGTGCCAAATCCCATGGTAACAGTGGAAGTGCCCTGAGTTAGGAAATCTTGCAGCAGGCCACAAGCCAAGTGTTGGTTGTTGGCCTATAAAGTCTGTGTCAAAAACTTGGAACTCCCTCCCTAACAGCAGTGTAGGTGTACCCACATCACATGGACTGCAGCAGTTCAGGAAAGCATCTCACCACCATCTTCTCAGGGACAATTAAGGATGGTCACCAAATGCTGGCCAACCAGCAATGCCCACATCCTGTGACAGGATGAAAAACATTCAGAGTAGAGAGGTTAAACAAAATCTAAATTTGAGGAAAGTTTATGAATAGAGGGCTGCAATTCAAAAGTAAGATTGAAAGGCTTTTTTGCTTTGACAAAAAAAAACTTAAATATTTGCCATCATCCAAGTCTCCACTATTTGGCATTAATTCTCAGGATGTGTGCATCTCTGGCAAGGTTGGGATTTGTTGTTTAAGCCTGGTTGCCATGTAAAAGTGGTGGTGGGCTACACTACATACGGTGAAGGTGTTCCCTCAATACATTTCAATACTTTGTAGCAGTCCTGTCACAATTGAGTGGGTTTCTTGGCTGCTTTGGAAAGCAATCAACTGGTGCAAGACTGGAGTCACGTATACGTTAATAGATAAAAAGGCGGACAAACCTAGTTCCCTAAAGGGTCTATAGAGGGTTTTTTTTGAACAATCTGGTATCTTCGTAGTCACTTTTACTGATAACAGTTTCATATTTCCAGATTTATTTATTTTTTAATTTGATAATATTACTCAAGGTACAAAGGTGGGATTTGAACTGTTTTTCTGTAGATTATTAGTTAACCGCTATAGTATCATCCCCAGTTAAACTACTATTGGTGAGGAAATTATGCTATTTTTCTTTGTATTCATTCAAGGGATGTGGGCTTTCCTGGCTTTCATCGCCCATCCCTAATTGCCCTTACAGTGATGGTGAACTGCTTTCTTAAACCGCTACAGTCCATGTATTGTAGGTGCACCCAAAGTGCTGACAGGGAGGGAGTCTCAGGATTTTGACCCAGTGACAGTGAAGGACCGACGATATACATAGAACATACAGTGCAGAAGGAGGCCGTTCGGCCTATCGAGTCTGCACCGACCCACTTAAGCCCTCACTTCCACCCTATCCCCGCAACCCAATAGCCCGTCCTAAACTTTTTGGACACTAAGGGCAATTTAGCATGGCCAATCTACCTAACCTGCATGTCTTTGGACTGTGGGAGGAAACCGGAGCACCCGGAGAAAACCCACACAGACATGGGGAGAACGTGGAGATTCCTCACAGACAGTGACCCAGCAGTGAATCGACCTGGGACACTGGTGCTGTGAAGCCACAGTGCTAGCCATTTGTGCTGCTGTGCTGCCAAGTCAGGATGGTGAGTCTTCGAGGGGAAATTTCAGGTGATTGTGCATTCATGTATCTCCTGCCATTGTCCCTCTAGATGGTAGAGGTCCGTGTGTTTGGAAAGTGCTGCCTAATGTAGAGGTGAAAGCAGACAATTGTGAAAAATTGCTTTGCGAACACAAAGGTACCTTGTGACGAAAAGCAACAGCTTTCATCCAACTGGTTTTTTTTACACTTTAATATGTAGTTGTTGAGCTAACTAACATAGCAAATTAGGTCCAATTTAAAACAAAATGGTCATTTCAGAGAGCTCCTGTGAGAAAATGGATAGTATTCCAACACGGTATCATCTAATTCTTCTGGGCATGTAGGTTTCAACTGGAAAAGGTTTAAAAAAAACTTCAGCTGAAAATTGCATATGAAGAGATTACAAAATAACATTCTATTGTCTCTGAAATAATTCTTATCTTTGTTTACCAGTTGGGTTGTAGAAACAGCACGGCGCCTCATGTGAGTTGAGATAACACGTGACAACCCCTGCAGTCGAACCTCAGGATCAAAACAAATGTAAAGCATTAATTTAATACCAGCAATCTCACTTTCATTTGCAAAACTGCATGCTTTAGGTTTACTAAATGTGCACAATGCCTGATGGCTGTTTGCATTCATTTAGTTCCTACAATAGTGGAGAGCCATGTCGGGATGGCTCCCTAGTGCCATCCTACAGCCCTGGCATTTTCCCAGGGGTGTGCTGCATTGTGGATCGTTGCTCCCTCCAAAGAGGTGTCCAGCTGATAAGCAAATTCTTTTCTTCTCTTTTTAAAAAATTTTTAGAGCAACCAATTCATTTTTTTCCAATTAAGGGGCAATTTAGCGTGGCCAATCCACCTACCCTGCACATCTTTGGGTTGTGGGGGCGAAACCCACGCAGTCATGGGGAGAATGTACAAACTCTACACCAATGTTCTTCAAACTTTTTTTCCGGGGACCCATTTTTACCAACCAGCGAACCTTCGGGACCCAATCCGGCCGACCTTCACAATCCGCGGCGGCCGACCTTCACGACCCGCGCCGGGCAACCTTCGTGACCCGTGCCGGCTGACCTGCATGACCCACCATTTTCTCTTACCTTGTTTGCTGCTGACAGAAATGGAGGAAATGGTTTTGGGTCCCTTTGGCCCACGTACACGCTCCTCCAATGGAACCTGTTGGATGAAGGTGAAGCCTTCCGGTGTCGGAAAGTATGGAGTTTCCATCTGTCCAAAGTTCTGCATTTTTTTCCGGTAAAATTTTATCAAATAAATCCCCCCGAACTTGTAAAAAAAAATTAAAGAATGAATAAAGTAAATGAAAAAAATAAAAATTAAATGAATAAAATAAATGAATAAAATGAGTAAAACCTCCCCGAACCTGTAAAACAAAAAGCTGCGACCGTTTAAAAAAAAGCGGCCGCACTGAGCATGCGTGCCCGATCGTCGGCGCGCATGCGCATAGTTTTGGCAGTGCGGCCGCAGTTTTTTTACATGTTCGCGGCCATTTTGAAGGCCGCTTGCAGTCGGCGTTTTTAACAGCCGGCTGCTGTGGCTGTTGCGTGCAGATTTGCGCGATCGGGAGCGCCGCGACGGACGGCTCCGCGACCCTCCCGACACCCGCCCGTCACCCACCCGCGGGTCGTGTCCCCGAGTTTGACACTGCCTGCTCTACACGGACAATGACCCAGAGCCGGGTTTGAACCTGGGACTGCGGCGCCGTGAGGTAGCAATGCTAGCCACTGCGCCACCGTGCTGCCCGATAAGCAAATTCAAAAGCCTTTATTGAGGGCCATTTAAGGGGATGCCAGAATTTTGCTGAGGGCATCAGACCTGCTGGTGCTCGAATTGGGCTGGCAGCATCAGGATCCTGACCACCATCCTTAATTGGACAGCAGACCAGCAGGCTGTTAAGTAGGAGGCCCGCCTGCAATACAAGTGCCCAGCCGATCCTGCTTGCTGGCAAGTTTTGGAAATGCAGGTTTGGGACATGCTTTTCTCAATGAAATCCGGGTCCTGAAGCTCATGGCAAAATTCAGGCCGATGTATCAGAATGCATTGAATCACCAATCTGTTGTTCAAATACACGTGCAATACAAGCAACTGCTTACAAGGGGTCTGTAATCCCTTGACAAAAACAGTAGGGGCGGGATTCTCCGTTCCCCGATGCCGATTTCGTAATCGGCGATCGGGCGGAGAATCCCTTTTTACGATTGAATCGGGGGCGGGTCTGTTTTCAGATGCTCCGCCCCCTCCAAAACGCCATCATCGAGGAGCACGCCGCACGCCATTGGGACGGCCTCAGGACGTTATCTGAAGGCCCTCCCCCGATGCTCCGCCCCCAATGGGCCAGTTTACCGACCACGCGGGGGTCTCAGCGATCGGGAACCCAGCGTGGCGGCTACGGACTATATCCAGCACCGCCAACAGTTGGGCGGGATCCATGCTGCTGGCCGTGGGGGGCTTCGGTGAGTGCTGGGGGGGACTGGTGGGGGGTGGCCTGCGAGTGGCGAGCGGGTGTCCAGGGGGGCACAATCTGGCAGGTTGGATCTGGCTGCAGCCGATGGCATGTTGTACGGCGCAACCATTGTAGGCCGTCGCTGTGCGCATGTGCGGCAACAGATCCGGCAATTCTCCAGACATTTATATCGGGAAGGCCGTGAGTTTTATGTGGTGCAGCTGCAAAGTCCCTCACTGGTCGGAGGATTGGTGTTGGGGCCGCACCAACCTTTCCCACCTAAAACGCCACAGATCCTCCGGCCATAGCCCCTAAATCGGAGAATCCAGCCCTGGCTTTCCTTGTACCTAATCTGCACGGAGTCTGCATGTTCTCCCTGTGTCTGCGTGTGTTTCCTTTGGGTGCTCCGGTTTCCTCCAGTGGCCAATCCAGAGAACCTTCAAGGAATTTTCTGATGTTCATACTTGGATTTCATAGAATACAGGGCGGCATGTGGCGCAGTGAATAACACTGGGACTGCGGCGCTGAGGACCCGGGTTCGAATCCTGGCCCTGGGTCACTGTCCGTGTGGAGTTTGCACATTCTCCCCATATTTGTGTGCGTTTCACCCCCACACCCAAAGATATGCAGATTAAGTGGATTGACCATGCTAAATTCCCCCTTAATTCGAAAAGAAAATTATTGGGTACTCCTAAAAAAAATAAAATTAAAAAAAAATAATTTCACAGAATATGGTGATCACCTGCTGGAAACTCGATTCAAGTCATCTTAAAGCATCCGATCATAAATTGTGATGCTATCTTGGTCGTTAGTTCAGCTCCAGCAAAATTGCACATCAGTAGGGAATCCTTGAGAA